>NC_139658.1:21550818-21605014 GCF_951799395.1 Argentina silus | reverse complement strand
CCAACACGTGTCTGTTATTGTTTGAAAGAGAGAAGATGGATATGGGGAGAGAGAGAGAGAGAGAGAGAGAGAGAGAGAGAGAGAGAGAGACATCCTGAGAGAGAGTACTTCTTGGCTGTGCTTGGTTATTTAGGGGCGGAGTGTCCTTGTGGTGTCCGATGGTAGTGATGGAACGTTCTGGTGCTTTGAGTGGCTGACTGCCCCATCCCTAGTGACCCAGCATCAGCATCACCCCCACCTCCACCCCCACCACGCCCGCCACCCCCCCCTCCACCCCCGCCACCACCACCACCACCACCCCCCTCCACCACCACCACCACCAGCACGCTGGCCCAGCACGCCCCAACACCAATCTGGATGGAGAACAGAGAAGGTAATCCAGGGTTGGATTTTACATCAAAGGGCGAGTGGGGGTTTGTTCATCACTCAAGGGCCAGGCGAACTGGTGAGGGGGATAAAAATGAAACACGCATGGCGATTTATCAGCACTGCGGCGAGGATTAAAAGACTGCCAGCCTCCTGCCTGCGTTGCCAACCTGCTGCCTGCTTGCTTTGTTTCAGCAGCTTTTAAACCCCCTCTGTCTCTCAAGATGTGCTTCATCACTTCAATAGAATTATGCGTTCTTCTCACTCTCAACGCAGAGGGAAAAAAATGACATGGAGGAGAGGAGATAGAACGTTCCATTCATTGATACAAATCACCTCTATCAAGGCACATAAGGACGCCTGTGAGGAGATTTTATTTTTTATTTTTTATTTTTTCATAACTCAACCTCTGCCATCGCATGAAGGAGAAAGGGGCACACCCAAACCCAATTACTAGGTTTGTTTTGATACGAAGGAAGGTCCACATGCATACTGATAGAACCTCCCCCCCCCCCCCCCCCCATCCATGCTTTTCTGTATTTCTCCTACATGGCACCGCTAGTGCTGCCGTGCTTTTGTATTGTGTGGAATTGGATTCCATTCTTGTTGTAAAAATCCACATAAAGTAACTACTCAGCCCAGACCAGAATTATTCGTTTTGGGTGTGGGGGGGGGATGGGGGGTGCAGAGGCAGCGAGCGGACCTGTATTAAAAACTGCCAGAAGAGGAGACAGCTGTCCCAGCCCACGTTCTTATGTGCTCTCTGCTTAGGCAGAGGAGCAGCCTGGTATTTCCAAAGCCCCATCTGAAAACAAATTAAAGAGGATTACAGGCTGCCACTGCAGCTCCTCTGCTCTCTGTTCTAGGAAATGGAAGGTCCTGGCGGCCAAAACACTGACCTTCAGACTAACTTCCAACTTCCAGGCCTGAGTAGAGAGCACAGAGCAGGACATCCAGGCCTTAGTAGAGAGCACAGAGCAGAGAAGGATATCCAGGCCTGAGTAGAGAGCACAGAGCAGGACATCCAGGCCTTAGTAGAGAGCACAGAGCAGAGAAGGATATCCAGGCCTGAGTAGAGAGCACAGAGCAGGACATCCAGGCCTGAGTAGAGAGCACAGAGCACAGCAGAATATCCAGGCCTGAGTAGAGAGCACTGAGCAGAGATGGACATCCAGGCCTGAGTAGAGAGCACAGAGCAGAGCAGGATGTCCAGACCTGAATAGAGAGCGCAGAGCAGGACATCCAAGCCAGAGGAGAGCATACAAGGACAGAGCAAGAAGGGTTATGCATGTGAATCCAGAACTAATGTGGCCATATAGCTAGCCTAGCAGAATTCCATGAGAAATAAAAAAAACACCAAGAGTGACAAATCCTATCATCGCATCAGTCTAGCCTGCTCATCATTATTTTGACAGCAGTATATCAGGTAGCTGTGTTTGCTGAGAATGGCTAGAAAATGTATCTCTTCAGCACTGTCAGGTTTGTGACTACCTCAGACGTTTGTTGTTGATAGACAATGGCATATGGAAGACGATAACAAATGATGATATTGGACTGCAATCTCCATACACTGCTTGAATAAATATATTGTAGAATCACAATTAATTGAAGACGCTCCCGAGAGAGAGAGAGAGAGAGAGAAAGAATTACAGTTGTGGCTAAAATGATGGATATGCATAATTTAGCACAAAACAACCGTCTGAGGGAAATGTCTGCATGAGATCAATAGTGGCGGCATTACAAGGATGAAACCAAGGCAACATAATTTTTTAACTCCAGCAGAATTCCTCATCTACTGCGTTCACCTTTACTGAACATGGTGTGCGTCGGCAGGCCTGAGGAATGTGTAATCTATCAGAAACACAGAACAACCAACAAAGAGACGCCCCAGTGCCTTTGATTCACATCTTTGGCTCCAGAGTTATCGTCTTCATAGCCAACTTCATCTCATAAACTTTCATGTCGCATATGCATACTGGAAAATCCATAACCTTTAACATTATTGACCTTATACGCCACAATCGACGTTACACCAAGGTAGTCGTAACCCTGCACCCACGACCGGTATTAACTTGACACAGCAACTCTGAAGTCATTGTTGTGGAGTTTCTCTCATCTCCTGCGTGACCTTCTCCTCCACCTCTCTGAGAGCCAGTGTTCTGACAGACGTCAATGCCACCAGCACCACTCCCTACCGCTGCCAAGCCTGCCCTGCCCAGCCCACCGCTCGCCTGTGCCGGCCCACTCGGCTCTGCTTTGACTGAACCAAGGGCATTCTCACTGATTAGTCAGACACTGGTGTGATCATCTTTCAACACTTCCCCCGCCTGTGGCTACATTTATACCTAACATTAATCAGCCTTCATTAGTTTTAGTGTCACACATATAATTTTGCTGTCATTCTACCTGCCTATCTAAACCCCCCCACCCCCCCCCCCCCCCCGCCCCCCCTCCCCTCCCCCGCACCCACCGCCCCCCTCACCGCCACTACCACCACCGCCCCTCCTACTCTTCCCTAGCCACAGGTTTGACAGTGTGAGAGGCTATTCAGTCTCTTTATATCCCGTGGGTGATTTCTTTGTGGTGTTACAGGGTCTGTTCTGAAATAGAAATCCACAAGAACAGACACAGGGGCGTTTGCAGTGAGGAGTGAGAGCCGCAGTGCACCACTGGATGGTAGGTGGTCAGAGTCGCTGTTTCTGAGTGTGGAGGTTTACCCACAGTGGGGGCAGTGGACAATCTGACAACGATTATTGGAGAGCACTATCTGTCACTATCATATTACTAACCAGAGTGTTTCAGTAGTTTATGCTGTAGCCTAGTGAGGGATGTGGAGTAAGTGGCTGGCGGTTCTCTGATAGCACTCATGGCTCAATTGGAGGAACATTATGCCTCTACTTTGTCCTTTCCAAGAGAGAGAGAGGGAGTGAGAGAGAGAGAGAGAGAGAGAGAGAGAGAGAGAGAGAGAGAGAGAGAAAGAAAGAAAGAGAGAAATAGAGAGAAAGGGATAGGAATAAGAATGGAAAGAGAGAGAGAGAGAGATAGAAATATATATAGAGAGGAATAGGAATAGAAAGAGAAAAATAGAGAGAGAGAAAGAAAGAAAGAAATATAGAGAGGGAGAGAAGAGAGAGAGAAAAATAGAGAGAAAGAGAGATAGGAATAGAGAGAGAAATAGAGAGAGAATTGAAAAGAGAGTGAGATTGAAAAGAGAGTGAGAGAGAAAGAAAGATAAATAAAGAGATAGAGAGAGAGAGAGAGAGAGAGAGAGAGAGAGAGAAGAGAGTGTGAGAGAGAGATAGAAATAGAGAGAGAGAGAGAGAGAGATGTGTGAGAGAGAGAGAGATGTCTCTAGTGAAGGGGAAGTGGTAGGCATTGGTATTCACAGAGGTGTCTCCATTTTGGATCTCCTTCAGCTCTTGGCCGCAGCCAAGTGCAGCCCTGACACACGCACATCTACTCTCACACAGTTAGTAAAAGAGCCACTGTGTTAATTGGGCTAAACTGCGTTAGGAAGGGGAGGGGAAATTAATGCACGGCTCTAAGCAGGAATGGATGAATCACTGTCAGGTTTATGAGATCAAAGAACACGTAGGGTGCGTGTGTCTCTGGCGTTTTACTTCCTGTGTACATCTGGAGAACTGGGCAGCTCGCTCTACTTCGTGGAAAGCAGCTACGGTACATGAAAATTGCTACCTAACATTTAGCATTTTTTACAAACTCCCCGTTGCCTATGTTGCTATTTCGTGAAGTACATTGTGTAGTGATTTGTTATACAGGTGCATTTCGCGAGTGGGTGGATTTCCATGAAGAACATAAAGATAACATCTTGAATAAAACAACACAATATTATCATTTGAGGGGGGATTTGTAAGGATTTTTATTCATTTTTAGGAGTCTGGCTGAGGACTTAAAACCGCTTATAACCCAGGGATGTTATGGCAGTAATGTAATACTGAGATAAGCACACAGTAAACAGACCTGTCCCATTCAACATCTCTCAAATCAATGAGTCTGAGAGGACCTGTGTCCTGACCTGACATCTTTATTTCATAGCTGTAAAATCCAGCAGAGCTAACACCGGATGCTAAAGCAAACAGCAGCAGGATCCAAACGACTGTGTGTGTGTGTGTGTGTGTGTGTGTGTGTGTGTGTGTGTGTGTGTGTGTGTGTGTGTGGGTGTGGGTGGGTGCGTGTGAGTGTGTGTGCGTGAGTGTATGTGTGTGTGTGTGTGAGTGTGTGTGGGTGCGTGAGTGTGTGTGCGTGAGTGTATGTGTGTGTGTGTGTGTGTGTGTGTGTGTGTGTGTTTGTGTGCGTGTGCCTGTGTGCGTGCATGCGTGCATGTGTGTGTGGGAGGAAGGAAGGAAGGGAGAAAGAAGAAAGAAGGGGAGAGTAAAAGAGAGAGTGAAGAGATGGAGTTTGTGACGTGATTAAGCGCGTGAATGAGAATGTGAAAGAGTGTCGAGGTGTCTAGCAACATGCAAATCAAATTACAATTAGTTAAGTGCCTCACCCAACGCAGGTGAAGTCAATCAATCCCAATTAAAGAGCTAATTACCATTATAACGAATAATAATTCACAGATACCTTAATTACTGTTTTGAACATCAACATGGGGTATGGTAATTCCATTAATGAATGGGCTATTGTGTTGATTTCAGTAGAACTGAATGTATAATGGCAGGTTTCCTTCCCCTGGGGACGTTACCAAGCACTGTTCTCCCCGTAGGGAATCCACAGTCAAAGCACAACGAGTAGGTTGGCTCTTGCTTTGCGGCACAGTCTCTGAGGATGAGTCTTTGTCAAATAAAACCCACAGTACAATGATGTAGTGTTAATGATAGAGCAATAATGCAGGAGGAGATATCCTGCAAGACCTGTAGGGAATAGGGAAGTGAATAAAATGGAGAGCCTCATACTATGTGATACCACACCTTCACCAGAGGAGGAGGCTGGTGGAGGTGGAAATCGGAGGACGGGCTCATTGTAATGCATGGATAAGGGATGAGGAGTGGTATCAAACGTGTGTGTTTGATACCATTCCTGATTTCGTTCCGTGCATTACAATGAGCCCGTCCTCCGATTTCTACCTCCACCAGCCTCCCCTGACCTACACGTAAATAGACATTGTTATCATCAAGGGATGTTCCACTTCTTTAACCTTTCTTCCTGGTTTGGCTCTGACCTTGGCTGTAGTTGGTTAGCCTAGACAGTTTTGAGTCATTTTGACACATTTTGCTTCCTTAGATACCAAGTTGTCATATTTTGGGCCCCCCTTTCATTCTGTAAATATGCCCCAAACACCTCCAAACCAACTCAAATTATGACAGAATCCATCTGTCAGAAATGGACTACACCTTTACATTCTAGTATTGACTGAAAAATAATGCTAAAAATGATAATGTATTTTATTTGTAAATTGAATGCATGTACTACTGTATGTATTCACCAACAAGCAAATCATCGATTTCAGGGCGTTATTTTTCCTTATCAAATCCAACCTTGAACCAGAAATATGAGATCATGAAACAAATCATATTATTATTATTCACATTTTCTTCGTGGATGCTTGGACCAAAATAAAAATAACTTTGCAATGAATAAAAATAGATTCAATCTATCGGTATAATGTATGTCAACATATGCTGGCTGCAATCAAATTTACAATTACATTAAATAAATGCAATGCAGGTTGAGCAAAGCACTATAAGCTCCCATAATTACGATGGTTAGATAAAAGCACCGCGGTCTCTCATCTGGACAGCTCAAATAGCAGTTGTTATTCTGTCTGTTACTCCAGCGACCGAGGCTGTAAGCTGGTCAATAAAAACAGCTTAAAAGTTTTCTTTACAGCAACATCAAAATACAATATTATTTCTGACAGATCCTTTCACGCCTTTGAGAAGGCGATAATTGTGTGAAGCGGGTGCGATGAGGGGATTTCAGCGTCAAAGGACAGGTACATGTGTCAGCTAGATAGAGGCTGCTAAACGCTTGGCTACTCTTGGTGGTTATTCTACCACTATTTTCTTTGGCTTGGGTTCGCGCTTTATGTATTTATTTATTTTTCTGTGTGTCAAAAATAATTGAATTTGCTTCAAACACCACCTATCTGCCAGAAAAATATGTCCCCTCTAAATCACTGAAGAATGCACACAGAAACAATTTAGGCTCCGAGAACATTTTAATTGCGAGTGAGGTCAGAATGGCAGCTGCCTCTCTCTGTCTGTCTGCTTGGTGTCACCGTATTCCAGACAAGGAGAATATAGCAGTGTTCTTGATTTAAACGTACGGTTCCAGAATATAACAGTGTTCTAGACCTGTGATTCCAGAACCTTGTCAGACCAGGAGAATATAACAGTGTTCCAGAACACTTTTTAGACAGTCACTCAGCACAGTGACAGGGCAATGCCCCGAACACAACAAGAGCCTGGAGCACTCTCACGATCTGCTCTCATTATCCACACCGAGAATTACTCACACTCACTCGATCCCCTTCCAAGTCTAGCAAGGTTTTCTGCTAACTTTGGTTGGTGAATATCGTACGTGCTTATAGCTACAGTATACCACTGGCCATGAGAGAAGAGGACAGGTTCTCTCACTACAGACGTTCCTACTTTATAGAAAACGAATGCGTACACTATACAATGGCCTACTGTAAATAGTGCACTCTGACACACACAAAGGTATGATGGAGTGTGTGTGTTTGTGTGTGTGTGTGTGTGTGTGTGTGTGTGTGTGTGTGTGTGTGTGTATCTATGTATCCAGTATGAGCATGGGGGAACAAACCTAAATAACGAAAAGCCCACCTGTCACCCCGTGTCCCTGCAGCAGGTTCACTGGGGGATGACGCTCGTTTGTCTCTGCTTCCTGGTGCCCAAATAAGGAACATAGGAGGCATCCTCTCCCCTTCAACACCATTCTGAACCTCTCCACAAGGTCAGCCATCCCACATCCCATAGGGGCCCAGGGCTACTGTCAGGACGTCTGGAGCAATCAGGTGTGAACATCTGCTCTGAGAGAACCTTCCTTCCCCTTGTAGTGGCACAGCTCCAGGGGGGAGTGGGCAGTGGTGAGGCTGGGGGAGGCAGGGGTTGGCTGGGGAGGGCAGGGGGAGGCACGGGGAGGCAGGGGGAGATTGGAGGAGGCTAGGGAAGGCTGGGGAGGCAAAGTGAGTTTGGGGGATGGGGGCGGGGTGGCAGATGGAGGCTGGGGGAGGCCAGTGGGAGATTGGGGGAGCCTATAGGAGGCAGAGGAGGCAAGGGGAGTGCAGGGGGAGACTGAGAGAGGCAGGGTGAGGCCAGGGTGGAAGAAGTGATGCAGGGATGGAGGGATCTGAGGAAATGCTCCACAAATCTAACCCAGAAATAATGTATGGATGGGAACTTAAATCCCTCACAGGCATCTAGACATGGTTCTCCTAATGGATTATTTACAGACACTAACATGTACCAGACTACAGATCAAGAGCATGGCTGCACAGCACAGGGAGACTTTATGGAGACTTGTCACAGCACAGGGAGTCTCGATGGAAGCTTGTCACAAGGCCATGTTGCCCTAGATATACCCAGGGAAGGTCGTCGTTGGCAGAGTGGAGTGGGACAGACAGGGGCCTGACAGGCTTAATTCTCACCGTGCTACCTCCATCCCCCCATCCCTCTCGCCCACAAAGTCACAGCACACACAAAGTCATTTAAATAAAAAAAAACGGGGTGGCAGTTTTTTTTTTTTTCTTTTTAATCGCCCTTCATTTCATCTATTCACCTTATCGTTTTTTCTTCTTATAATCATCCCATGACGTCCCCCCAACCAAACCACTCGATGACAAAACCACTTCTCCCTGTCCCAAATATCAATTCTAATCTTGTTCGCCCACCACAAACACAACAGAGTGACTCACACGCTCTTGATAGATTCTATTGCGAGCTGTCAAGTCCGTGGCCTGTAGTATTGCCACAACGCCTCATTGACTTTTAATAGGATGCAATTTGAGCTGAATCTTCAGTGTTCGGAGCCGAGCGGTGGTAAAAGGCAGAGGAGTGATGCCCCTTGTTGTTCCCTTCTCCCCGCTGACGCCCGCACCTCGCCAGGAGCGGAGAGAGGTCGAGACAAACACAGCCAACAGAGCTGTAAACCACCAGACGAGGGATGCTGATGAGATCATCACAAGGGGACAATCTTGACTTTGTGGCACAGCAGAGTAGCATCAATGCCAGCCAATGACAGGAAGACAGATGCAATAAACATTAGCTTGGGAAAGCATATGCGGCGTGGCGCCGTATGGCCGTCTGTCACTCACCACGCCTGTAAGGTAAACGTTGAAAATAGACGGGTGACCCAGGGATGAACTGGGTCTTTTTTTTTTTTCATGCTTGGGTGAAGGGGAAAATGACAAAGGGATTGTTTGAGATGGATGGAGAAGTGTGGAGGAACGAGAAGAGCCAGGGAGGGGCTGATGAAAAACAGGTCTGTTATGACATTGCCTCTTGACATTCTTAACAGCTACAGGACACTGAGCGTCCACAGTCCTCCTCCCCTGTCGCTTTACGACAGACTCAGACAATCTGGTGGCACCCAGGCACCATCACTCCAGTCATTATCTCTGGAAACCCATTCCCTACGACCTCTGCTGTTGACGCGCATTATTCACGATAGGAAGAACTCTCACGTACACCCAACTCAGCTCTGGGGAAGGAGAAACAGACACAGCGAGATAGTGAGAGAGTAAGAGAGTGAGAGAGAGAGAAAGACGAAGGGGGATGGACTCTCTTTTCAATTAATAAGTTCAAAGAGACTGAAAGATGTCATGGTGGGTTAAACAACTCAGGGTACTCTGATCACACACTGCGAGAGGTGGTGAAACTGAGGTAAAAACCGTGGCCACCTTCAAACTAAAATGAAATGACCGCTGTGTGTCTCCACCACCTCGTGGCCGGCGCCCCTCCTGCCTCCTCATTAGGGCCTAAGTACAGCTCTAATGAGCAGCAGAAAGCCTGCATTGTGGACGAGATTAATGGATCTGGGGACAATCTCCACGCTCTCACTGTCTGATGCTGGGCACAGTGTGGCTCTGTGCCCTCAAGAGGGATCTGACTCCTTCATCTGAATCCTTTAGGACCAAAGGGCCCCCAAGCACCTATAATTATATAATTTAACTAATTACTCACAAAACCATTACCATAGAAACCTATTCTATGGCAACCTTGTCTGGATCAAAAGAAGGAAATTATACACACTATTGAGCCTGCATTGGAGGACAGTGGCTGGGGATGGGGATGGGGATGGGGATGGATACAGCAGTATAGTTGTAGTTTTTAGCCTTCAATAGGAATAGTCAGCTACAGTAGATCAAAGAACATGAAATGATGACCGTGCATTGGATGACATAGACTCAGCTATAGGCTGGACCTGGAGATGGATGTACTGTGTACTGCCAGCCGCTGTGCAGGGAGGGACTCTGGGCGTCTAAAGCGGCTCTGGATGGCAGCTAGTGATTGCTCCATCTGATAATAAGTGTTGTTTGAAATTAGATATGGCTCCCCCATGGTCCTTCCTTATGCAATTGAGTGGGTTGGTCGGTAGCAGGGCTAATTTGTTTAGGCTGACCCTTCAACCGCTGTACCTGAACCACAGAGAAGTAGAGCTCTCCTGCAGTGAAGTACATTCATTATGAAACCTGAGGAGAATCTCCCAGTCTGGCTACTTGGGGATAATTATCCGGTGTTATATCAGCCTCATGCACAGATCGTACTGTAGTTACTGTACCTCCGATAAAGAATGATACACCTTAGGTGTACATCTTCGAAACGTGTCTTCGATTTATTGATTTGCGACGGCTCCGACATTGAACGTGTTCACAAAGCTAGACTAAAGCTGTGGTCCTCTGTGGCTCAGTTGGTAGAGCATGGTGCTAACAAAGCTGAGGTTGTGGGATAGATAGACCTGCTGGGACCATATATACTGAAAAATGTAGGCACTCACTGCAATGTAAGTCACTTTTAGTAAAAGCGTCAGATAAATGGCTTATATTAGATGTTTACTAGGCACCACATAAACAACCAATGAAGACACACAACATTACAGAGAAATGAAAGTGATGGTTTTGAACGAGTGGTGGAGTGATTGCCATATAACAAACGCTATAACTTACCATCCCATTACAGGAGTACACAGTATAATATAGAGGGACTATTTCTGAAAAGTGTTGTACCGTCTGAATGGTGAAACCAATAAATACAGGACCAGTCAAACGTTTGGACACACCTTGCCAAGAGTGTGCAAAGCTGTCGTAAAAGCAAAAGGTGGCTACTGTGAAGAATCTAAAATATAAACCATATTCTGGTTTGTTTAACACTTTTTTGTTTACTACATAATTCCATATGTGTTCCTTCATAGTTTTGATGTCTTCAATATTAATCTACAATGTAGAAAATAATCAAAAATAAAGAAAAACCATTGAATGAGAAGGTGTGTCCAAACTTTTGACTGGTACTGTAGACAAAATAATTCTAATTTAACCTCACCACAAGTGTTTGATTTCGAATCCAAACTTCCAGAGTGTAGAGCCAAAAGAACTATAAAAATGCTTCAAGGTCCCATTACCTAGGCAGGGCCCTGTATATTGAAGACTGCAGCTTTAACAATGACATACTGTACTTTCTATTTACTGTGGGAAAACGGTTACACCGAAACCCTAAATCCAACAGTATGACTGATAACCCTTGAAGGCTTTGTTGTTACATTTGTTATGCTGTAGCTCGGGAGTAATAGGAACCGGGTCTGGTGCCAGGCCAGAGTCAGAGCACATAGACCAGTTCGTCATAATTCTCTCAGAAAGGGAGGGATAGATTCATCACGTCCAGTCGGGGCTCGTGGAGGAGAGTGGTGTCCTGAGCTCGTGATGGATAGAGCTGTCCTGGTCCTCTCATGACTCATTTAGAATAATCAACGTTAAGAACGAGAGAGAGCATAGTTTAATACAATCACGTGCTGTGAAACTGCAAGTAGGCTACTTCCCCAAAGGGTTATTGAATTAATCTGAATCAGATTTCAACTAGACGTCTAGATTCAGACGTCTAATTTACTTCACAACTGTGTCGTCGAGACAAAAACAAACTACCGAAGCTCATAATGTAGATTGTGCATTGTGACTAGTTGTATCATATATCATAAACGTATATAGTTATAAAATAAAATAAAAAGTGACTGAATTACTCATTTTGGTGGTGGGCCATATTGGATAATATATTTTTGTTAGTAAAACTAAACGAATGTCCACTGCTGTACACACCGGCTCATAATATGATTACAGTACTCGATATTACAGTAGCCTACACTCAGCCTACACTCAATGCCTCATTTCCACACAGGTCAATATTACAGTGTTACAGTAGCCTACTCAAACTCAGACCAATGCCTCTTTTTCAAGATGAGTTCATCTGTGGGCATCTGAAGGTTGGAACAAAAAATATAATTCATAATTAATTAACCAATATACTTATAAGTCCATTACAAGCAATAATATGAAACTATAGACAGATATACACTGTATATGTTTCATTGTTTTGTATCAGATGCACCTTATGTACAATACACTAAGTATGATAAATCGCTGTACAGTAGGAGTCTAACTTTTTTTTCCCATGTCATCCAATCAGGGGAGGGGGTGGAAGGGATTAAAAAAAGAAATAAAAAAAAATAAGAAATGATGCAAGTGATGCTTTCTGACAGAACTTAATTGCTATCTTCCCATTTCAAAGCTGATCCTAATCACCCGCAGGCCTGATTGGACCACCCAATGTGCAGGCTCTGGCCCGCAGGCCGTATCTTTGACATCCCTGCTATAGAAGCACAAAGTAAAACCGCAAGTAAAATAATGAAGTTGAAGAGCAATTTCTTATCTATTCAAAAAAAAGTGATTTGCTGTTATTCAGAGTCGGCTCGGGCCTGTATTGAAACATCAGAACAGTAGTTATACCAGAAACAATGCAGAGCGGTACATGGGTTGAAATCCCTGTAATTTCATTCTGTAATACATGTCAAACACTGGCAGAGCTGGTCTGGCGAGCAGAGCGTTTACATTGAGATGGACAAATGTATGTAATGAGAGGATAATGGATCATTGAAACAGAGAGCAGCTACGCAAAATAGCATCCGCAGGCCCTCTGTGTGGGGAGCAGTCAGTTGGAAACGCTGTTGCAATACATTACTGGCCACTCAGAATTCAATGAAAAACCAACTGCGTGTCCAAAACGGACACAAAACTCCTTTAAACAAACCTATTTAGGATAGGACAGGAAATACACTAGATTGATTCGGAAAATAACTGCACAGTACGACCTACCGTAATGCCAGAGCCCGGGTCTAGTATGGAGGAGCTTTGAATGGGGATCACACCACCTTATAATTGAGATTCAGGGAGCATTTCAAGGTGCAAAAATAAATGTAATGAGGAACAGCAGGAGAGCTATGATGAAACAACATATTTTAAATGCCTTCAATTTGGCACAGGGATTGATTAATTGAGTCATTTGACGGGTGCTCACTTGCCAAAATGTGCGTCCCCCCCCCCCCCCCCCCCCCCCATGTCTCTGAGGAAATCACTCTTAACTAAAGCTATTAGGTTGGTGCTCTTTAGGAGTCAGTGGTGTGAGACCACACATAAATATCTGCCAATCAATCAGGCTCTATCGTCTCCCTCTCTCCATCCTACACGGTTTAGGGCAGAAATACAGACGTCGACATGTCTGACTGACTGACAAGCCTCCGTGGAGGTGTGATCAGTCTTAAGGGTCAGCATGGCACTCACATCTTTTTTTCTCAGACACTCCAAAATGGGTGACAGTCAAGGAGCAGACAGGGTGCCAACTCAAGCACTATTCTGCCCTGGACGCCATACCTGTGTCAACCATGACAGCCAGTCCACTTATATGGTTTAATGAGGTGGCTCAGCACTTTCTGACACATGCTGCAGGAGACAGATTCTACACACACATGGCTTTTTCCAGCATTTCTCTTGAGGGCTGTGTATTGCTTGTCAAAGACTGAGAGAGAGAGAGATTGTTGGAAAGTTGCGAAAACTTGTCACAGAAATCAGGAAATGCAGGTAAACAATGAAAGTTTCACTATTTCAGAGACCAGAGTTTGTTTTACTTTTCTTTTTGATTAAGTTCCCCTCCTACTTTTCTGAAAGATCAATTCTATGATAAAGAGAACATTTGGTATCAAGTGATCTGTGTCAACCAAAAGGGACATCCTGTGCTCAGACAGCTTGCTCTCCTGCTGTATACACCCCTCTCCTTTGCTTCCACTCCAAAGGCAACTTGATGCTTTGTATGCATTCTCTGCCTCTGGCAATAAGTTCACAGTGCATTGTGTGAAATACATTGATAGTATGCTTCAGTTGGAAATGTGTTTTTTGCAAACTGGAACATTTGCAAAGCACAACATTAATGTATTAGATTGAATGGAAGAGAGAATCAATTTCCATTTATTTTTCCGGGAGGATACAAACAAATGGTTGAATATGAATATGAATATATGATGTACTGAAGCTCTTTGTCTCTAAGTTAGTCTGCAGTGTCTACTCATCCCTGAAGACACAGCTCTGTCTCTAAGTTAGTCTGCAGTGTTTAGTCCTCTCTACAGACACACCTGTCTCAGGTTAGTCTGCAGTGTTTAGTCCTCTCTACAGACACACCTGTCTCAGGTTAGTCTACAGTGTTACTCATCTCTACAGACACAACAGGGAGGCACTCCTACTGTGGTAAAGTATAGATAACCGTATGGTATATAGGGTATATGGGAATGTAGGGGTAAAAAGAATCCTGCCCTTTCCTCAAACAACTTACAGTATCAGCCCTCTCTGAGGACTTATGAGAAATGCATTGAGGCGCAGCAGAACCGAATGCATGCATGGGCGCATGGCAGTACCTAACATGCATGGGCACATGGGAGTACCTCTACTGCCCTTGACTGACACAGTTACTATCTAAAGACAATTGTTGTGAGAATATGCTGTGACCTTTCCAACTATTCTTGATGTATGCTTTTGCTAAGGATACCTAATTATTAATTGTACAAATAAAAGCTATTTGATAGATATACCATCTTTCCAAGGTCCTTGTTGAATGAACCAAGTAATCTTTAAGATGCAAACCATCACCTCCCGAGGTATTCCCTCTGGGAACCTGACAGTGTCACTTTCTAGAGGAGCACTTCACCACCGAGGAATAGGATGCATGATATAAGAACCACTAGTAATTGGGACCTATTCAGAAAACAGCTGACTAGAAATATTCCTCCATCATCTAAACCATATGTGACAAGTGTCACAAATTGGTTGTGATTTTCTCAAAATTACTCACTGTCAATTCAGGAGAGCTCGGAAGAGCAAATTTAATGACTGTTAAGTGCAGGCATGGCACATTATTTCACGAGCTTATATCAATTAGAGCTTTGAGAATTCATTGAGTCATCATGTCCCTGTAAATGATCATTGCTGAAAAATATGGTGAACACTTCATAGCCTCATCATCAAAAACTTTCAAAATGTCTAAAATGATACATATAAATCCCCCCAATAACACACATTATGATATAACACTCAATTTTTAAGACTAGACTTTTTTAAGACTAGCCTTTTCTTATGCAACTGTATTCTTCTTTACAACCCTAATGTAACGGCCAAAAAATTAGTCTATATTCAATTCCGATCAGGCTCTGGAGCTGGAACCGGTGCAGCTGTAGTTTAGCTCAGGGCTACCAAGCCAACCGCTGAGGCCTTTTAATTACAGCTTATTAAAATCTCATCCTGGTGAAAATGCTGCATGCTACAAATCTTAAATCTTAAGCATTATGAAAAGGCATCGGTTCATGAAAGGTACGAACCACGAGCTACGGTAGGAGCTGGTAAGAACCAATGGAGGCTGGTGGAGGTAGAAATCGGAGGACGGGCTCTTTGTAAGGCTTGGAATGGAATGAAGAATAGTATCAAACACGTGTGTTCGATACCATTCCTTATATCGTTCCAGGCACTGCAATGAGCCCGTCCTGCGATTTCTACCTCCACCAGCCTCCCTTGGTGAGAACAGTCTTGATTATAATTCCAACACTGATTTCATCAGAGTAGGGGGGGTGACCCAGAAATGGTTTGCCGACTGTTCAAGAGGGTTTGTGACTCACTGCAGGGTGCTAAAATCACTCAAAATATAGATGGCCCTCATAACGAGCACCAATCCTCCCATACAGTACCCTTCAGTTCGCCTCTGCACTGTCTAGTGGCTGGAATTGTGTTGATGGGCGACACTGGCTCTCATTCCTTTATGAGCGTCAAAAAGCTCGGGCAAATTAAATGTTAATCACATGGACAATCTAATTAAGGACCACACATTTTCTAATTGCATATTCAATATGGACATGAAGTCAGATGACTTCCATGTCTTAAAAAAGGCCAACATAATTAATGACACGTAGGCTACCGTGAGCCAGCCTACAGCTAAGACCACACTAGACTTTTCTTGATTAACAAAGCACACTAATGCGTTTGCATCACCCTCAACTCCCTGTGTTCAGCGCATTGCCACTAATGAAAGCAGTTCGACATCCATCTCTCCTGCCTTGGACAGTTTCATTGGATATTAACGAGAACCACCTTCCTTATTAGTTTGAATCCCTGCCGTGCTCGACGCAGATATCGATCGTTCACTTGTTGCGCCTTTTGAAGCGTAATCAGAATGACTGAATTCGGCCCTGAGTGTCTCAGAGAGCATTGACGGTTAATTGGAAATGCTGCTTCATCACTGAGAGAGTTTTACTGTAGGCTCTACAACCAGCCTGACTTGAGGAGCCTGCTGCATACCCCGACTGTAGCTGGGTTACCCCAACTGTAGCTGGGTTACCCCGACTGTAGCTGGGTTACGGAGGGGTGGTGGGGGTGGGGGTGGGGGGGTGAAGAGAAATACTCCAGACTGCCTTTGGCCCTGGTCTGAGCATTGATTACTTTATCTTATGATGACTGATGGATAGATGATTCACTTACTCAAACAAATGTATTTGTTGTACGTCACTTTGGATATAAAGGCGTCTGGTAAATCCCATGAATGTAAATGTAATTGTAACACCACCTATAACACCTGCACACTCAGGATCGAGCCTTTTCAACGTTGTGGCTCAGCTGAATGCCTAGTCTCTCTCATCCGTGCCGTCCTTCCACTGTGTGCCTCTCCATCTCTGTTGCTCTACTCAGTATTCCTTATGAAAGCCCTGTAAAGATCATAGCGTAGAGTGGTCATGAGGCTAGATGGATTTATAATTATTTATTTTTTAATTTTTAATTGTCTGCATTAACTCTAAAGCTAAATGTTTTTTCGTTCGCTACCTGCAGCTCAAGAGGTGACATGTCATGTTGACTCAACAATGGAGGTTCATTTAATGTAAGACGCTACTGGGTGGCCTTGGTGACATTGTGTGTAATTAATCTACCTGGAAAGTAAACCAACAGTAATCAGATTAAAAGGTGAGAATTGTCAGACACAGCGTACTTAGATTCTTAATTAGTGTTGGTACGGTGTTTCTGCATTTCACTGCTGGTTCTCTGCTGAGCTTGTCTTCGTTCAAGCAGAGACACAGGTATAGTATACTGAGCCAGTATGTTTTCTCATGGGCTTGAGAGAGAGAGAGAGCGAGAGAGAGAGAGAGAGAGAGAGAGAGAGAGAGAGAGAGAGAGAGAGAGAGAGAGAGAGAGAGAGAGAGAGAGGGGGGGAGAGAGAGGGAGAGAGAGAGAGAGAGAGAGAGAAAGAAAGAGAGAGAGAGAGAGAAGGAGAGAGAGAGAGAGAGAGAGGGGGGGGGAGAGAGAGCGAGAGAGAGAGAGAGAGCGAGCGAGAGAGAGAGAGCGAGCGAGAGAGAGAGAGCGAGAGAGAGAGAGAGGGGGGGGGAGAGAGAGCGAGAGAGAGAGAGAGAGAGAGAGAGAGCGAGCGAGAGGAGAGAGAGAGAGAGAGAGAGAGAGAGAGAGAGAGGGGGGGAGAGAGAGGGAGAGAGAGAGAGAGAGAGAGAGAAAGAAAGAGAGAGAGAGAGAGAAGGAGAGAGAGAGAGAGAGAGAGGGGGGGGGAGAGAGAGCGAGAGAGAGAGAGAGAGCGAGCGAGAGAGAGAGAGCGAGCGAGAGGAGAGAGAGAGAGAGAGAGAGGGGGGGAGAGAGAGCGAGAGAGAGAGAGCGAGCGAGAGGAGAGAGAGAGAGAGAGAGAGAGAGAGAGAGAGGGGGGGAGAGAGAGGGAGAGAGAGAGAGAGAGAGAGAGAGAAAGAAAGAGAGAGAGAGAGAGAGAGAGCGAGGGAAAGTGTGAATACTTGAACAGCGGGTGGTGAAGAGAGTCCCTCCTGTCACTGCTGTCTAGCTGTCTGTGACAGTTTAATTCTGGTGCAAACCGCCACCTTATAAGAGAGCTCTTCTTATTATTCTAATGATCACTGTCAATCTTGATGGATTAGTGTATGCATTATCGACCTAAAAATAAGAAGAGAGAGACAGACTTCGTACGCATCATTGAAGGAACAGTTTGGTTTATGGGCAAACCCATTAAGGGTGTTAATCAGGATAAAATGTCTATCTCATCTATTTTCAGTGGCTGACCGCAATAATGAGCCATTAACCATTGTGTCTCTGAGAAATCCATCTCCATATCTGCACAGAAATATTCTGACATTATGCGTATTAGTCCACTCTCTCTTTCTCTCTCTCTCTCTCTCTCTCTCTCTCTCAAGCAAAGTAAAACATACAGTAAGATCAAATTTCAAAGGCATTTGCAGTGGAAGATGGACTGAGATTAGATCAATCAAACAAATCCATTAGGAGGCTAATCATAGAAAGACTATTAGGCCAGTGTGCTTGTCATATTATTTTCATAGAAGAGCCATTTCCATTGCAACAGCAGAACGTAACTGTTATGCTGCCACATGCTAAACGGTAGACCCCCACGCCACCGATTCGCTGTTGATGTGATTTCAGGCTATTGTGGTAAAAATGCAACCGCTTTATCAAGCAAGAACGCATTTGTGATGACATTGCAATGGAACAGCAAACAGAACCAGACTCTGTAATATGACCAATCTTAGCTAACAAAACAGGCAGCATTTATGCTATTAGCAAGGCGTACTTCATCTTGAAGACAGATTTTTAGCAGAGCAGTCAAGGGCCTACCGTCTCGCTGACACTCTGTTTCTGCAGTAACTACTAGAGCTTTAGAAACTCACAGAACATTAGTAAAAGCTATGAATGTTATCAATATTTTAAAAGGTTTCCAGAGCCCAATCAATGAGAGAACTTCCACCATACTTCAACCATTGCTCGGTAACCAAGCAAGCACTATTGCCTTAGACAATGGTCCACTGCTGGCTTAGCAAAAAAAAAAAAAAAAAAAGCTTTATTATTGAAAAATGACCCATTGGATTTTGTTCCCTTTATTCTCCAACAAGAGGATGGCACGCCTTTGTTCTACATAAAGGCTCTTTAACTAATTAAATATTATCGTTTTGTTGAAATTCTATGTCAGCTGTGTGTTAATGGCGCTCAGGGTAATTGAATTATGTGATATAGAAACACAATATGGAATTTCATAATAATTAGAGGGAATGTCTCTCTATGGATTAGACAACTCATAGGAGACACTGTAGAGGGAAGGTAGTGTGAAGGTGACAGATGCCACTGTACTTTCGGGACAATATATTCTATCAAAATAATGATCAGGTGTTAAATAAAGCCACTAATCTGTTTCCATTACATCCAGTATATTTAATTCAAATACAAGATCTTGAATATCCATACTAAATACATTCTCTCCATCAACTATTCAACCTCAATAACAACGGTAAAGACCACAACAACAACATGTCACAGCGGCCTGGGGTGGTCCAGTGGTCTGGCACCACAGCCTACAGTGCACACATACGCCCATGTCGGCATGGGTTCGGATCCGGCCTGTGCCCTGCTGACATACCCCCTCCCCCTCTCTTTCTCAACTGTCTCTGCCCAATAAAAACTGAACAAAAATATGTAAAAAAAACAAAACAGTGTGTCGCAGGTGTTGGCTAACTTACTTGAAAAGTACTGCTGCCCACATCTGCATGCTAATGAAATAGGAAACTATTAAAAGAAAACACAGAGCCCTGATTCTTCTTCACCAACACAGCGTATTGATTCTGTTAATGAAAGGATTTCCTATTGGTTTAGCAGCTCCGGGGGGAGCTGAGCTCATCAGTTTAAGTTGTCCTTAAACACAATGGCTGAACACTGCAGGACGAGGTGTAATGATTCTCCTGTGAGCCCGAGACGCAGCTCCTCTGTCTGTTCCCTCTAACTGGCTTCATTATATAACAGCAGTGAAGGCCAAACATGAAAGCAAAGGCGTACTGCAGGACCTCGGACAAAACAAAGCTGAACCACTTGGAATAAATGGAACAAAAACATTCCGAACCCTCAGCGCAACAACCAGCCCAAACCAGACTGACTAGGTCTGGGCAGGCAAAGCTCTCACATTGTAGATGTAAGGTCTTAGTGCTTTGGTTTTGTTTGATCATGTCTTGCATCCTGGTTGCTTGTTATGGACACTTTGGATGAATCACACGAGGAGGAGTGTGTGTGTGTGTGTGTGTGTGTGTGTGTGTGTGTGTGTGTGTGTGTGTGTGTGCCCATGCACATACATGTACATGCGTGTGTATGTCAGCGTATGTGTAAAACATATCGCCCTATAGAGACTTACTGTCACGCGATCCATACAGCAAAACCTTTCCCTGGGGTGCACACTCACAGCTACTTTGAGAATTGTAATCTTCGACAGCATGCTGTCCATTGCCGCTTGCAAATTACCATGAGGTATATATATGTTTCTGTTTATGTGTGTGCAGGCTTGCAAGAAGCAATAATCTACGAAACAAGATTATTTGCATATGCCTTTGAATTAGGCCGCCAGACTGTTCCGAGTCATGTTTAATGGAGCATTTAATCAATTCACCACATACAGCTGTGGAGCTTCCTCATTTTGGCCTCCCCCTTCTAGGCCTCCCACTCTTCTCACAAGCCCCAATCAAGCACAGAAACCTGAATCAGAGGTTTAGTTTTGCATCGCTGACATATCAATGGGAGGCAAACAAATTACGTGTGCTTTGATATTGGAGATATTTGGGTGAAATCTTTTCATTTCTCCAGGCCTAGGAGACAAAAGAGAGAGCAAACCTGCATTTGAGCGGGAAAACCTGTCAGGAACATCATGGTGGGTTTGAGAGAGGACACAAACAGGAACATCATGGTGGGTTTGAGAGAGGACACAAACAGGAAGTTACATTAGTGCTGCTCCTCGACTACTCAAGGAGAATATGAGCGTGCACTAACCCAGCCATGGAGAGCCCGAAAAGTAATTTCCTACTTTTCATATCATCTAATGCATGAAACTTGACACCGCGAATCACTTGTTTTGTTTCCGCTGTTGTTGAAACAACGTTCTCCACCCTTGAGTGATGATTGAACAGCCATTTCCTCGGACCTCTCTGTCTGTCACAATCCCCGCCTGGCTTTCGTGACAACTCTCCCCCTTCTCTCTCAGTGCCACTTCTGACTGTGTAAGCACACTGCACACTGCACACTGCACACAGGATTGACATTCAAGTAGCTGTTCCTCTTGATTCCAAAACCCGGACCACATCAGAAGTATGAGGGTAAAGCGAATGCAAACTGCCCCTTGAAAAGGCCATACAGGCAGATATATACGCTTAAAGTATCTCAAACTGTTTTCAGTTGTTGCGGCAGACAAAGTCTCCAGACATCTCATCTTGCTTTCCTCTCTGGACACATTCAACGCTATTCAGAGCTGCAAAACAAAGGTGTTATCACATCGTTTTGGGGTAGATCATCCCTATAACATCTTTCAGGAGGAATGATGAATGTAATTGGCCTTAAAATCTCACCATTTACTGTTCACCTGAACCCAGAGGATCTGATTAGTTGCCTGGCTCCAGGCCAGTCGCCGCAGTGGCTTTAGGGAGAGGGAGCGGAGTTAGATTGTTAGATACCTCAGTGACTTAGAACGGCACTACAGAAGGCATGACGCCGGAGCTGAACTTGGCAGATTGGCAATTCTAAGTGACTGTGAAGATGCAGAAGCACACAAACACATGCTGATGGCTGTGAAATGTTAGTGGGTGGAGGGTGGGGGGTGGGGGGTGAGGGGTAGAGATGTGTGTGTGTGTGTGTGTGTGTGTGTGTGTGTGTGTGTGTGTGTGTGTGTGTGTGTGTGTGTGTGTGTGTGTGTGTGGGTGTGTGTGTGTGTGGGTGGGGTGTGGGTGGGGGGGGTGTGTGGGTGGGGGGGGGGTGAGGGGTAGAGATGTGTGTGTGTGTGTGTGTGTGTGTGTGTGTGTGTGTGTGTTTGTGTGTGTGTGTGGGTGGGGTGTGGGTGGGGGTGGGGGGGGGGGGGCAGTTCTAGCGGTACATTTGTATCGATTGCCCATTGCTGACTCTTTGCTGCAGAGGTTGCCAGGGAGTTGGTTTTGTTGGGATGCTGTAGGGAGCTGAAACACATTTGGTGAGAGGCCCGTTGGAGGCTCCCAGCAAAGCTGACATTTCACACTGATGAGGACTATAAACCCCAACAAGGAGACTTGGCGGCCTTCCACATACAGGTATGCGCTCGGCTCCTTCCCCTCGTGGCCCCCTTGGGGAATATTACTGTCACTTTTGCACTATACCTTACGGTGGCTTTTAACAATTAACATATTTAAATACCTCACCATGTCCTATGGTGTTATCTTAAAGTTTTAACTTAATAAAAGTACAAATATTCTCCAAACTAATGCACGGTTTATGAGTAGTAAAAGCAGTAGAAGTGCCTCATTTGGTGTCTTGTCTTGTTCTGTGATAGATCGACCCCGATCAAGCAAGCCGCAGGAGGAGTTGTACAGTCTTATTGCGGCAGGCAGAAAAGATCTCCTACAGCGCTCCTTAGTGCAACGTGGTTGTAATAATCTGTTGCTGAAGGAGCTTCTCTGCTCTGCCACAGTGACATGTAGGGGATGGGAGGGATTGTGATAGGGCCAAGGATAGAACCAGCTTTCCTAATAGGCTTGTTCAGCCTCTTGGTGTCACCTTCCTTGATGCTGCCCCCCCAGCATACCACCACGTACAGCACTGCGCTGGCCACCACTGACTGGTGGTGCAGTATTAGCAGTTATTAAGTGGTAAATGAAGAAGCATTGCTCCTGGCAAGGACTAGCCAAGGTCAGCTCCAGACCACATAACACAGCTGCATCTTTGCCCCTTCACAATGTGTTAGGTTCCTTTGGAACATTGCTAGACTCCAGGGTGTCCCAAACCCCGGGCAATGAACTTTAGCGACCCAATAGGTCTGTAGGAACACTGCCACTCAATACGCAAACTAAGATCCATAGACATCTACAGTTTATTCATGCCATTGTATAATATCACAGTATTACAGATATCACAGATCTGGCATCAAATCAACACTCCGTCACGTCAATAACAAAAAAACATCCAGACAATAAAAGTCAGAAAATGCTAAAAATGTCTGACATTTGAAAGTCTCACTACAACACTACAATGTTATTGTCCCTTCTCTGGCGAGCTGCTGCAAGGGCATTTACCGGCCATTCAGTAGCGCCAGAGGGAAACTAGCCGTCTGAATATCAAACAGCCTGAGCTTCGTCACCTGCCCTTTTCCATGCCACTGCCTTCATATATCACAGCCTTGTCTGGGCAGAGCCCTTGGAACATGGAACCTTTATGAGTTTATAGTTTTACAGTCTCTGAATATTCTTCAGGTGCACCTCAGGGCTTTGACAGGGATGATGCCATGATTGTGGAGAACAGTCAATACTTGCAATATGATCTACATGTCAAACACATGTTCGTTCCGTGGGGCTATGTCACAAAATGCCCCCAGTAATACATGCACGAAGAAAAACATGCAAACACACGTGAACTTAGAACATCCACAATGATCCTCCCCCTCCTCCTTTGCCGGGCGAATACTTAATAGCAGGAAATAAATTGCTCCTTTAAAGAATACATCAGACTTAGAGTGTATGTCATGCTGGGGATACTGTGGATAGACCTCCATTAAAAGTGGCTATGATGAAAGAGCTGTGGGTTTTGGACTTATTTTATCAGGTTGATTGGCTCTACAGAAGCGGTCTACATATACAGTACCCTAAGCAGCGTAGATTTCATCTCCTTACAAAGCAGAGGATGTGCAGTCCGCACGATGACAACTCAAGCAATAGTAGTTGTCATCGTGCGGGACTGCACATCCTCTGCTTTGTAAGGAGACAAAATCTATGCTGCTTCATTACATATTGTTAATGTCAATGCTTGCAAATAGCCGACACGTACGGACCGTGTACATCACAGAACTTCAACATATCTCTATTTCAGGAAACCCTGCTACTTTTCCCTCTCTCTTCTGGTTTTCCAAATGGGTCATTTATGTTTGACAGGAAGTAAAGGGATAGCCGAGCGTAGAGTTTAGGAGCTCCAATGCCGGAGGCGGGAGCTACCTCATTACTGACAACTGAAAACCCAACGCTATTGATCCGAGTCAACTCTGCACATTTGTGCACCGTAATCACATTGTTATAAACACTACGTATCGCCTCCATCTAGATATACATTTGAGTCTGATTAAAATGAAAAAGCACTGGAGTAACGTCTTCATTCTGGACTGCTAGCTGTGAGATCGATTTCATTCTTACGCTCTCTCTGTCACGACTTATGCCCGTCTGTTCTCCTGTTTCCAAGGGGATTCTTTTTTTCTGTAAACATGTTTTTAGGGCATTTCTGCTTTATTGGGATAGAGACAGCAGAGACTGATAGGAAGGATGGGTGTGAGAGAGGGGAGGGAGGACATGTCGAGGGCCAGAAGAACCAGGAACCTTACGATTGCCATGCCACTAAAGGCCCTCAAATGCAATTCTTAAACATTCATATGAGAGCTAAATTAATTTGCAAGTAACTAGCAGAGCCGATAACAACAGTGGCCATTAATTTGGCACAGGTGAACATTTTCCCAAAGATGTGTCATCCTCTGTTGTGAAAAACGAATGGAAGGTACAGCGGCTCATCATAATAAAAAAAAGTTCTCTTGAGATACAGTACAATGCCATTGTGCGAATCTGAAAAGCTCTCTTTTATTAGAACACGGAGACGGGGAACATGAGCAGCAGCCATCAACACTCCCTCCTTCATTAGCCTCAACACGTTGTTTCATCTCAGCCCTCCTCTTCCTTTGACAACCTCTGTGTTTCTGATCTAATCAGTCTACTTCACGCGCTCCCCTCTGCCCCATCCTCCATGGCCTCTCCTTATCCACGTGAACCATCATCCAGGATGTCATTCTCCAGGGCCTTTATCTCCATATAGAGCTTGACAATAAGGGATGAGACGTGTTCATTTACATCAGAGAAAAGATTGCTTCGGGTGGAAGAAAATGTATTGGGATCTTTTGTTTTTTTTTGGTTTGTTTAATTACAGCTTCAGTGGTAATCAGGTAACAGATGAAAAAACGGAGGAGGATTTATGCAAAATATGACCACTGTCCAAAGCGAAAACATCAAAAAGAAGGCTTGGGAGAATCCTCTAAAACATAAAAAATGTTAAGCTGGTTTCCATGACGATTGATATCTAAATGCTCTTAACCTGTTTTGTATGTGTCTACATTGCTCTGTTTACATAAGTTGTAATGGAGCCTAGACCTAAAAGCCTTTTAGTGCATAACAGTACCATCAACACCTGAAAAGCATACAGGATCACAACATCCAACAGGGAGGGGAGGTGAATGCCGGTGGAATACAGACATCACAATATTGCTGTCAAGAGAGTCTGAAAATGTTAACTGTGCAGCTCTTAAAGGGGCAATCTGGGATTCAAACAATAACAAAGTGGGCTCCCCGCCACTGATTTTGGTAAATGGCTGAGGGGTGGGTCTGGAGAAATATAACCACTGTCAAATTCATAGACAGAGCTATGGTTGCAATGATTGACCATCCATGATATTGAAATTATAGTTTCGAAGCCGTATCGTGTGTGTGTTTACAATCACATTGTTTACAAACAACGGAGTAAAACAAGCTTATATCTTCGGTTCTGCTGGGGTACGACAGTTGAACTAAGTTCATTAGGCATGTATAAGGTACATTCTTCAAGAATCAATATAGTGTATAATTAATAGAAAAAAATTAAATAATAATATACTGTAAAAAACTCGGATTGTCCCTTTAACATCAGTGGAATAAAGGATTCCATCAGACTCAGCAAGGACACAGGAAAGCATCCTTCTCTTTCAGCTGTAGGATTTATTACATGGTTCCTGGCTGCCATCTTCAAAGAGTAAGAAAAAGGCATAAATGCCTCTCAGTCAGAAGGGTGCTTTCTATCCTTATGGAAATGATGTTTAAAAAAGGGCTCAGAAGTTTGACTGAAGTCTGGTTACGCAACAAAATCATTAAGAATTCAAGCTAAAGAAAGTTGACTCAAGAGGTTAAATTGCGAAAGCAAAGACAACTTTCTGTTCTGTCCTGTTCTCTGTCGAACAGGGACTTCATTATGTTTTAATTGCAGAGCATGGAGACTATTCTAATTTGGTAGATATGAAATGATTTATTATATGTTCCTAAATTGCCTCTGGGTTTTTTTGTGCACTAAATTGTTAACACAAACTCAGTTATTGAAGAACACATTGTTTACGTTCCTGAGTTACAAATATAACACTGGGTTGGAGACCGGGGAGAAGTGTCCATGTTATGTTAAAAGTGTCGTCAGATCCTGGCTCTGAGTGATGGCAGATGTCTACTTCTGCCTGTGACACGCTGCTCAATAACTTTTTATTTTAAAAAAGAAATGGAAATGGAAAACACTGTTATTTCTGTCATTTGGTCATTTGGTCTTGGCCCAGACAGAAATTATCACTATTTGGGGTTTATAGAAGAAATAGATTCCTTGAAGGGGTAATCTGAGATTGGAACATACATTTTTGACTATTAAATTAATGATATATAGCCCATGATCTAACTCATTATTGTATAGCTTCAAAATATGGTTAACACTATCATGTTGATCTCATGGATGGTCCTTGCATCCATAGCTCTGTCTGTGAATTGAGAGTGGTTGCAATTCTCCAGCCCCACCCCTCAGCTGTTCAGAAAAAAACAAAAAGTGGCGGGAAAGACTGCCTTGTTTTTGTTTGAATCCCAGATTGCCCCTTTAATCCCAACTGTGTGTGTGCGTGTTCATTACCGTTTACATAAACCAGCATACCCAATAGACAAGCATGTCAGCTGCCTGCCGGTTGCTTTGACCTACCTTTTATCCTCTGAACTCTGCAGCGCTCATAAAC
Source organism: Argentina silus (assembly GCF_951799395.1). Taxonomy (NCBI): domain Eukaryota; kingdom Metazoa; phylum Chordata; class Actinopteri; order Argentiniformes; family Argentinidae; genus Argentina; species Argentina silus. The sequence continues at coordinate 21,578,264 of NC_139658.1, read as the reverse complement.
ACTCAAGATAATTGGGTGTTAATGTTCACATATTGTGTTGATCCTTCCTACTGTGCCATGGTAGAAATCTGGGGCGCTGACCTTTGCCCCCCCCCGTCTAAACAATAGACTGAGGTTAACTTAACAGGATAATGCTACAACCCAGTGGGTCACCCTTGGCTGCCCCTCATATGCATCACAGCACTTCATTTTTTTCTGCACTATTTACACAAATTAAATGAAAATACTGGAAAACGTCTTTTAGTAGTCCAGGCGTCTATTCGCTTTCACCACAGAGTGCACCTGGCGCGTATTGGAAACATTCTGTTACCCCCCTCTGTTACCCCCTCTGTTGCCAAACTGCTGCTCAAACCTGTGATTCGACAGAGATAAATATACTGTACACTATACTGAAAACAAATATCCACCAACATTATAAGCCTACAATAAATCAGTCAAAGCAAGATTAATCTTTGATAGATATGGTAATTCATTATCGTTTCCATAAAAGACCGCCATAAGCGATTCTAGGCTGGTGAATAAATCCCGGTTATGTCGCGACGGTCTCTCAGAATCAAATGCATCGCTTTAATCATCCACTAATGTCACACAGAGAATACATACTGTTAAACTATTTATTTTGGCCTTTCATTAATTAGGGACAGCCGCTTATTTGCTTCAATGTCATTAGCCCGGTTATTATTTGAGACTGTGCTTATTGGACATTTTACCGTATGTGCAAAACTAGGTTATTTCCAATTCAGTTGTGTTGTTGTTGTTGTTGTTGTTGTTGTTGTTGTTGTTGTTGTTGTTGCTGCTGTTGTGGCATCAGAAGTGCAACATGTGATGTGAATTTGATTTGATTTGATTTATTTTGTATTCCTACTACTATGCAACAAGTGCCTGCACATGTACATATTCATGAGGGCAGTCTGGGGGAATGGTGAATGTATTAAACGAAGCTTATGTTTGGGTCATCTACAGTCCCAACCAGTGGAGGCTGGTGGATGGAGAAAGGGGTGGGACAGGCTAATTGTAAGGCATGGGACGAAATGAGGAACGGTATCAAACACGTGTTTTGATATGTGTTTGATGCCGTTCCCTATTCCATCCCATCCACCGCAATACGCGACAGCCTCCAACACATCCGTTAGCTGCCGTTTCACGTTCCTGCGCGTTGCTGTTACAGTACATGATGGAGGCCTCAGGACCCAGCAGAACGTGCCGCTCAGTCAACTGTGACCAGGACTAATGTGAGCTTTCTCTTCTCCTTCAGAGAGGCAGTCACACGGGGAAACATGTGAAAACACAGGTCAATCAACATGATAAAATGACTGTGAAGCAGGGAGCGGAGGAGGGGAGGATTACTCACACTTTCCTCCACCGTAAAACCAGGAGAACCGTCCGAGGCTTAGGAGAGTCGCCGCTCCAACTCAGAGACAGCTATTAGTGTAGCTGGGTTAGAAATTGTGAAGATTATCTGTTAAATCTGTGTGTGTGTGTGTTGTGTGTTGTGTACGTGTGTGTGTAGGTGTGTGTGTGTGTGTGTGTGTGTGTGTGTGTGTGTGTGTGTGTGTGTGTGTGTGTGTGTGTGCGTGTGTGTGTGCGTGTGTGTGTGTGTGTGTGTGTGTGCGGCGTGTGTGTGTATGTTTGAAGTGCTGTCAAATAATCACATTCTGTAAGCCTGGATACATTAACTTCAAAAGCGTAATTATGTTTACAACAAACGTTACGCAGACAACTATACAAACAAACAAAATGCTGAATATTAACTGCAATGTTGGTTGGCCTGGCACACTGGTAATGACACTCAAATGAAAGATTACACTCAAGCTTTAATGTGTATGGGTGTTATGGTCGTGACTGAAACATCCATTACCCTCTGTTGTGGCTCCCTTGAGTATCTGATTTATTTTCAGCCACATTCATAAAAAAAAAAGGTTCTACCTTGCACCAAAAAGGGTTATTCATGGCACTAAAAAAGGGTTCTTCAAAGGGTTCTTCAGTCATCATCCTATTATTCCAACCATGGGGCTTTTACTGTACAGTACATCGTGTCTAAAAGTGTCCGGCGAACTTCACGTGAACTTCTACGATTACGATTTAGAAAAGCGGTCATTTTGGAAGTAGAAGGAAAAATACTGCGGTGACTGAGTGTTCACATTATACTCTTAATGCTCCTGACTACTGTGTTCTTCCCCCCAAGTGGCTTGTATGAGAGATGTGATGTGCACATGAAGGGAGATTAACTCACTGAACTGGCATGACAAGTCCATGCCTTGGATCAGAGCTTTTAGAGAGCTGATAGATGTTGTCGTGAATGACAGATGGTATGTGGTGATGATGTATCCGGTGCGTAGACCCCACCAATGAAACTTCTCCAACGCTCTGACTAAGAGCTACTCCTGTGGCTTGGGCTAAATGATGTCTTTATGATTTTTGGGTGATGTGCTGCGCTGCTCTGCAGCGATGCCTCAGGAATGCAATCCCCCGGGAAGAAAGCCCCTCTATGCCTCATAGAGAGGAAGTCAGCATGCATAATGGGAAATAATCTGTTGTCATAAGACGCACAGCCCACACAATCCCCCCTTACCCCTGTGCATCCAGCTTTGGCCCATCCAGGCTGTCAATGTGCAGATTTTTTTTTATTTTTATTTTTCTCCCATCTCTCATTCCCTCTTCTCGCCTAATCTGAAATATGGACTTCCATGAAACCAGGTGATGATGCTGCATTCACTGCAGGGAAGATGCGTTTGGTTAGCGGGGGAGGTCTGAGCCCCTCACTGTCATATGTCAAATCAAAGGCAGTGATATACAGCAATGGTATACAGCAGGATGTTTGCAGCTACAGTCTTGGGCAACTGAAGCCATAGGGAAATGCAGAAAAAGGACTAATGTTATATAAAGGATTAGGATTCATGACCTTTTGGATGGGGGAAGGGATCACAGACACTAAGGATGACAATGGCAGGTGTCACTCAGGAGGAGAAAGCAGAAAAGGAAAAGATAGTGCATTTGCATAAACTAATTTCACACATACAGTAGGCGGCGGCCGGGGGGAGCTCAGGCCTTTGATGAGATACCACCAACAATATCTGTCCATCACACAGTCTCAACTGAATAATCATTACTCCAAGCAAGATGTTGCTTGCCACAGACAGACACCAAATAATCATTGAGGCAGATCCTGAAAGCATATTTTTTCCAGTAAATTTGCCCTTCCTTCCCGGGATGTAATTCTCCTTTACAGATTTCATTTTTCCCAAGCCGCCACCACAGCGTGAAGACATATCTCCTGCCTTATCATCAGAGATTTGACATACTTTATAAATGCTAATGGAATTCATGCGGATGCTTTACTATGTGCATTTCTAACCTTGATACAGCACACGGCAAGGACGAGCAGAGGGTCTGTATTGTTTAAATCTGAGGTCACAGTGGTGCTGAATAAATCTACCTCTGCCAACGCTCCACCTTACCACACCTCAGGGACACTACTGCCTGAATGACAGAACAAGAAGACAAAAGGGTGGGGATGAGTTAGGGTGTTGACAGAAATGAAACGTCCTCAGTGCTTAGGGCCGCTATTCCTAGAAACGTAAGCCTCCCGTGATGAACCATGGTGGCAGAGATAAGTGGCACGTTTCTGCCAGAGCGACACGTTCCAGAGTCTCTAGTAAGGGGCCTGATGTGGGGACGCAGTGGCAGAGTGATTGTTCTTACTCAGCAGCCATGTTTGAACGCGATAAGTAAAATCACATAATCCATATTAGGATGTAGAAACAAAGAGTGGGGAGAGATCCCAGTGAAACTGCTGACGAAGCCTGTCAAACAATCGCTGGCTGGGTGACAGTCACTAATCACAGGGAACAGTGAAGCAGAGATGGAGGGATACGATGATGCTATATCGGGCAAGGGACAAAGCTGTCATGAACATTCACACATACAGAACAGAACAAAGTTGTCACGACCACCAGTGCCTCTTAATGAGAATGACTGCTTCCCAGATTTAAATATGGGCTGTGCCATTTATATCACAGAGATATGATGACAAGTTAGTTGGACAACTTTGAAGGAAAAACTGTCATGCCTAGACATGATATGATCAAACTTCACAAACGTTCTGCCCAATCGTTGGAGACTCCTGAGGGCAGAGCCAATCATTGGGGACTCCTGAGAGCACAGCCTATCGTTGGAGATGGCGTCCTGAGAACAGAACTTATCGTTGAAGACTCCTGAGAACAGAGCCTTTTCCGTTCTGTATAGATATCTCTGTCCAAATAGCTGCCTGGGGAATCAGAGTTCCTTAAAACTCCCACACAAGCCAAATTCAGTGGCGCAGCCAGCTCTCCTCAGCACAGTGCAGGCCTAAGAGGTGACTGTGTGGGTTGAACTGCCTTGCCCCTGGCATTTACTGTCTCCACTAATCATAGACTTGATAATATCGAGCTCCGTAGCCTGAGATGGCAGACTGCACTGCAACCATAGGCCAAGGAAAGTTCATCTGCCGGGATACTCTCTTAGGCTTTTATTCACCAGTCTCCATGACTCTCCATGCAAGAGGCAGATGTGATGGCACTGAGGAATGATAGATCTGGCATAATGGCTACAGATGCTGCTGCATTATTTGCAGTGTTGGGAGACATAAGCCCTCTGGTCTTCCCCTAAGACCTAGAGCAACTAAGCAACAAGTCATCTTAGATGCTCAGCTCATTGCAGTGGGTTTGCTGTTAATAAAATATGTTAATGGCCTTACAATGACTGGTATCCAAAAAACAGAGCACTTTAGCTGGTCCCGAAATGTCAGAGGCATGGTTTGGGTACTCCCATTCACCTCAAAGGCAAACAGATATGACACATGCAATACCCTCAGAGCTTCTTTTTGCCGCTGGCTTTGTTCATTTTCAACGCAGTGGCTCAACGCAGTGTCATAAAATACTAGAGATTCATCGGTTACAATTTTATGAAGTCGATCTTATGGAACCTATGATTGAGTAAGGATATTACTAAAACACTAACCATTACCACTGTGAGAGAAGAGAAGGATAAACAAAAAAAAATCATACATTATTGAGCCATTGGCTATGTAAACTAGACTATAGAGGGTCTTCCTAAACAGAAGCACCATGTTGGTGGGGTCGTTGACTAAGAAGTGAAGATGAGGAGCTGTAAGTCAAAGGGCTTTTATGTGACAGCTGAACTGTAGAACTGTAGCAGCAGTATGAAACATAGTATATTCGCGGAATGTTATAGCAGAGATAAAGGTTTTTTGAGAGAAAATGGCTCCATCACTAACCTCATTCTCTCCTCTTCTTTGCCACAGCACGGACTGTATGGCACTGTGGGCGCAGCGTATTTGAGCTACGCGTATTTGAGCTTCAAAAGCACTGAGGTCATGTTGTATATCTTGTGGCTCACCGTTCTCTATGGAGAGAAAAGGCTGAAAGTCTTCAATAAATGCTGTAATTTGTGGGTCACAGACCTATTTGTGGTTTTATCACAGCAGTCCTTTAACATTAGACGGTCTAAAAGCTTCACCACATCCTGATTGAGATTGCGAGGTGAAAGCGTCAGCTACAATTCTAAGTTCACAGTGACTTTCCTACAGAGATTGGTCTGTGACAATGGAACACAGCACCACCGTAAATGAGACTTTAAAAGGTTCATGGTTGAGCGACGGTGGTACAGCCAGAGCAACTTGCTGACTTTTTCAAATGTTTTATTACAGGTATTTCACCTCAGTAAAACAGCCACCCAAGGGCCATCGTTGAACGATTCTAATGGATAGGCAGTGCTGTTAATCATCTCCACCAATTGTGAGCTGATATTAATTGGATATTCTACATTCATATTTTGCTATTCTACCTTTAAGCATAGGCATTGTTCAATGACATTGCCGTGTCTGTTTGATTCATTAGCAGCCCATGGACAGTATTATTTGAGATTTGTAGATGGCGCTTGCCTTGAGACTCACTTTCAGACGTGTTGAAGATAAGTTTTAGCCAAGCTCTTTCGGATCTGTCTAGCATTTTCATTTGTCGATTTTGTTTCATTCATTCATTTGATACCGATGAAGATTGGCCTATTCAATGGATTAAATGAAAACATTTGGAAAAACACCAGTTGGTCCTCGTTAAGATAACTAGATATTTTAAAAATCGAAAAAAAACATCTTCCTGCAATTCATGAACTGATCTGCTATCCCCTGCCCCTGCCCAATAAAGAAAAAAAAGGCACATTTTAGACAGATTAATTTGGTAGTTGCACTGACCATACTACACAATAGCAAACAAAAAGAAATGCAAATTAAAGCACACAAAGAGGGTATTGCTTCAGATTCCTTTATAATCATTTTATATAACTGCTGAAAATAATGCTATGAAATAAAGCCTACTGATTGGTGGATGGAAGCGCCACCACAGCCCACTTTCCTGCCAATATCTATTCTTACTTCCTGTGAGTCACGCCCAGCTGTCACTAGCAGGCGAGGACAGAGCACAGAGAAGCTTCAGATCATCTCCAACACACAGCTTTCTAACCCCCCAGCTAAATCTGTTACCACCGTTCTGATCCTCAGCCTACAGACCAGCCTGCCATGGAGAGAAACAAGTCATCAAACTAAGCCCTGTGTTTCAGATGGCGACTTCTTCGTCAGAGGGAAATACCCCTACAGATCAAACACTGTTTTATTCGCAACACAATCAATGGAATCAACTGTTGGAATGTGGTGATGTTTGCACCCCCCCGAGACAACACACGTGCACTCCCCCAGGGAGAGCAGAGGTCAGTGCTCTTGGGCAGTTAGGGGTTAAGTGCCTTGCTCAAGGGCACAGCGGCAGTGGGAGGCACCTTAGATATGATGCCAGCAATCCTCCAGACACCAGCTCACATCCGGCTCCTTCCTGGGGTAACGATCGAACCAGGAACTTACCGATTGCTGTCCAGCGTCTCTCACCTCTAGGCTACATGCCGCCCAATGCACTGTAAAGACTGCATGTAGAAGAAGAGTTGTTTTATAAGTTCATTACCTGTAAACAAATTCTTAGTAAACAATGGAGCCGTGTGACTGCCTATGGAGCATTGTGACTGCCTATGGCCCCTGGTCCGAGCATTGATTACTTTACCTTATGATGACTGATGGATAGATGATTCACTTGCTTAAACAATTGTATTTGTTGTAAGTCGCTTTGGATAAATGCCATAAATGTAAATGTAAATGCAATGGAAGTGTCCATGGGACATCGTAATTAAACCGCATTTATAAAGGTGATGACTCAAGTAAATCAGATGATGTAAGAGTGTAATAAAAGCCCTTTTTATGTTAAACTTTATAATTTATAATTTATTTAATTTACAAAATAATACAACCATATATGAACCTACAGTGTTGTTCATGCTGTTCATAGTGGTACAATAGTATGGCGCCATTCTGACCGCCAGAATTTGTTGGTCAGTTGGGCTGATTGTGTGTGTGTGTGTGTGTGTGTGTGTGTGTGTGTGTGTGTGTGTGTGTGTGTGTGTGTGTGTGTATGCAATATCACATGATGTTCATTATTCCTGTGAACCCTGACCCTACGGTGTCCCTGGCAGTGATTATTCTGCTCCTTATCCCTGTAATGGAGCGATGATCTTGTCAGACTCCACGAGCTGCAGATCACCAGATCGCCTGTCCCTTTTTCTGATTCACATCAAAACAGAACGCTTTGCTTCCCCATACCGCCCCTATGAACCCATTGGCAGCTGTTCACAGTGTTGAGTCTTCAACCCAACCTCAGTCCTGGTTATCCCATGCCATCCCATTACCATACAAATCCATCCATTTTAAATCCATAGAGAGGGAGATAGAATAGGAGATTTATCAGGGTGAATTTCAGATGTTAATGAATTTCATCTGGTCATCTAATATACACAATTCAGAGAAAAGCAATGCATGAAGCCAAGCAGAAATGTATGCTGAGGAAATGTGTCCATGCATTAACATTCTGTACCAAATCACTTTCCATGCAATTTGTATTTGACCCCACACCTTGCGGTGGAGATGGAGATGAGGAGAAACAGGATTACAGCTAGTTCATTGCAGAAAGGGTAAACTCTGCTCTCTCTCTCCCCTCAATAATTGACACAGCATACATTACAGAAAGTTAGGAATCAATACTAAATATCCTCAGGCTTTGTTCTCCACGGAATAATTCTTAATATCAGTCATAGAACTTCTCATCTCATTTCTTTCAGCACTTTAAAGTGGCAGCTTCTCTACTTGCCCCACAGGTTTTTTTAAAAGGGCGGCTTTCTTTACCACCGCTGCACAATGACTATATTTCTTCATTTCATCTATCATTTGTTATTGTCTGTGTGTGAAAATCAATACATACATGAACACAACCTCTCAAGCATCTGAGATTCAACAGCACGAGTCGTCAACCCGACCCTAATGTGGGTTCCCGCACTGCGACTTGCTGGTGAAGATACAGATACAGATACAGAACACAACACAGTGACCCTCCGTGTTAGAGACCACATCGGAGGGACGCCAAGCTAAATGAACAACCAATCAGCAAGCATCCAGGAGCTCTGACTTGAGGGATGAGGTGTGCAGACGTACACTCGAAAACCAGGTAAACACACAACTGCAACCTGTCAGGGAGCGTTGCAAACCAGGTAAACACACAACTGCAACCTGTCAGGGAGCGTTGCAAACCAGGTAAACACACAGAAGCACATTGAAGTAGACGGACGCTACAATGCATCTCAGCAATGAGAGTTGAGTGGGTTCAAGGACACACTGTCATGGAAAGCCATGTATTATGCAGTTGTTGTTTTAGATGGCATTTATAGTGAGATTACATTAGGATATCACTCTCCTCTGCATGGCTTTCTACGGTATGACAATGTGCCCTTGACGACACTGACTCAGTGACAACACAGTATACAGTAACATAAAGGTCACTGTGCAAAGGAGGTACACACCATTCCAATAGTTGAGATATATGTGTTGTTGAGGTTAATCTTTTACTATATACCATGCACTTTTTCAGTCTAGATTACCTTAAAAACAAAATGAATAAAGCAACAATGTCCTACAGACATATGCAGCACGTTTAATCTCATTGATCTTTGCGCACTACATACCTTAAATGCACTTTACCTTGTCTTGCTACAGAAAACAATTGAAAGAAAAACAGACATTCATGAAAATCACTCTCTGAAGAATTGTGCGCACACACACACCCACGCACGCACACACGCACGCACGCACACACACACACACACACACACACACACATAAATATTCTCCAAACCACCATCAAAACATTTACTACATGATAAGATTAGATAAGATAAGATAAGATAAAATAAGATATAGTTTATTGTCCCCGGAGGGAAATTTGTCTTCGACAGTTAAAGTGCTGCTGCTTCTCACACCAAAAACAACAATAATGCAATGAATTGAAACCCCCCAAACACACAAACACACACACACACACACACACACACACACACACACACACACAAACACACACACACACACACACACACACACACACACACACACACACACACACACACACACACACACACACAAACCGCCCACACAATCAGATGATGGCAGGGACTGTTCTACACACGCCCCCCCCCCCCCCCCAGACTCACTCATTCACACACACACCCACACACACACACACACACACACACACACACACACACACACACACATACACAGTCACACACACACACACACACACACACATGTTCTACATGGTCCTACACCGATTACAGATTAGATCACAGATTACAACACAAGTACATACAGTCCAGTGCAGTACAAAAGAGACATCACATCGGACAAAGAAAGATCTGAAGGACAAAGATCCTAACCTTCCAATTTTTTCAGATTCCGTAGGTGAGTGTGGAAATTCTTGCTAATATGAGTACATTCAGAGCTGGACCCTGCCACATGGACCCTGCCTCAGCAGAACATACTGTTTCCTCCGTAGGGGATGTCAAACGCTTTTATGACCCCCCCCCCCCCCCCCCCCCCTTCTCGCACACATGCAGTGTATGGGTCATTACCTTTTCAGATGAGAGTGATGAACGTCTATACAGTATGGATGCCAGATCAAGTCTATGCCAACCTAAACCACAACTCCTATTATCAGATTTGAATAGCTTGTATTTCTAACCTCAGGCTGGTGGTAGGGTAGCCTATAATACTGTACTGTATGTACTGTATGTAAACACTCCGATGTGCCTCCATAATGCTCCATTGTCCGGCCACCCTGAACTTGGACCTGACATGGCTTGATCCTTCATCCAAACACTGCCTGGCCACCATGGACTCCGCCCTGGCTTGTCCTTCATCCAAACACTGCCTGGCCACCATGGACTCCGCCCTGGCTTGATCCTTCATCCAAACACTGCCTGGCCACCATGGACTCCGCCCTGGCTTGTCCTTCATCCAAACACTGCCTGGCCACCATGGACTCCGCCCTGGCTTGATCCTTCATCCAAACACTGCCTGGCCACCATGGACTCCGCCCTGGCTTGTCCTTCATCCAAACACTGCCTGGCCACCATGGACTCCGCCCTGGCTTGTCCTTCATTTAAACAGGGTAGGGTAGTGTTTCAGGTCTGAAATACACCTGGTTTGAAACACACCTGGTCTGAAACATGCTTGGTCTAAAACACACCTGGGGTGTAAAACACACCTGATCTAAACTGTTGTTAAGCTTAGAGGGACGACCCATTCCAATTAGTCTTGACAGTGCAACAGAGACCAAGTGAGCAAATGGAATTTCAACTGCATTTACACAGTTGCTGCATGGCAATAGAAGGGACATGTAAATGCATAAATGTGTCCGACTGGGTTTGGACCCGGGTTGTCTGGGTGCTACAAGACTTTTAGTCTGCTGGGCTACCGCCACGGGCATTACATCAGGGAGCAAACAAGCAAACAATTCTTCAACTCGCAGGCAAGGTTACTCATCATGTGAACGTAGTTCTACAAACACGTTGTCCCTTTGACCTTCTACTCTCCACATCGACCCCAACAGCCGAGTGACCAGAGTCACGGAACCAATGTGACCGACTGGGTTTGAGCCTAGGTTCTCTGCATGCCGCAGTGTTAGCACAAGGCAAGGAATTAGCACCACAAGCGAGCACAAGTCCCCAGGTCTCAGCAAGGTTACTCAGCTTGCAAGTGGTACAGTAGTTTACTGAACCCCCTCCGCTACATAAAGACTAGTTTACAAGGGTGGAATCCTAACTCGGGATCAGCGCACGTAACTCCGACATTTGCGTACATCCTTAGCTATCTTAATATCGCTCAGTGACGGGTCCTTCCTGATATCTGAAGTATACTGCCACCCCATCCAACAAATGCCATACCAAGGTCTTACCAAGGGTTAGTGGTAGTGTCTGTGCTTGTGACTGGTACATTTTGCTGTATCACACTGGAAAAGCAAGAAAGCATATGCCTTAAAATATGTTAATTAAGTATGCACAACACTATATGAGTTAGGCCAATCAGAAAGTTGGGATTCAGTGATTAATTGGTCTGTATCATGTGTTCATTTGAATATGTGGGAATAGGGGCCCATTTGAAATACTCAATAATAAATCCCTTCTCCGAAAAACATTCCAACAGATTGACTGACTAAATTGACAGACTTCATTTACAATTAGTTGTCGTCAATACGGAATGCTGTCATTGTTTAATGAATCATCAATGGAAGTTGGTGTTTGACTCTCCTTACTGGCGATGGGGACCTCATGAGCTGCATGCCTACAGTACAAGATCTTTGAACACAGTGGAATGCCTTTACCCAACAGTAGCAACATCTGTTGCTGATTTACAGGAAATCACATTGCAAATATTAGACTGAAAGTCATAGTACTGTAGTTGCGATAGCAGTAAGTGAATACTGTAATTTCGTAATTGTATTTATAAAAAAAATCATCACGAGGAGAGGAACGAGTGATATCACACTGTATGGTACATGATGGAACGTTCGGAGGAAATAAGAGCCTCGTGTGATGCACCCTGCGTCCTCCTCCCTGCTGTACTCAGCCCTACCCAGCCCTACCCAGCGATGCCATCTCCTTTACCCAGCCCTACCCAACCCTACCGAGCCCTACTCAGCCCTAGCCAGCGATGCCATCTCCTTCACCCAGCCCTCACCAGCGATGCCATCTCCTTAACCCAGCCCTACCAAGCGATGCCATCTCATGCCAATTGTCAAAACGGGATCTGCAATGGCATATAATTTTAGCGTCTAACAGCGGAACTGTGACTTCATCGGCATGGGGAAAAGTTGACATGAGAATGTTGGGAACGCACATACAGTGGGCTATGGTCCAAAATATCACCAGGCAACATTTATAAGAGTTTATATTAACACATTGAGCTGAGGCATCTGATTTCCACACGCGTATTCGAAATTATGACCTCACGACGGAGAGGATGTTAGAGAGGCTTTTGTATCCAACTCTCACTGAAATGGTCTTATGCTGAAAGGTTGACTTACCAACGGCTAAATCCAGTAGATCTGCGCACAAGAGCAAGCACAATGAGAAGACGGTCATCTTTCCCGTATTTTGCAATAAATCCCAAACTCCATCTGCGTTCACATGCTCCCCGTTTTTCGGCTGCGTAATCCCCACCATTCCAGAGGTATGAGACCGAGAGGTGCCCACAAACTGTTCATGATGCAGTTCAAGTAGAAGTGGGAAATATGAGAAGTTCACAATAAATGGACTTCAATTAAACCAACGACCAAACAGGACGGATATTCGACTAAAGAAACAGGGTCCCAACTGCGTTGAAAAACCCGTCTTTTCCGTTAGACAATCTAGCAGTGCGGGCGATGATTAGAAAAAAAAACAGATATAGGTTTGGATGAAAATCTATCCCTCTCAGTCAGTGCTCATCCTTTCTCTTTCTCTCTCTCTCTCTCTCTCTCTCTCTCTCTCTCTCTCTCTCTCTCTCTCTCTCTCTCTCTCTCTCTCTCTCTCTCCCTCGCTCACTCACTCTACTCCCGCCCTCCAGACACAGACGCACGTACAGTCACTCCTGATCACTCGCTTTATTTCACACAATTTTCCTTAATCCTACCCTGGCTCCAAACCCTTCCCCTCTAATTCTGTCCACTAAGCCGATTTATTTCTGCAGGATTTTGTTTTTCCTTAGTGAAAAAGGTTTTTAAAGATCATTATAACCTTCTGTACACTGCGACGCCTGACTCTAACGCGATGAACCTGGATAGTTTCAGCATCTTGCTGCCTCGAGCATCAAAACCCGGAGCGTCATTATGCAACCCTGCATTAACCCCGTGGTGTACCCTTACATCCCAGTGGTTGTAAAGTCAAGCCTCAAATGTGAAATATGTATTTAGTCAAATATCCTTGCACGATGACGCGTTTTTACATACCACACTGAAACTTTTGAGCCCTTGTCTCAATTAAATTTCAGATCAACTTCAGCTTTTCTCTATCATTTTAGTTGCGCATAAATTACTACTCTGTTGCTCATTTTGAATCGCTAAAAGGCAGTCGACTTTGGACATTATGCCTACTACGTATAATATCTGACTGCTAACCTCTGTAACGTCATCCACAACAAAGTGAATCATGCATGTAGATTGTTAGGTAATCCCGGGCTGTGGCCTCACTGCAGGTGCTTACAGATTTCATCAAAGTCTGCAATTACAATCAGTTGTTGAACTCCGAGAAAGGCAATGCTGCCATTAGAGATAATAAAGAGAATATGATAGTCTACTGTACAAAAACAGAGACGGTCCTCATGAAGTACAATATTTATTGAGAGCGCTGTTCCGTAGGTGTTCACTCCCACCCAGTTGTGCAGAGGGGCCGGTGCACAATACACCCCTGCTCCCACCCACCTACTGATCAGAGGGGTCACTTCTATTCATACCAACTGAATTATAGTTATTATTATTATTGTTTACAGTAGTTTATCATCTAAATATATTTTTTTTATTTGCGGCAACACCCGGCAAACATTAAGTCTTATCGTCCTAGTTGATCACCTTTTTTACCCTCTCGATGTTTCAAGCTGGGCTGCAGCGTGTTAAGTAGGCTGTGTGCTGTATGCTTAGTTCACACCCATGGCAGGTAGACACCATCTGCTCCGAATGCTAATTCTAATTACCTGTTGACCTAATATGCTTTTCACACATAATGTCTAGTACAGTAGGTGTTGGGTCAACAAAGTAGGCATGAAGAACTGGGCTTGCACATACAAAAGCACACATTATGTATTTCAACATGTTTATTCATAGTGTATAGTGTACCTCTTTTGGTGTAGTTCATCGAGTGGTGTCAGTAGCAATTTCATGTGTTCTCAATGAGACATTTCCTTTTTTTTAATTTGGCAGATGATTTTATCCAAAGCGAATCATCTATACATCAGTCATCATAAGCAAATATCTATGCTAGGACCAGGTGCCATTGGCGGTCACAATGCTAGAAAAAGGAAGGATTAATATTATTAACATTATTATTATTATTATTATTATTATTATTATTATTATTATTATTATTATTATTATTATTATTATTATTCGTTTTATTGTTATTAACAGTAGAGGAACTGTACAGAGGGGTAGTGGGTGGTGAAGAGGTCTTTGGGAGGGACAGTCAATATGTAGCCTGAAGAGATGGGTCTATCACAAGACTATATGATGCATGTCCATGGCCATGATCAGCAGCAGGAGAGAGAAACACAGTGTCATAAAAAGGTCGACAATAGACAACCTCAGTCCTTAAAGATACAGTATATCGTTGCACTGCTAGGGATGAGCTGGGCCTGCTGCAGAAGAGGCTCTCTGTCTGGAGGCAAGGTCTGGTCTGCTGTCTGGAGGCAAGGTCTGGTCTGCTGTCGGGGGTAAGGTCTGGTCTGCTGTCGGGGGTAAGGTCTGGTCTGCTGTCGGGGGTAAGGTCTGGTCTGCAGTACTAATACACTACCACACATCTCTAGAGGGCAGTGTCAACAACAATTTGTTGAGGCAACAGAGTTGAACGTGTTCCTGCCCACATGGCACCTGTTCCATGAACAAAGAGGGGTCTCGGTCTCCTGGGAGTCACACATTACAATGTTGTCATATATGGTGCTGTGGCCTGCACTGTACATGTCTCATACACACCCTAAGTAAAAGGGACATAGTGGAAAGCCGTTGGTTCAATAAACCCTAAATTGTGTTTATTCACTTATTTAGGGCCTGAAGGACCGCCAGACTGAAGCAGGCTGGCACAGTGGCAGATAGGAGGTTTGCCTGAGTCCTGTTTTCTCTTGTCCCAGACATCCTGGCTGTGATGTTCTCAATATATGTCTTAACGTGTTACTTTAGAGATTAGGGATGTATCGTACCGGTAACCAAGTTACACTAGTCAAAGGACATTTCCTGATGTCATATCCACTGTTTAACACAAGCCTCTTCTGTCATGTACAATTTCTAGACTCATTTGTCACATGTTCTTGTTGCTGGTACAAAACAAGGAAAATAGACAAGAGCAACAATGGAGAAGATTGGAAAGATGTTTTGTAGGTGTTGCCCCAAAAAAAAAACTGATATTAAGGTGATAAACTACTGTACACAAATGATCATCCAAGTAGAATTTGAAATTAACGTTGTTTGTGTTTGATACCATTCCTTATTCTGTTCCATGCATTACATCGAGCCCGTCCTCCAATGTCTACCTCCACCAGCCTCCCCTGTAGTAGATGCAACCAAATACAATTTGCAATATTGAAATAACTGAACATTAGTGTATCATAAATACATTTCTTCCCTCAAGGACAATGTAAATGGATGTGCAAGGTACAGTATGATCATCATCAGGAATATCCCAGAGAATCAGTTTCCACATCTGAAAGAAGAGGACATTAATGTCACACTATGAATTCCTGAATGCACATACACATAGTCGTCTAAGTGACATGAAGGAGACTTCACAATTTTGAAGGAGACTTCACAATGTCACTCAAGTGTGCTGCATATCTAACATAGTTCAAAAACATGACTTCAGCAGTAACCATAAGGTATGATATATATATATATATATCTTTAATATTAACAGACTTGAATATTTGAAAGAAAATGTTGACTTGTCTAATTCTACTGTACAGCTTTGGTTTGGGCATCAAAGAGTCCATGCTGAAAAGCCAGGGTATTTATACAGTCTAGTATGTACTCTGTCATTTCCTCCCTCCTGCTCCTCAAGCCCACAGCTTTGAGGCTCTTACATGTTGCAAATGCTCATTTTCAAAGAGATTACAGCACATATCTGTCAGAGGCAGAACTGCATGGATATTATGCATGGGGGACGACTCAGAAGTCTGCCAGCGGGGGCTTCATCCCATGTGCCCCTACCGTCACCACAGATTAGGGATGACTTCTGAAAATGGAACAAGACCGGGCTGCAGGGGTTGACCAGGTTGCAACCAGCTCTAGACATGCTTGAGTTGCAAGAATTTACATCATTTGCAGCCTTTGTTGATACAGAAAAAAAAGAACTATGTCAGCTAAAGGTATTTCCTGTAGCTGCTTCCCCCCACATGACCTGTTGAAAGGAATAATACTTTGCTGAGTAGTGTTTGGGCTGTGCTGTGCGGTGCTAAATGTCGACGACTCCATTGGCTTAAATAACCTTCAAGACCTCCAGGAATTTGTAATATTAGAAGAGGATCCTGTTACGTAAATCATTCAAAGGGATTCAGAACAGATGCAAAGTGCTTTTTAAAGAAAGAAAAATCTGATTCTACATAGATTTACTCCCCGAAAAAATAACTAAATGTGATTTAAAAGTGTAATGCCTTGGGTAACCTTGTTGAGACCAGGCTTTCATAGTTCAGAAAGCCTGGGGAAATCCTTTGCATGAAAGTAGCTACAAAGGTGTGGAAACCTGTTTGAAATGAGTGATGCCTCACGACAAGTTAAACCAATCAAATACCTTGCTTTAATGGAGGTCGATGGAGGGCCTTAAAAACTAATACATTTTTCCTTCAGGTTTTCTTCCATTTTCAATGTTGCACGTTAGCCTAAGCCTAGGCAACAACAACAACAAGCACCATTCAACAGGCATGTGTGGGAGGGTTCTTGGAATGTAACGTCCAATGAAATTGGGAGCACATTCTCCCATCGCTCTGTCCAGTTCGGTCCAAGAGCCAGAACGGCAAATCTAAAATTCCTCAGACCTCCAAAAGAGGCGTGAGAACATCGTGATTTGGAGGCATCGCTACGCGAGACTATGCATTGGATAAAGGTTTCTCTCAGTAATTCATTTCAACATTGTGCCATTATTTCCAGGGTCCTTGTAGATGCATCTTCTTGGACAATACCCCCATAACTCAAAATATCTACCTGGTACTTTTATAACAATGTGGAAAGTAAATATGTAATTCAATAAACACATACAGTAGCACAAAGAAAAACCCACAGTCACGAAGTGCACCATTTTAGTACATTTTCTCTTTCAACTGTCTTGTGTTTCGTCAAACCAATTCCATTGCTTCAACTGGCCCTAATCCTTTTACATGTATAGTAGGTCCCGCATCACAGGATTGTAAGAGCCTCCCTCCCACTCCACCTCGTTTGATTGGCTGATGCTCCCACTCTTCATGGTTTGATTGGTCAACGCAATTCCTCTCAAAATAAATGGATCTCATTCTGATGTTAGATGGGCATGGAGGGGGAATCATATGTAGGGCCAAATTCAGTCAGTCGTGCCATAGCAACTCATCCACACACACACACACACACACACACACACACACACACACACACACACACACACACACACACACACACACACACAGGTGATCTGGTCTCTTGTCTCTAGTCCCTTGCATGTTGAGGCCCTGCAAGAAGGTCTCTGTATGGTGAATCTTTAGTGGAGTTTCAGGTGTGTGTCAGTTTAAACATTTCCCTGCTTTCCACTCAATAGGCAGCTGCATGTTTTTCAAATGCAGGGACATCTTGTAAAAGGTATGAGTCAGACTCTACGGTTAGGATTTCTAGATTTAAAATGGTTTGACTTAGTGTCCACGACCAAAACACATACGCTTTTTTTAATTTTGGATCAGATGGGTCCGATTGTGTCTTTAATTGTCATTAAATCAATCTGAATGGGTCTCGCTGCGTTAAATGTCATTATACCCTCAGAGAGAGCTTGGTCAGGTTTGAGTATCTTATCCAAGTGCAGTTTAGCAAGGTGCCAACTGACATCTCTCAGGCTATTCATGTTGCTTTTAACATCATATTAATATCTGTCATAGATGATTAGTAGTGCTTCACTGTAAATGTGAGGGCTGTTTACATAATGTGGGCTGCTGATAGGATTACGAGCGGATACGGTCCACCATGTGTGGGTACTGTAACAACGGTAGCAAGATTCCACACAATATAAATCTAAGTCAAACTAAGTAGTGAAGTTGACCGATGCCTTTCCTGAGGGTCACCTCAGTATTTGCCTTCACTGAGAGCTCAGAAACAGAGACCCGCTGTGCATTTGAGTTGATTGAATTACCTTGAGAATGGTCGGGGAGAAAAACCCAGCAGGCGTAGAAAACCCTTAAAGAGGTTAAGAACAACCAATGGCAATTGCCTGGTTTACAGTGGGATTAATGTTTATTACTAATTAGCTAACCCAAGGTCGTAGCACACATGTACTGGATCCTCTGTCTAGAGGAAACATCTGTACTGTGCAGTGCAGGGGAGGCTGGTGGAGATAGAAATCGGGAGACGGGCTCATTGTTATGCATGGGACGGAATAAGGAATGGTATCAAACACACACGTGTTTGATACTATTCCTCATTCCATTCAATGCATTACAATGAGCTTGTCCTCCGATTTCTACCTCCACCAGCCTCCACTGGTACAGTGGCTCAAATCCTATGTTCGTGATATTCCTTTAATCTTACCTGTATTTTTCAGAGGAATAATTTGAGTCCACAATAAGTGGCACTCCTGAATCCAAGGCCACTCACGAGAGAGAGAGAGAGAGAGAGACAGGAAACTAACCCTAAATGAGGCAAAGCAGATACATAGTTCTCAAGGAGACGCCTTGACATCCACTCCACAAGATCACTAGATTGCTTTCACTACCCGATAACCTCCCTTAATGTCGCTTTGAGTGGTTCAGACATTCATGCCCTGTTGGCCATCAGGCTGTTAAAATTCCTCACCACTTCTTCTAATAACGATCTGACAATCTGTGTATTTACATGGGATGAAGTAAGGTTCATTAAACCACACAATTATAATACCAGACAAAGACTCACAGTCCAGTCAGCAACACCTACAGAGGAAGACCCACCTAATGCACTCGTTACTTGGTAATACCTTGTGTCAGCTTTGACTGTGTGCCTCCACCACAGGTCTACAGTATGGTGGGTTTCATCTTGCTCTGCTCTCCCTGTCTCTCTCTCTCTCAGTCATGGCAGCTCTATCCAGAGACCTGTCTCTCTCTCTCTCTCTCCCTCTCTCTCTCTCTCTCTCAGTCATGGCAGCTCTATCCAGAGACCTGTCTCTCTCTCTCTCTCCCTCTCTCTCTCTCTCTCTCTCTCTCTCTCTCTCTCTCAGTCATGGCAGCTCTGTCCAGAGACCTGTCTCTCTCTCTCTCTCTCTCTCTCTCTCTCTCTCTCTCTCAGTCATGGCAGCTCTATCCAGAGACCTGTCTCTCTCTCTCTCTCTCTCTCTCTCTCTCTCTCTCTCAGTCATGGCAGCTCTGTCCAGAGACCTGTCTCTCTCTCTCTCTCTCTCTCTCTCTCTCTCTCTCAGTCATGGCAGCTCTATCCAGAGACCTGTCTCTCTCTCTCTCTCTCTCTCTCTCTCTCAGTCATGGCAGCTCTATCCAGAGCCCTGTCTCTCTCAGTTATGGCAGCTTTAGCCAGATCCCTGTCTCTCTCTCTCTCTCTCTCTCTCTCTCTCTCTCTCTCTCTCTCTCAGTCATGGCAGCTCTATCCAGAGACCTCTCTCTCTCTCTCTCTCTCTCTCTCTCTCTCAGTTATGGCAGCTTTAGCCAGATCCCTGTCTCTCTCTCTCTCTCTCTCTCTCTCTCTCTCTCTCTCTCTCTCTCTCAGTTATGGCAGCTTTAGCCAGAGCCCCCCCCCCCCCTCTCTCTCTCTCTCTCTCTCTCTCTCTCAGTCTCTCTCTCTCAGTCTTGGCAGCTCTATCCAGCGCCCTGTCTCTCTCTCTCTGCTGGGCTTAATCAGACTAACTGCACTAAAGGGACCCGACCTGCTCATCCCACTCTCCTCAGCTCCATATTGATAGTAAGCAATAAACGAGTGAATGGTTGTTCACTGGACTGCGGCACCATTAATCCAAAGAAAGCATTCTGCAAATTCTGCATGCTTCTTTAATTTTCCAGTGCTGACAAATTGAGATAATAGTAAGCCATACATAATAAGCCTAAAGCCTATTTTCACTTTAAATGGGCACCCGTACTGCGCACTGTTATTACAATGACATAAATGAAATATTGATGAAAATGGAAATGGGACAAGAAGGCACGTTATACAGTGTTCATGTTAAGATCTAATACACAATTGACATTCTTCACCAAAATTGCTTTGCAGACAGTCTTCTTTGACTGAAGAACTGATGAATGAGAGCTTACCTTTCATGCGTTGAAGGGCTACATCCGCATGTACTATCAATACATTTAGTCAATCAACAGAAAAAATATTGCACTGGGAGTGAGAGAAAGAAAGAGAGAAAGAGGGAGAGCGAGAGAGCGAGAGAGAGAGAGAGAGAGAGAGAAAGAGAGAGAGAGTTTTGAAGATGAAAATTCATTTGTCAGTCTTGTGCATTCAGTGAGCTGCTTCACTGCATGCCTATTTTTGATCAACTCAGAGCATACAGTGAGGATTGAGTCAAGGATGTCATTTAAGTATGTACAACCTCTACAAATACTGCACTAGAATATTGCCCTTTATAGAGCCTGCGTGTGGTAGACCTTTCTGCATACCCTTTCTATAACAAGACAGATAATCATTATACATGTACCTGACACAACATGCATTTGTACATCATTTGCGCGTACTGTAGAGAGAACAAACGTTTCATTTGACATATCTGAGTTTGCCATGGATTTGTTCATCAGAGAGAAAAATAAAAAAATAAAAAAAATAACACACTGTGAATGAAACCTTTGTAAAATGTTAAACTGGAGTGGCGTATCAATCAGCTGTGAATACAGCCTTGCATACAGCCAGTCTGAACACATCCTGTAGCCTATGGAGGCAGCGAAGATGGTCTCTATTGGGATTCAGATAGTGATAGCATCTGCACACTGTGCCTCCGAGGAATATTAAAGGATCGCCATTGGCAGCCACTCCAGCATTCCTGAGCACAATGGGAGCAGGAGAAAGAGCTGCATATAATGATCAACATAACTGAAGGTGTTCGATTTATTCTGGTGTGAAAAGCTGTTCAAATATATTGACCTGGTGCTGCATCTTCATTTGATACAGATTCCTGGAATAAGATGTCAGGGATGGATCTCATTATTACTATTTGGGAGAGAGAGAGTGGGTAGGAGAGTGGGTGGAATGAATGGAGAGTGGGGGAGAGTGGGGGAGAGTGGGTAGGAGAGTGGGTAGGAGAGAGGATGGAGAGTGGGGGAGAGTGGGGGAGAGTGGGTAGGAGAGTGGGTAGAATGGATAGAGAGTGGGTAGGAGAGTGGGTAGGAGAGTGGGTAGGAGAGTGGGCAGGAGAGTGGGTAGAGTGGATGGAGAGTGGGTAGGAGAGTGGGCAGGAGAGTGGGTAGAATGGATAGAGAGTGGGCAGGAGAGTGGGTAGGAGAGTGGGTAGGAGAGTGGGTAGGAGAGTGGGCAGGAGAGTGGGCAGGAGAGTGGGCAGGAGAGTGGGCAGGAGAGTGGGTAGGAGAGTGGGCAGGAGAGTGGGCAGGAGAGTGGGCAGGAGAGTGGGCAGGAGAGTGGGTAGAGTGGATGGAGAGTGGGCAGGAGAGTGGGCAGGAGAGTGGGCAGGAGAGTGGGTAGGAGAGTGGGTAGGAGAGTGGGCAGGAGAGTGGGTAGGAGAGTGGGCAGGAGAGTGGGCAGGAGAGTGGGTAGGAGAGTGGGTAGGAGAGAGCCTACTATAAGGCTGCAAAGTGAAGCATTTGACCAGTCTAACATATCTGTAAAATAATGTTACAATCACACATGTGTGAGAGGAAGAGCTGCAGACGAGATGAACAGATGGTTCTAGAACACTGGGAGGAAGAGCTGCAGACGAGATGAACAGATGGTTCTAGAACACTGGGAGGAAGAGCTGCAGACGAGATGAACAGATGGTTCTAGAACACTGGGAGGAAGAGCTGCAGACGAGATGAACAGATGGTTCTAGAACACTGGGAGGAAGAGCTGCAGACGAGATGAACAGATGGTTCTAGAACACTGGGAGGAAGAGCTGCAGACGAGATGAACAGATGGTTCTAGAACACTGGGAGAAAGAGCTGCAGACGAGATGAACAGATGGTTCTAGAACACTGGGAGGAAGAGCTGCAGACGAGATGAACAGATGGTTCTAGAACACTGGGAGGAAGAGCTGCAGACGAGATGAACAGATGGTTCTAGAACACTGGGAGGAAGAGCTGCAGACGAGATGAACAGATGGTTCTAGAACACTGGGAGGAAGAGCTGCAGACAAGATGAACAGATGGTTCTAGAACACTGGGAGGAAGAGCTGCAGACAAGATGAACAGATGGTTCTAGAACACTGGGAGGAAGAGCTGCAGACGAGATGAACAGATGGTTCTAGAACACTGGGAGGAAGAGCTGCAGACAAGATGAAAAGATGGTTCTAGAACACTGGGAGGAAGAGCTGCAGACGAGATGAACAGGGGGAGGAATGACTTACTAGAAGAGCCACTATGGTGGCTGATTCTGCCTACGTTCAGGTCCTGTAGTGCTTCATTGTAGAAGCGTCAGTCATTTGTTGTCATTATATGATCCATGAACACATATTTATAATCATTAAACCTTTATTTTAGGCAGGGAAGGTCCTACTGAGACCTAGGTCTCTTTTCAGAGGAGCCCTGCTTTACAAACATGAAACAGATCATAAATGTACATTCAAATTACAAACATAACACAAGTAATGACATATCAATTATACATCAATTTACATAATATAAACCATTAAAACATGTACATTCCTTGGATAACATAATAAAACAAATATGTTAATTTAGGAAAAAGAAATTCATAGTCTACTCATTACATGAGCCTTAAACGTACTAATGGTTATGATAATGGTCATGGTCAGGGATCGGGTCGTTTTCAGCAGCAATCGCTAATTACAATAATTAAACCGTACTTAAAATGTCAATTACACAATAATACAAACGTGATACGATTGGAAATATGACCAGAAAATGTCAGCTGTCAATGCTGTTGAAACAGCATAAATGCATAAATGACATTTCAATTATGTAGGAATTGACGGGCAACAGAATAGGTTTTTCCACAGAATGAAGTTGTGAGAGAGTCTAATGACTCTTCATTTTCCAAAATCCTATTACCTTTTTCTCTCTCCTCAATAGCTCTCGTAATGGGACATTGAATATCACTGAAAAGATAGTAAGTGTGCTATGAAATTCCTTTATGATCAGAAGGCTCAGTCAATTAGCCATTGTGAATCACAGTATGCTCTTCGGCTGCAGCAGAGTGGAGTTGAAAATGGAGTGTGTCAGAAAATACTGCTATTTAATTGCTGCAACCTGCTCCACTACCTCATATCTAATCCACTTACAAGGGCTGTCACACCGCCCATGACCTGTGTGGAAAACCGTGGGAAGACAGTTCTTTCTGTGGATGACTGTCATCTGGGGCTGTTTTCATACAACCCCCGTGTCTCGTCATCGTCCCTGTCTCTGTCTCTGTGCATCGATGCATTGATGTGTTGGGCACGTGTGTTTGATAGCATTCCTCATTCGGTACCATGCATTACAATGAGCCTGTCCTCCGATTTCTACCTCCACCAACTTCCCCTGGTGTGTAGGTATGGAAGCAAGATGGCAGCAGAGCTGATGAGACTGTTTGGGCCAAAATACTGTATTTGTTATCTTGTTACTGTGGAAGTATAAACAATATTATGTACAGTACGCATACAGCATATTACTACAATCTAAAAGGAAAAAAAAAGGAAAAAGTTTTAAGTATGAATAAGCATTTTTGTCGTTTGAGTAATGATAACTATTTGAGTAATAACTTTTCTATTGTTTTGGATGGATTGCTGTGGATATTTGCTTAGAGCTATGGACACCTGCTTCAAGCTGAATCACATTCCTTTGGCTGTTCAAATAGAGTACCCAGGCTTCGCAGGGGATTTCGGATGTGTGGAGAAGAGATACTGGCACATAATGTCATCCCAATGAAAACAGGCAGAAAATGTTGTTTACAATGACAAGCCATGATTATTTATTCTCCGAGAACCTACTCAGACACCCCTTCTCCACATGGATGTGCATCCTCTCCTCTCCCATGAGTCATTACAGTATGTGAGAAAATGCAACTCCAGAAATCCTTCCTGGAAGGAAAAAAAAAGCAGCTCTTATCTGAATTCTCGTGTTTCATTGTACTGTCAGTCCACAGAGATTGAGACACACTACACTTGTTTTTGCCACTCTTCATCTGTGAAAAGGGACAGTTGTTGAATGTCTTTGACAAGATAGTGTCGATACTGTTATGTTGGGGTCTCTAGCTGCTCACACCTGTGTAGCAATGGCCGTGTTTGCTATTGGAAACGTATCTGTTTTGTGGTGGAGGCACAGACTGTCAAGGCGATCTAAACTATAGGATTGGTCTGCTTGAAGAAGCTTCCGTACGGTTTAAAGTGTAGCATGTACAGTACCAGTCAAAGGTTTGGACACACCTTCTCATTCAATGTTTTTTTTTTTTTTTTATTATTTTCTACATTGTAGATTAATATTGAAGACATCAAAACTATGAAGGAACACATATGGAATTATGTAGTAAACAAAAAAGCGTTAAACAAACCAGAATATGTTTTATATTTTAGATTCTTCAAAGTAGCCACCTTTTGATGACAGCTTTGCACACTCTTGGCAAGCTTGTGTCCAAACTTTTGACTGGCACTGTAGGTTTGAGTGTCACTGTCCTCTTTGGTGACACTGAAAATCTGAAAACTATAACATGCCACATTTTTAACAGCGGCAAATGTGTGCAAATCCACAAATGTTACAAATGGTAGGTGAAGGCCAGTGCTCGGACATGACACCAGATTCTACAAAGCGTCTTGTCTGGACCAAAACAGCACTCTCCAATGACCGTTCACTGTCATGTGATCTACAGATTTATCATGGCCATTTAGCACTATTGTAAAGTTATAATCTACATAGTGGACCTTTAATAAGGACCTTACACATGTGTGATCGACAAGTAAGCACCAAGATCAGGCATTAAAAGAACATATTTTCATTGAGGTTAATGGCGTATGCTGTTGAGATGGGGAGCAATGTTATTTTTGTTTAGAAAATCTTTACCTCTTCATTATAAGCCTCATTAATTTGAAAAAAAGTCAGTTGGAGACTGAGGTCTCTTAATCACAGCATTGGTAAATATCCTTTTCAAATGTCCTTCCCTTTCTTAATGAAAACCAAACTGAGGTAATGGAGCACAGTTATATTTACATTTTTGACATTTAGCAGACGCTTTTATCCAAAGTGGCTTTTGTCGAAAATAAGTGAATCATCTATACATCAGCCATCATAAGCAAAAATCTATTCTAGGACCAGGTGCCATTGGCGGTCACAATGCTAGAAGAAGGAAGGAGTTTGTTTGTGCTCTTTCAGTCTCAATCTTAGTCTCAGTCTCAATCTTAGTCTCTCTCTCTCTCTCTCTCTCTCTCTCTCTCTCTCTCTCTCTCTCAATCTCAAAAGCATCAAGACCAATAGAGAACTATAGAGAGACAGAGAGAGACAGAGAGGTGAAATACACCGCAGTGTGCAATCACGGCAGCTACATTTTTGACCTGTTGCCACAAATGTAGCACAGAGGCCAAATTAAATACAAGATACCGTGCCATTGGTACATCTACTATTTACAGATTACTAAGGCTGATTGCAGCCTTTCACTTTCATCTCCGGTGCATGACTTCATCACCACAAAGCCTACTCTGATGGAATCCTCTGTAAGTCTCTTCCTCAATGGATTAAGAAATGCATCCTGAAGGCAATGACAAAGTTCTTCATCTGACTTCGTCTATGCACAAGCCGGTGTCCTCACAAAAAAAAATGGGAGTTTTGCCATTACATATATGTTTGACTAAAATCAGTTCTTTGGGTTATTTGGGTACAAACAGCTTCTTTGGGTTTCTACAACGTAGCGACTCCTCTACTTGGGTATCACTTTCGATCCTTCTTATTATCTCACTCTCTCTGACCTAAATATGTCTATAATCTCATGTTCACTGTAAATCTTAAGCCCTCAAGGATGATAGACTTAGCAAGGAAGTCCTATCATAATTTTTCCTATCGTAACTAATACTGAATTGTGTCCCCTCTCTCTGTGTCCCACTATTTGCAATGTCAACCACTGTCCTACACTGAGGCTGGAAAGCTCGGAAAATCGTCACGATCTGCTGAGAAATACACAGCACACTCTCAGTAGATCGTGACGATTTTCCGAGCTTTCCAGTGGCCACCTCGGCTGTCACTGATGTGTTGACTGATGGAAGTGGGTTGAAAATCACTACCTATCTTCCACCGTAGACTGAAGAACCATCTCTTCAGGCTACATCTTGACTGTTCCTCCTGAAGGCCTCTTTACCCCCCCATTACCCCTCTGTACAGTTCCTCTACTGGTAATAACAAAAGGAAATACAGTGTATATATATATATATATATTCTTTCCTTTATAGCATTGTGACTGCCAATGGCACCTGGTCCAAGAGTAGATTTTTTCTTACGATGACTGATGTATAGATGATTCACTTACTTTAGGACAAATGTACTTGTTGTAAGTCGCTTTGGATAAAACGCAAATGTAAAACATTTCAAATGTCAACTGGGTGGTGGTCCTCATTGGCATTCAAATGTAACACTGGATTATACACATAAGATATTGTTGAAGCCCAGGACGTATTGAATATGTATGAGTATGTTGTATGAGATGTATGAGGCAGAGAGTGAGAGGTGGACTCATTGTATAATTGTGCATCGCAAATGTGATCTGCGATGTATTGTGCATTGCAAATGAAAAGCCTTGCAATTAGTAGGTGGTTGGCTGGGTTACTGACTGACATATAGCAATAATAGTCAAGTGAACATTCAAATGTTGACCATCTCCATCATGGTGGGCAGACGTGCACCGCGGTAGCTATGGTAAATAGTCCTCGGTAAGCATGGCCTTTTCAGTCACTTACTCATCCTAATCAGTGCTTCTTTACTGTGAAAGTACATATTTCCATAGGTTAGAATATTT
>NC_139658.1:21423318-21545818 GCF_951799395.1 Argentina silus | reverse complement strand
GCGGACGGCTTGTTTAATGGCTGTGACAAAAGGAACGAGATGAAGTGACATATGCCAAGTCCCAGGAAGCAGAACGGGTTGGCACCCACAACCTGAGCCTAACCTGATAAGAGGAATGAGCGATGGGTGGAGGGGCTCTTTCACTGTACTTTCTGGACGGGATGATGAAGTGGCAGCTTCAGTTCTCAGGAAGCTTTTACAGGCGAGAAAGCAAGAGGTAGGCTCTCTGTGCTGTCCTGTATGTGGCTGTCCGGTAGACCTTTCTCTCAAACATCTCTGTGCTGTCCTGTATGTGGCTGTCCGGTAGACCTTTCTCTCAAACATCTCTGTGCTGTCCTGTAAGTGGCTGTCCGGTAGACCTTTCCCTCAAACATCTCTGTGCTGTCCTGTAAGTGACTGTCCGGTAGACCTTTCCCTCAAACATCTCTGTGCTGTCCTGTATGTGGCTGTCCGGTAGACCTTTCCCTCAAACATCTCTGTATTGTCCTGTATGTGGCTGTCCGGTAGACCTTTCCCTCAAACATCTCTGTTTGGTCCTGTAAGCATTTAGCATCCTGTGTCTATGGGCCTTGGCTGTCTGTGTTGGGAGCTGAGGAGTGTAAGCTCTCCGTCTCTCTGAGGCAGTTAGCTGCTGAAGCAGAGTTATTTGCGGACTACAGTGTGCTCCCGCTGATGTGTCATGGCCCCTGCACGGATACTTTGACACACACATAAAGGACAGGCTCAGTAAAAGCCGGTTATCTCTCAGTCCAGTGACAGCACTGGCCATGTGGCCAGAAGGAGATGGAAGAGGCTCCCCTTGGCTGTGTACTGTCTCTGTTAGGAGGTTTAGTAGAGATGGAAGCTCCTCGGGGTGGGGGGGCAGGGGGAGGTATGTGTGTGTGTGTGGCGGGGGGATGGGGGGGGGTGGGGTGGATAAGGTGTCTTTATTACCACCTAACCCAGCAGCTACTGTAGCAAAGCATGCTTTAAAATCCACTTTATTTGGTTCAACAGATATCTACAGATTGTCTTGATACTTGGCCTCAAGCCTTGCTTGGCCTCAAGCAAACAGCAATATAGTGTGTTTTTTGTGGGTGGGGGAGTGGGGGAGGCGGGGGGGGGGGGTCAGTTCAGGTGGCTGGTTGCTGTTATCCTGCAACACTTTCTTTCAGACACAGTTCCTTTGTGATTAATGCTAGTTTCCTGTCTGGACCACAACTCAGGGTTTGCTTATCTACATTGAATCTGAAAATTAGTGTTTGTGTTTGCCTTTACTTGAAGGAATAGTTTACCCAAATTACAAAATCACATATTTGGTTCCTTACCCTGAAAGGAGTCTAAGGACAAGGACAGACTTCAGTCCACACTTTGATTCTGTTTATCTGGACACTGTTACTAACCGCTAATGGTGACCTTTTTTAACCAAAAATCTAAGGAAGTCAATGGTACCTAAATAAGTATGTTTTAAATTTGAATTTGCTGTGCCCAAACCATCCTAAATTCTCTGAAAAGATTCAGTGACTGGATATAAATGACCTTGAGATGTTTAGGCATATCACACATGCCAGTTGAGGTATTGGTTGAAAATGCTAGCGTTTAGTGACAGTGCTCAGATAAACAGAACTAAAGTGTTGATTGAAGTCTATACTCCTTTCAGGGTGCGTACTCCTTTCAGGGTGCATACTCCTTTCAGGGTGCGTACTCCTTTCAGGGTGCGTACTCCTTTCAGGGTAAGGAACCAAACATGTGATTTTGTAATTTGGGTGAACTATCCCTTACTGCACCCGAACCTTTAGATGCTCTCACTTGGACAACCACTCCCCATGTGTCAAGTGCTATTTTCTTTTCTCTCTTAACATGTACAGTATCAGTCAAAAGTTTGGACACACCTTCTCATTCAATGGTTTTTCTTTATTATTTTTATTATTTTCTACATTGTAGATTAATATTGAAGACATCAGAACTATGAAGGACCACATATGGAATTATGTAGTAAACAAAAAGGTGTTAAACAAACCAGAATATGGTTTATATTTTAGATTCTTCAAAGTAGCCACCTTTTGCTTTGATGACAGCTTTGCACACTCTTGGCAAGCTTGTGTTCAAACCTTTGACTGGTACTGTATGAAAATAAATATTATTCAAAACATCTATCTATGATACAGCTACCATAATATAACAGCTAAAAGAGCAAATTAACTCTAATTATGTTTAAATTAGTTCATATCTCCATCCGTATATGAGCTCATCTGGCTGCACAAACACCATCAAGGCAAAAGAGATGAGGAAATGCACTTCCCCTGTGCTGCATCCAATGATACACATGCTAATGTTGCGTGGGAGTGTGTGAAAGTGATTCCACTCAGCCAGGCAGAGACCATAAGACTTTTTCTTCCATTCTATTGTCAGAATGGACTCTTAGCCTTTGACATGGTCCCGCTGGTGTCACTGAACTCTGCTGATGTGACAGAGATGTAGCGGGGACAAAGGTTAACAGCTCACCATCACCTTGCCGAGGAGCTGTGGTCTCAGACCGCTCCGTTTAAATTCAGCTCACAATCCGTCCTACTGTATCTCCTGCACAACACTTGCCTTGTGACAGATTGAGGGAAATAACTTTTGGAACAGCAGCTATTTGTCTATTATTTAAAAGTTCCTGACGCCTGCTTTGAAGTTGCTGCAACGGTAAGGGGAAGAGCTTGCGTTATTTTAATAAAACAGGCTTTCCACCGCAGCTTCGTCCACTGTGCTCCATCTTTATTATAACAATCTGTCACGGGGTATCAAACAGCTCCTGGCTTATAAATTATAAAGATAATTAATGGAATGTGTTCGCCGGAGTGCAGCATTCGCACCTCGGGCCCCTTGTTTTCAACTGCCGCACTGCCACAGGAAGTCACAGAGAGTGGTAAACATTTGCCGCCAAACACTTTTAATCAGCCATCTTGACAAGCTTCTTATGTACGGGCTACTCAGCCCCACAGGTCAAAGTACTTAGAGTGGGATTTTTTTCTGAAGTCAACACTAAATTCCCGCCAATTATGAGCATCTGACACATATGTGCTTTTTAAAAAAATAATTGCCATGCCGTCATTTAGACAGCCAAGCGAAAGTCTCAAACCTCCCTCTCGGTCAAATTGTCTTTCTCTCTTCTGTACACTGTGTGTACTTCACTGCTTATAGATTATGTTGAGAAGAATCAAGAGCTATAGTACATTGTAATGTATATTTACATTTGAATGTGTTAGAGTGAGGTTGGGATAAGTGAATGGCTCTCATGGCTATGCAATCAGCTCTACCCAAGGCTGTTGGATGGGGATTGGGATACAAACAGATTAGTGACAGCGTCTGCATTGGAGAATCAAGGGTGTTTGTGTTGGAGAATCAAGGGTGTTTGTGTTGGAGAATCAAGGGTGTTTGTGTTGGAGAATCAAGGGTGTTTTTGTTGAATTGCATTGGAGAATCAAGGTTAAAGTGGAAAAGTAAGGGTGTTTGCATTGCATTGGAGAAATGACAGTCGGGGTGGGGGGGGGGGGGGGGGGGGGTGGCGGCTTTCCTCCTCTGTCCAGTAGAGAAGTGAGGGTGCAGGGGTTTTCCTTCTGCATCCAGTGTCACTCGGTAGAACAGGAGATAATGTCAGCACTGTCGGGATTAATCTGTCTCAGTTAAGGGCAGAGATTAAGGTCATCCATGAATCTGGGACAAATATCACATCAATGCTTAGTAAGCAGGGTTAGGGCCCCATCAACTGGACCAGCTAGTGCCGCCTGGTGGAGGGAGTAGGGAGGATTTATCAATACTGCATTTGGTTAGAATGTTATGATTTGTTTTATTTTTATGACTAAAGCAAATCGTTTGTTGCCGGGGTCAGTGTGTCATTACAATAAAGCCCGTCCTCCAATCTCTACCTCCACCAGCCTCCCCTGCTTACTACTAAATGAATTGTAATGTATGGGAACGGAATGAGGAATGGTATTCATCGTTTCATTCCATCCATTACAATGGGCCCTCCTCCAATTTCTACCTCCACCAGCCTCCACTGCTAGCAACATGCTGTACCATCTCCTCCTCCCTGGGATCTGCTGTATTACATGGATAACAAACCTCATCATACCAGTCATACCAGTCATACCAGCCATACCAGTCATACCAGTCATACCAGTCATACCAGTCATACCAGTCATACCAGTGCACGTTTCTCTCACTCTGCTCTCATATTATTTACAGCCCCATGTCAGGTAATGCAGCCCAAATTACACCCTGCGTGATAAACAAGACATTTGCATATTAAGAGTGGATAATGACTGCAGAACTAACCGTTAACAAGTGCATAATAAGCACTTTTGCCTCCATCCCCGTCCTTCCACGTCACGCAGAGTGAGCCCCACTCTCCGCACCCCCAGGAGTGGTGGAGAGCACCTGAAACCCTCCGCCTGTTTAATTACAGAGCTCGCCCAAGCTGAGGCGGTAGTGACTGCCATTAATGGAAGCAAGCCACGTCTCAAACGCAGCATCTGACACTTTTATTAGGTCCTGCTGACAAATCAGAATCAGAACCGCCCGCGGGCGTTCACTAAATGGTTCCTTAAGCGCCCCCTTACAATGCGGTGCATCTGAGAAGCCACAGCTACATACAGTAACTGGTGTTATTTCCTAATAAATTTTTGTTTTACAGTGTGTGTGTGTGTGTGTGTGTGTGTGTGTGCGTGTTTGCATGTGTGCGTGTGTGTGTGTGTGTGTGTGCGTGCATGTTTGCGTTTGCATGTGTGTGCGTGCATGTTTGCGTTTGCATGTGTGTGTGTTGTGTGTGTGTGTGTGTGTGTGTTGTGTATGTGTGTACATATGGTACATGATATGTGGACATATGTGGGATGCACCTTTGATGCTATTGGACTGTATGTTACTGTAGCTACGGTGGAGGTATCATACAATCCAGATATGGCGTCAATTCCCGATCCAAAATGATTTAGTTGAAAAATCATGAAAATCATCTAGTTGAAAAATCTTTAAAATCGTAGCACATGCATGGTGATAGGCTGAGTCTGCTATAGACACATACTGCATGTCAAGAAATATTAAAAACATCTGAAAAGGGAACACAGATCTCAGAAAAAAACCTACAACTAATCCTGATAAACCTCAAACCTAAAAGCTTCATTAGATCAGATGGGACTCATGATGTTTCCAACCATGCAGAACGGAGTCGGCATTGCCTACTACTACTACTCTCTCAAACGAATGTGGATGCAAAGCAAAAAGGCATTTTGGTCGATAACTTGGATCAACAAGAGGAAGACCGCCTCAACCTTGTCTGTCCAAGAGGTGGAAGAGCTGGTAGAATACCTCTGCAGCAGGTTCACACACAGGCTGGCCATTAGAGAGAGGGTAGACAAGGAGGGGGGGGGGGGGGGGGGGGCAAGACTACAAACTTCACAACTCTGAGCCATCTTGATGCCCCAGCCAGATGACTCACTGGCCTCAGGCTACAACTCCTCACTAAGGTAAGATGTCAACTTTGACAGCTTTCAGACGTCTATGGTGTAAGGTAATGATCTAGAATTTCATCTCATTCATTTCCATTTGTTTTAGGAACATTGCCAATGCTATGATACTGTAGATGGGCAGCCCCAGCAGTTAGTTCACTGTTCAAAACATCGGTATTTGGTATATTAGTTAGATTCCACTGCACTGGTATACAGTAGTATGTTTGTAATGCTTTGATCTTCAAAAGCGTCTTGGCATTGTGATTGGCCAAGACGCGTTTGAAGCCGTGCTTTATTCTCTGTTAAAGTTAACAGCTATGACATGTTTTACCTTGACAACAGTGGTGACTTTGAGAACTATATATCTGAGCGAAGGGCAGAAACCACCACAATCTATCACTAAATAAATACTTGTCATTATTTTCTTGTCACAATTCTCAATTTTGTTAAGTAATAGAGCATATACAAGAAATAAGGAACTTGAGTCCATGCTTTATCATTCATATCATGAATAAAGGGGTTGCCCCTTCGCTAAAGTACGGCCTCTTGTGTCTTATTGCTTAAATATTCCCCTACTCCAGGTCCAAACATGACTGAATTAGAGCACAGAGCGGAAATGAGGAACATCCTGCAGATGATGAATTTTGTGGAGCTATTAGACAGTAATAACCCCCGAGCCGGACGAGGCTGCGTTTAAAGTGGCCCTTCTGAAAAAACCCTAATTAAAGCACGTCATTCACACACACAAGATACTTTCATATTTGGAGTGGTTTCAGTTTCATCTCACTGTAGCGCATGTTTGGGAGTAGTCGGCTCCCGCCCTCCAGAATGTCAACATGACAACAATATGTGTTTTGTACATCCAGTAAAAACGTCAGTTATCTTTCATTTTGTCCTTCCTTGTCAAAACATGGATGCTTTTTTTATCATGTCTTAACGATTGATCTATAAAACATTCATACTGCTGATGTGCCACTGTGCTTGAAGGGATGTTCCAACTTTTTAAATGGTTCTACTGGTTTAGCCCTGACTTTGGTTGTAGTTAATTAGCTCAGACAGTTTTTTGTTTCATATTTTGCTTCCTTAGACATGGAGAAGTCACATTTCCTTATTAATTCAGGAAATACGTCCAAAACCCCCTGCAGACACTCCAAATCAACTCATATTTTGACATAATGTTATGTCTGCATTACACCTTTTTACAGCACATTGTTACATTTTACCATACGATAAGATATTTTGAGTCCTATGAGAAAAGCCTGAGTAGTTGTGCTGTCGTTCTTTGATAGGTAAAGGTAATCGTAAAGCGCCTCGGGGACAGATTAAATCTAAACAGACATGATATTCTTCTTTTAGCTCCTCAGGGCATCTGTGAGAGTTCAGTAAAGGTGAAGCCTCACAACTTAACGTTGAAAAGGTAAATTCACAATGTGGGAAAGGACAAAAGCAAATGCCCTTGAAGCTATATCTGTCTAATTACTCTTTGGTATCAGATTTTCCCTGGACCTACGATGAGTGATGCATTTCTACCCCAATCTCAAATACACAATGCTGTCAAAAACTCCCTTTAGGCGAAAATACCTTGATGGGTGTAATTTTTTTCTACTGACACATTTCACATTCATCGGCTTGTCTTTGGCCAGACGTAGGGCATCAGTCTCCAGTGCCAGGATTTAATGGTGTTTCTGCTGCCGCCCAGAGTCATCTATCTGCTTCCACATGGATTTCCTCATTTCATTAGCGGTTGACTTGTTCACAGGCCACCTTGAGCTACCCAAAAATTACCTCCATAACGGATGGATGTGGCTGAAATAACTCCCGCCTGTGGATTTGCAGATGTATACCATACGAGTTATTATGTACAGAAAGCCACAGGGAGGATGAGGGCCTTGAACGCATATAATGGTAAAAGTGATACAGTACAATATGTCAATTTTCTTTGACAATAGGAAAGATATTTCCTTTTACAGTAAAGTGCTGTATTCAACACAGTGTAAAAGTACTACTGCATACAAGATGAATTTTCTCTATCACTTTGGTTGGTCTCTTCGCAATCTCTTTTTGACCACATCACCTTACCTACAATAGCTTGTCTTTATCCGTAAGCCTTGCAACCAAAATATATCTCTGATCTTGGTTATCCGTATGCTATGTAATATAATAAAAATATGTTTTCTAACAGTGGCATATGTGCATATCTCTTTCAACAAACAACATGTACAAATGGGACGTAAAGGCAAGTGCTTGCCCTTGACAACAGATTTGATAAACCGGTTTGTTTGGACCAAAACAGCTCTCTCCACTGAACATTCTTTATCCTGCAATCTTATTCCTTGATCTCTCCCGATTCATCATGGCCATTTAACACTATTTCAAAGCTCAAATCTACAAAGAAACAAATGAAACATGGAGGATTCTAACATTCGAAAGCAAGCGAAAGATACAGTACAGGAGGAAAGCAACAGTGGAATGATCCATGATCTTGGCAGCATCTAAGAGAAGTAATCCATGTTCCTTTATTGCAGCCAGAGATTTCTCCACTCTGTCGAGCATTGGTTCTATTACCAACCTAGCAGCAACCTCGATGAGTAATTGCCCGGTACACTGGTGAACCCCCAGCAGCCCCAGCAGCCTGAGTCAGGTGATGGAACTCAGGAGGCAGGCTGGGATAGATGTGGCCCTGGGCATTAATAACACAGGTCTGGGTCTGTAGCAAGATGGTGTGGACCATATTGACTCAGGACAAATGAGTGTGTAGCTGAGAGAACTAACGTTGGTCTGCGAGTTAGAATGAAACGGTTAAAAGGAAAAGGGAAATCAATGAGTCAGTCAGGCCAGAGACATGGTCCTCTCCCTCTGGGCTTCGTCCCTTGTGTTTGCTTCAGTGACACATCTGTCAGAAGGAGTAAAAGTCACACTAATATTGTTCTCATCACTGGATCGACTGGGATACAGAAAACACTTCACGGCCATCTGTTATCTGTCCCCGTCAACTGTCACACCGTTTTAGACAAACACATTTTTATTTTGACAGCCAACATGAGGGCTAATTAAAATCCAACATTTGGATTACAGAAGATCATAATGGGCTCACATATCATCAAATGTCAAATGGCTGAAAGAGTTTCACACAAACATAAACACTTAAGATACACGTGAGGATGCTTCTACGTCAGCCTTAATTTGTACTAAGCTGTTTATGTCTGAATGAGGAAATGCCCCCTCCCTATCAGCTGTTTTCCTGACGTCTCTGGGTTTTGACCATGTGGTGCTGCTTGCCGCAGCTGCAGCTGCTGCTGACTTGGTGACACTTATTAAAGTGTCAGATGAGAGTGCTGGAGAGCAATGTGAGGTGCTCAGAGTGGAGCTGGTGCTGCCCGGTGGACCTACACCATAATAAAAAGCAGCCCTGGGTCTGGACCCGTGCTCTGGTTCCAAGGGCCATTCTGTGACAGCTAAATGGTCTAATCTGAGTAAAGGTTTCTGTCTGGACTTCCACAGCCACTGTTGCTGAAGGCTAGTCCTTGACTGCCTGTGAACAGAAACACCTGCCACCTGTTTTGATGATTTATACAGCAGTTGACTGAGGTGTGAAAGAGGTGCAAAGAAATCCTACTTTTTGAAGGTTTGAATCATAAGTTAAATGTTCTGTGGCAAAACAATATTACTGTAGGTGTAGGTGAAAGTGAAATTGTTAGTATTACAGTATCATATTGTATATATAGTAATATATATAGTGTATATATATTGTTAGTTAATCTAAGTAGCTATATATGTTTTACACAAAACTGTGATATCCGCGTTCGTATATCAGTAACAACAGCATTTGGGGATTTGTTTGTAACTTTGGGTTTAGTGAGACAAGTTTATACTGTGTCAGTCATGCAGCGGAGTAAGGAGCACCCTCGCTCTGGGCGGGGGCCGGCAGGGTAATTTAAGGACGCTGTATGGATGTCCTTGACAGGGCTTTCAGTCACAGTATGAATGCACAGCTGCTGGTAAAGCACTCGTTTCACGTGAAGAAAATCGTTTCAAGTCTCCACTGGCTGGCTCATTTTTGTGTTCAAGTTTATGTGTACATCTCCAAACCAAATAACGGCTGCACTTTCAAAATCCTTTGCCAGTTTTAAGGTCACGTAACTTAAGACATCTCAATGGATAAAAACGAGAAATGATGAAAAATGATAAACAGATTCGTTGAGGTCGAGGGGAGGGAGAGAGGAGGAGAGAGGAGGAGATACACTCTGAATTGTCATTGCAATTCCCCCTTACAGTCGAAAAGAGGGCAAATTCCCGCATATGGTGCCTTTAAGTCCTCTGTCAACAATGATGTGCAGTAAATACTATATCCAAGTTGCTGACAGTTTTTTATTCCAAAAAAAAAAAAAAAAAAAGCCTAAACATATTCACAAATCCAGCCCAGAAGGGAGAATAAGCTCCTCTGTAATCGGTCTGTGACAAGCAGGAGCAGCAGCACCAGCAGCTGTAGAATAGTCGTTTTGAGAAATACAGTATATTGCCTCAACATCACCGCAAATGGAGTCCCTCTTGGATCACGTCTGGCTCATGTCAGTCACCGATATTGGCTCTCCTCACTCTCCTCCTTCCCCAACTGAGCACCGCGACGGGGGTCACAGGATGCCAGGTTCGTCGTCACTTCCACAGTTACTGTTGTCTGTCTGAACGCTGAGAGCCCTGACGCTGGGTCGGTGGTGTCGTTCTAGATATGTCCTGGGACTTGCGTGGCAGGATACACATAGCAATGATACTTATACTGATAGAAAATCTGTAGTTACACAAAGGTCTGGCTTGGAACAAAATGTGTGAGGGCTCAATAGGCTTACTAGACAATGCCTCACTTCACAAATGAACAAGCAACCTCCTCCAGAAGTACTTCAGCAGAGATATTCCCAGTCTCTTCAAATTGAGCAGCCCTCTCCAAAAAAAATAAGATATCGCTTTTGGCACCGGTTCAATAGTCAAGAAATCCTCGGGTGTTGGCAATCAATGTGCCAACTGAGCTGATGTTTCTGATAAGACGGGAAACTACACAGCTTTAATAACCTGTTGAGATCTCCTCTGGTCCTTAATAAATCATTGAGACACACTGATGTCGCTCAAACAGACACTCAGCATTACCCTGGGGGGCTATATTCTGAGCCGGAGTAGGGAGACTGCCTGGGCAGAGAGAGATTACATCACATAGCTAATTCTATCATTTTTAACCTCCAACCCACTGATCAGCCATGCTGAACATCTGCTCCAGGTCTTTCAGTGGACAGCCTCTGCTTGTTAGGCAGGGTTACGAGACCGTGCAACCGCCCTGTTTCCCAGCGATGTTGCTTAGCAATGCTTTGTTTGTTTAGCTGATAGGATTGGCCCAAGTGAACCCATACTAAATCTTTATTTTATTTTTTAGAGTACTGTACTCTTTTCGCTTCTCCAAGCATGAAAGGGGACGTTCCACAATCTGGACGTTGCCAATCAAACTGTCATTCCATTAGGCTCTGTTACGGCACAGATGGGACATTTACGAGTATGACCTTCAAGTATGAAATAGCACAATATATACTTCTTGGATGGATCTGTTGTATTTTAGTCCTTTGACTGTGGGGAGTGAATGAGTGAGTGTGAGAAAGTTTTGCTGAGAGAGAGAGAGAGAGAGATTTGATTGAAAATGATTTTAGATTTCTGAAAGCAGCTTTGTTTCAAATATGCCAGACAATGCCTCAGTAGCAATTATAAATCATCAAGAACATGGGATTTCAACAGATGGCAAGGTGAGAGACTGTCTTTCTCTCGTGGAAGCTGAAAGCCTTGAACCATCAATCCCATTCTGTGATTGTTTCCCTGGATCTCGGTTGATTGGTACAACATAATGTTTATACGCACATTCACTGTCACACCGTGGTATATACACCCTGTCTCACAACCATTCACTGTCACACTGTGGTATATACACCCTGTCTCACAACCATTCACTGTCACACTGTGGTATATACACCCTGTCTCACAACCATTCACTGTCACACTGTGGTATATACACCCTGTCTCACAACCATTCACTGTCACACTGTGGTATATACACCCTGTCTCACAACCATTCACTGTCACACTGTGGTATATACACCCTGTCTCACAACCATTCACTGTCACACTGTGGTATATACACCCTGTCTCACAACCATTCACTGTCACACTGTGGTATATACACCCTGTCTCACAACCATTCACTGTCACACTGTGGTATATACACCCTGTCTCACAACCATTCACTGTCACACTGTGGTATATACACCCTGTCTCACAACCATTCACTGTCACACTGTGGTATATACACCCTGTCTCACAACCATTCACTGTCACACTGTGGTATATACACCCTGTCTCACAACCAAAAATGCCTGCATTATACAATGAAGTAGGGCCCGTACCCTCAAATGCTGCACCACATACCTTTCATTTCTCCCATTACATCCATATTTATAAACATTAGAAGACGTCATGGATTGAATGGATAATTCTGAAGAGATAATTCTATATAGACAGTGATAGCTCCACACATGGTAGCACTTCAGTTGTAGCCTACTGTACATCATACTGTACATCATACACCCATATGGCATTACAGTACAGTAAGTCCTTGAACTTGGAACAAAGCCTATACAGTAAGCACACACACACACAAACACACACACACACACACACACACACACACACACACACACACACACACACACACACACACACACACACACACACACACACACGTGAGTAATGGTGGTGTAAAGTGGACTATCATCCAGTTAGTAAAAAAAAAGATCAAAAGATCAAACAAATGCCCTGGGCCTAGTATTTCAACTTTTAATCTGGATCAGAATGATCTAGTTTCTTTTCTGCTATCCAGGATCAAATCGAGCTGGCTGATTTCCACTGTACAACTCCAAATCTGCCAGATTGATCTGATCCTGGATAGCAACAAAAAAATTGGGATCATTCTGATCTAGATGAAACATTTTGATGTACTGGGCCCTGAAGGATATTAAACCCACTCAGATGTGTGGTGATATGAAGCCAGATCCATTTTGCTTTCATTCAAGTTTCATGTTGTGAATCCTCCTTTGCGACTCATGGACATTTAACTAATTACATGGATCGTAACGAAGATCAAATCTACATGGACCATCATCCTCACAGTCTGTTTAATGAGCCTCATACAACATGGGTAGAGTATGTTTATATGCAAATGTTTTAATAAATGGCAGTCAACAAACACTAATGTTATCCATGGGGCTTATAAACGGTAGTGAGCCGTATGAATTATAAACGTATATTAACGATGATAGTGTGATGGATCATGAAGCAGTCTATCAACCTGTGGCTCAGCCTGTGACAGCAGTACAGCCTCTGATTGGATGTGTGACGCTGTGTCATCAGTAGTGGTGTTTTCCATTGGCAGTCAATTACCGTACATGTAGAGCCTGAGACAGAAGGGCCTGAGGATCTGAACCTGTGGAGGCTGGTGGAGGTAGAAATCGGATGACGGGCTCATTGTAAAGAGATGGACTTCTCTGCATAAACTCCACCCTCTGTATCACATCACTGTCCAATGTTTACTGGCTATGCTAGGCCTCATACACAGCCCCTACCTCCCTCCACCAGCCTGGACTAAATGCACTTTAAAAATAGTCCATATTTATGTAGCCCATATTTAGTATTTAGTTTTTAGTATTTAATGCTATAATTGCACTGTCCTATAATTGCACTGTCTGCCTTACCTTTTTGCACCTCACCTAACTGCAAAGACGTTTACAACTGCACCTCGCCTGTTTACAACCCTGCTTATGTTGTATGTTGTATGTTGTATGTGTATGTTATGTGTGATGTCTCTATGTCTGTAAGCTACTTGGAACCTGAGTTTCCCCTAGGGATAAATAATGTTTCTATCTATCTATCTATCTATCTATCTATCTATCTATCTATCTATCTATCTATCTATCTATCTTGTAATGCATGCAATGGTATGAGGAATGGTATCAAACACGTGTGCCTCCACTGATCTGAAGGTTCCCATGAGGAACATGTCCTCCTACACCACATCAGGAGACCAGTTGGTACAGTAATTCACTGCGAAGAAGTATTCAGTAGTCACAGTTAACTAGAACTGTTCATTCGTCATTACAATCAACCAGCAGTTGTTAGATTTACATGCATTGCTGGCATGAGAGTACATTTCTAATTCAACAGTCCAGATGCTGGATTGAGTGTGTGTCTAATGTGGGTGTTTAAATCATGGGGGAGAAGGTTATGATTTGCATACGAGTGCTTTGTAAGACGGTCATAAAATGGTCATGAAGTTTTAAACTGAAGTCTAAAAGAATGGAGGAGCACTTTATGGAGAAATGTCACTGAAGAAAGGGTTTAAATTATATCTGTGCCCCTCCCTATCACAATAAATTAATCCATTGTATTTCAAGCAGTTAGCAGAGGAAAGAATAGAAAAGAAGAATAAAATTAACGTCGAAAATATTAATTGGATGTGTGTAACTGACTCCTCCAGTTGAAACACCCCCACCCGTCAATGATATACATCCCTGGCAGGTGAGGCTGGTGGAGGTAGAGATCGGAGGACGGGCTCATTGTAATGCACGGAATGGAATGGGGAACAGTACCAGCATTTATTGGTA
The DNA here is from genome assembly GCF_951799395.1 of Argentina silus. Lineage (NCBI taxonomy): Eukaryota > Metazoa > Chordata > Actinopteri > Argentiniformes > Argentinidae > Argentina > Argentina silus. The sequence goes on along the minus strand of NC_139658.1, from coordinate 21,531,666 downwards.
TATGTTTATATCTCACTCTGATTTACCAGCCTCCACCGATCCCCGTACAGGCGTTGGTGACGTCATCCCATTGGAGCGCTTGATGGATGTGGAAGAAAACAAACAACATCCGGCCACAGACGTTGATTGATGCATGTCAGCGGTGGCAGCTGTACCGGCTGATATTGATGTTCATCAACCATCCAACTACAGAGTGTTTTTTTTTTTAGGTTTTGATTAAATGACCTATCATGTAGGGGATATCACAAAACATGTTTTCCTCACGTTTTGAGTTCTAAATTGGTGATGTGTCACCCACCTCGTTTATCATGCGATGTTCTGCCTCGCTGCGTAATAACTATTCATACCATGGATGTGGAAAACATGTAATGTGTAATTTAATGACCACGGGGTTCTGCTGAAACCAGCTGAATCTCAGCATGAGATCACCTCAGTGGCACTACTGAAAGAAGGCACCCGGTACAATGCCCACGGCTAGCGTCTCAATTAAGGCTATTTTGTTGCAGTAATGGAATCCTTTAATTACAGTAAACAAAATCATATTTATCAGAAATATCTAAATACTGTTTATACCCCCAGGGTCACTTGTAGGGCGGACTGGCTCTTTGTGTCAGTAACTTTCCTCACTTTGTGGGCTACTTACCAGTATGGTCCATGAGTAGCATGAGCTACATTTTAACTAGAGAAGGTCTGCTAATTCATGTTTCTTTGCACTAGTCTCTGTCTGTGTTACAATTGAATTTGAAATGTATAGTATGTCAAAATGTATTTCATATTTTACAGGGTTAGGGTCACTGTAGGGTTGGTGTGTTTGGCTGAATTGCACTTGAGTAATTGAACAAATACATGAATGGATTTATTCGTCATTTCAAGTAAAACATATTTTTTTATTATTTTCCTCAAGTAAAGAACTAATTACTAAGCCAATCTCATCGTAATTCGTCCAAGTTAGATAGGCTGGAGAGTTATATTTAGAAGTACATATTACAGTACATTATGTTCATATCAAGTAATGACATTAACATACAGTACATCTGTGTCGGCAATACAGAGGATTCAGGTTCAAAACCTGTGTGAGGAAGCAATACAGTTTGTGGCAACGTGATGTTTTACAGTACTTGTGTCTCTATGACAGAAGAAATACTCACTGCAAGGTCAGTGAAGACGTCGCCATCTGTTGAACCAGATCATAAACTATTGTACAGAAGCTCTACGCCATGGCGGACACATTCAAACTATGACCCTGAAAAAAATGAATAATACCTCAGACCACAAAACTCACATTTAATAATATGCATTGGTACACTCATATTTGCACTTTGTGAGTTTGCTTTCCAAATATTGTATGATCTATATTGTATTTACAGAGCTTCATTGAAGATACAGTAATACATTTTGCACTTTTATTGTTACATCAAATAAAACATTTAGAATAAAACATTTCCTGTAATATCCTACAAAAAAGGTAAACATTATGTACCCCACGCTGTCCCCCTTCTCCTCTGTTATTCTACTTCCAACCAATACCCTCTGAGAGTCATTTCCATGTCTTGCTTCTGGCTGCTACACTACAGACAGTATGACCCCTACCGAGATCTACTTTCAATTTCACCATCGTCATTTCAGTTCTAGGACAGTTCATTGCAGTCGTTGCTGTTTTGCAAGGTTGCATTGGCAAATGGGCTCATCTCAGATGAGGGCTGTGTTGATTTATGGTAACAGTCCATTTAACTCTGTGCCAAATGCAGACATCTTGTAAGAGCCTCTGCATCCCATGGTAGATATGGCATTATCGTCAATTATATGCTAATCGCAAATGGGAATGCATTATCTCTGGATGATTTGAGTCCGTAATTAGATGCCGTGAGGAGGGATGGCTCTCGCTAGACGTCTGATGTCGTGGACCCATGGTCATTATCACCACTGCTGTCCCTGTTTGTCTCACAGCTGACGTAGAGGTTAGTCTGAAGGGTTGGACTCTGGACGGCCGGACAGGAGAGACTAAAAGGGATTTTTCTGAGCAGTGTCATATTGACAACGTCAGCCTGACTAGGTTAAAAAAAAAATAATGAAGCTGACCCTCACCTTAACCAAACTCTTAACCCTATCCTTACCCCAAACCTTAACAAAACCCCTATATCTAAGCTTAATCTTACCCCTAAAGGACTTTTCTGACCAACGTCATATTGACTGCTTGACTAGGTCAGTAGATACAACTGACCCTTACCTTAGCCAAACCCTAAACAGCTAACCTTCACCTTTACCAAACCCCTAATTCTAAGCCTAACCTTATCCCTAACTATTGCCTTAAACACATTTTAACCACTTCGGAAATGTAACATGGGTTTGCTAGGCAGTCACGTCCCCAATTCAGACACTTGGACAAGATAATATGTTGCCCACAAAAGTCTGGTTACCAATTTGAACATTTACATTGTCTTGTTGCACTTAGTTGCATAACAACGTGGTAATGTTGCTGCATTGTATCAGTGCCATGTTCTTACATATAACACGTAAGTAATGGCTTTGGATTTTGAATAGCAATTCAATTGTCTGTCTTTGCGTGATAAAGGTCTGTGACAGAAACGTTGCACTCTAAATCTTTAACTGTAAAAGCGTGGGAGTCCCTCTGCTTTTTCTGCTCTTCCAACCATTCCTAATTCCGTCTCTGCGACACCAAAACCCCATATGACTATCATAACATCTCTAAATAACTAAGTATTTTAACAACACAATGTTGTCTCTGGTCTACTCTCACCATTTCTGTACAGTTACGAGAGCAACCTGCACGGCTGCCTGCTGTGCCATTGGATCCTGCTGCTAGTGTCCTAGAGAGAGAGAGAGAGAGAGATGTCAAGTGCCTCTTGTGCTCACAGTCAGTAAGGCTGTGTGGTAGGGACAGAGTAGGGACAGAGTAGGGACAGAGTAGGGACAGAGTAGGGACAGAGCGGTCAGCATGGCTCTGTGGTAGGGATAGAGCGGTCAGTATGGCTCAGTGGTAGGGACAGAGCGGTCAGTAAGGCTCTGTGGTAGGGACAGAGCGGTCAGCATGGCTCTGCTCTGTGGTAGGGACAGAGCGGTCAGTAAGGCTCTGTGGTAGGGACAGAGCGGTCAGCATGATTCTGTGGTAGGGACAGAGCGGTCAGCATGGTTCTGTGGTAGGGACAGAGTGGTCAGCATGGTTCTGTGGTAGGGACAGAGCGGTCAGCATGGCTCTGCTCTGTGGTAGGGACAGAGCGGTCAGTAAGGCTCTGTGGTAGGGACAGAGCGGTCAGTAAGGCTCTGTGGTAGGGACAGAGTGGTCAGCATGGTTCTGTGGTAGGGACAGAGCGGTCAGCATGGCTCTGCTCTGTGGTAGGGACAGAGTGGTCAGCATGGCTCTGCTCTGTGGTAGGGACAGAGCGGTCAGTAAGGCTCTGTGGTAGGGACAGAGCGGTCAGTAAGGCTCTGTGGTAGGGACAGAGTGGTCAGCATGGCTCTGCTCTGTGGTAGGGACAGAACGGTCAGTAAGGCTCTGTGATAATGACAGAGCGGTCAGTAAGGCTCTGTGGTCGGGACAGAGCGGTCAGTAAGGCTCTGTGGTCGGGACAGAGCGGTCAGTAAGGCTCTGTGATAATGACAGAGCGGTCAGTAAGGCTCTGTGGTAGGGACAGGGGGCGCTCAGTAAGGCTGTGTGGTAGGGACAGGGGGCGCTCAGTAAGGCTGTGTGGTAGGGACAGAGCGGTCAGTAAGGCTCTGTGGTAGGGACAGGGGGCGGTCAGTAAGGCTCTGTGGTAGGGACAGGGGGCGGTCAGTAAGGCTCTGTGGTAGGGACAGGGGGCGCTCAGTAAGGCTGTGTGGCAGGGACAGAGCGGTCAGTAAGGCTCTGTGATAATGACAGAGTGGTCAGTAAGGCTCTGTGGTAGGGACAGGGGGCGCTCAGTAAGGCTCTGTGGCATTTACAGAGAGGTGAGCCATGATGTCCTGCTGATTTCTATTCATGGCCTGATCTCTGGAATGGCCCTCGGTAGTATTGGACTAGAGTAGTAGACTTCATACTAGCGTAAGCATTTTGCAAAATATCTTCCTTTCTGTGGAGATGAAAAACACCTACAGTGAGTAAACCGTGGCAAATTAGTTTTTCTTCATCAATGTACTGTACATCCCAGTGAACAGTAGCCTCAAGGCCACAATACAAAATGAAGGATCCAGAGATGCAAACTCTACTTTTGCCTTTCCAGCAGTGGAGGCTGGTGGAGGTAGAAAAGGGTAGAATGGAATTGTGTTACGTGTTAGATACCGCTCCTGATTCCATTCCATGCATTACAATGAGCCCGTCCTCCAATGTCTACCTCCACCAGCCTCCCCTGCTTTACAGATCTTTCCCTGTAGTGCATTACTATCAGTTCTAGTACATCTGCTGCACATTTTTAACCATTATTGTGAAGCACAAGGCAAACAAGCTAAGTGTCATCTTTGACTCAGGTCTAAATGTTGAAACCCATATCAATAATGTGACTAAAACACATTTTATCACTTAGGGAACATTGCTAAGGTGCAACCTTTTCTCTCCCAGGCCGACGCTGAGAGACTAATGCATCCTTCATAGTAGCAGGCTTGGTTACTGTAACACTCTCCTGTCTGGTCTACCATAGAAAGACCTGTCTGGTCTACCATAGAAAGACCTGCCTGGTCTACCATAGAAAGACCTGTCTGGTCTACCAAAGAAAGACCTGTCTGGTCTACCATAGAAAGACCTGTCTGGTCTACCATAGAAAGACCTGTCTGGTCTACCATAGAAAGACCTGTCTGGTCTACCATAGAAAGACCTGTCTGGTCTACCATAGAAAGACCTGTCTGGTCTACCATAGAAAGACCTGCCTGGTCTACCATAGAAAGACCTGTCTGGTCTACCATAGAAAGACCTGTCTGGTCTACCATAGAAAGATATTGGTCAACTGTAAATCATACAGAATGCAGCACCACGAGTCCTGACCAACACCAGATGGAGAGACACATTAAACTCATGTTAAAGTCTTTGCACTGGTTACCTGTTCATTTTAGAATTGGTTTTAAGATTATTTTATTAGTTTATAAATCACTATGTCCTCATGCACCCCACTACATGTCAAACATGCTTTTAAGGTTTGTTCCCTGTAGATCCTTCAGGTCCTCTGGCACTGGCCTCTTAACTGTTCCGATGCCCAGGCATGGAGAGACAGCTTTCAGTTTGTATGGCCCCAGCCTCTGAAACAGCCTTTTCTGTTTTTTTTTCTGTTTTTTTTCTGTGAAGCACATTGTATTACCTTTGTGTATGGCATGTGTTATATATATAAATAAAGTTTGATTTCAAGGTGGCTGATTATTATCTAAGTTTTCGTACTGCAGAATTTACCTTTGAAATGATCACAGGGCTAACATGGCAAACAGTGAGGGAGGGGGAGTGGTTGACTAAATTATCTAATTAGCTGTGAAGTTTGTTCTAAGAGGCCCCATCTGTTCCCCTTGGAGTTAAGTTGAGAGATTCTGCACTGTTCTGCTTATTACAAAGCTGGTGTTCTGGTTCTGATTAGACCATCATGGGAGGTCTAATCATTTGTTCCCCTTGGAGTTTAGTTGAGAGATCCTGAACTGTTCTGCCTATTACAAAGCTGGTGTTCTGGTTCTGATTAGACCTTCATGGGAGTGAGGGTGGATTTAAGTTTGAACACTAGTGTTTCTACAACAGTTTTAGTTTCAGCTGTTCAGAACTACTTTTTAAAAAGGTTAGCTCAAGTGACAACGTTGAACGCCACGGAAACAACTGATGACGAGCAGATGGTTGGATTGTCTGTCTTTGTGGATTGTTTCCCTTCAGAACCAGGTTGGCATGGTAGCAGCTGCTGTAAACAACAAGCGTTTCAGTTAACATCGATTGAGTCTTTAAAGTGCATCATGAGGAAAGATATCAGAAAACTCATTAATGCATATCCAACAATGGCACGTGGATATGTTCTGTAGAAAATCCCCTGTGGGTGTTTGTTTGTGTGTGTGTGTGTGTGTGTGTGTGTGTGTGTGTGTGTGTGTGTGTGTGTGTGTGTGGTGTGTGTGTGTGTGTGTGTGTGTGTGTGTGTGTGTGTGTGTATGTGTGTGTGTGTGTGTGTGTGTACGTGTGTGCGTGCATGCGTGCGTGCATGCCTGAATGCGTGTGTGTGTGTGCGTGTACCTGTGCATGCGTGTGTATGTGTGTGTGTGTGTGTGTGTGTGTGTGTGTGTGTGTGTGTACCTGTGCATGTGCATGTGTGTGTCTGTTATTTTTAGCCAACCATAGATTCACAGAACACTTCTCGATTTTCATTCTAGCATAGCTCCATTGGCACCTGTCCTGGTTACTCATGCTCCATATGATGCACAGACTAATCTATCTCCCCCTTCCCTTCCTGCAAATGTGTTCCTTGAAGGACAGATAAGACCTGTCACATATGAAATCTATTTTTCCCCCACATCACCTCACCGTTAATGTCCTGAATTGGTGTAATAGCACGAGACGATTTGGAGACATGACCAGGGGGAGAAGTTAATGGATCATTCCAATCTCCCTGCGAGCCATGAACATTCTAATTGTGAATCACAAAGGCAATATACATAATCTGTGCAAAGACCCAGAACACTAGCCAATCAAGATATCATCTGTCACCATTTTAGAAATGGTAGGGAATGTCAGGCTGGTTGACTTTTGAATATTCTACAGCCACGATATTTCAGCCATGTTAGGGTAATCAACTTATTCAGCTGTACACTGCGTGTGAGGTAATGCTTACAAGGTTAGACTACCAGCCATGACTAACCAGTTGTGTATGTAGGTAGGTAAAAATCGGAGGACTGGCTCTTTGCAATGCACGGAAAGGAATGAGGAATGTGTTTAATACCATTGCTCATTCCGTTCCATGCATTACAATCAGCCCGTCCTCCGATTTCTACCTTCTCCAGCCTCCCCTGGCATACACTACAGTGTGATGTCCCACCGTGAGTCTGGAAGGAGAAAGATAATGACACAGAAACAGATACTAGACAGTTCAGAGAAGTTAATTGTCCACACGTCCCTTACCCTCTCTGACATCACATAAATATGTATATCAAGGTCTCAGGTCATTGTAATTCCCCTGCTGATGCATTAATATTCACCTAATATAGCTGTAATGAAATCTTTGTTGATCGTGCATGTCTCTCTCTCCACTCCTGAATGTCATTTTTCTTGCTTTTTAAAAGTTGCCTGGATGGGAAATAAATGACTTTTCAATGGCATCCCTCTAACACATTGAAGATTTGAAGCTGTTTATTTGAATTTGCCAAAAAATTAAATAAAAAAAACAAAAATGTTTCATTGGAGTGCTGTACTGTATACATTATCTATAGAATATTATTGTGATGATCATGTAATGATTTTTTCATATTGATTTTTGAGTTTATTTTTGTACTGATGAAACTGTTGTTTCAATACAATTGTTGTATTGATGATCTAAAAATGACAGGCTACTTTGTCGTTAAAGAACTGTCATTATAGATTATTGATTGCACCTGCATGTGACCAAATACTTTAAATGTGAATGAACCTCGGTGTGTTTTGGTTGAAACCCTGAAGCAGGAAGCTTGCTGCCGAAACGTTGGTTAAATAAATAATTAGCATCGGAGCGAGCTGTCTTGCTGTCTTTCTTTCTTTCTTTCTTTCTTTTAAGTTTTGCCCGCCAGCCTGCACCTCAACCAACCCTCAAACACTACCACCGCCACACAATATGACATCTAATCTGATGTGTGTATGCCGTTACATGCCCTCTTCAGAAAATATAAAAACAACAGGCGGTGAGATATAAACATAAATAACGTTTATTGACATTGTATTAACCTCCCTGATAGGCTAATCTATCTGCTGTTGTATTAACCTATTAGCCTGATATATCTGCTGTAACAAAGGAGTGCATCACTTGGTATGTTTGATTGCCCTAAAAACAATTCTCATCTCAGTAAACAGAAGCTAACTAAACTGCTGTATTCTACTGTATAGCCAGGGGAGTGCAAAATATTCATTTCATGTAGAAGGTGTAAAAAAAACCAGGTCTTTACATCAAAGCTAGCACAACCTTTTTGGCATCCCTACAAAGCATGGCATTTGCTTCTAGATGACCTGTGAAGCATGGACGAGGTCTTTTACAGGGTTCATGAAGGTTTCATTAAGCCAAGAAAGTGCTGCTCCGTTTCCAGTGGGTCCCTTGTTCCGTTATGTGATGTATTGTATTATACAATGCCTATCAATCTTTCCACTTTGTGCAGATTATACTATACCTATACCGTGCATTCAGCACTGGCACTGACTCCAAGGAACAATGGTTCATTAGTATTTCAGTGGAAGAGAACCCTAATGGAGGTGATAGTCACTCCCTTGAATGAATGGGAGCATGGTGGCACTCTCCAGAGTGCCTGATACTCCTGAATGGTGATGAATTGTGACAATGGTTTCCATTATTTCTGAGGACAGAAGCAGACTACCTTCTGTGATGTCGAGGTGGACATCATTACACAATGCCCTGTCAAAACGCATCAGACTAATGGAGGTCTTGGAGCTCATTTCTAGGGATTCATTAAATATGTGTTGATACGTTGCGTGTAAAGGGATGGGAGTGAGTGCACAGCCTAATGACACACGTGGGCAATGTTTGAGAGAGTGATGGTATGTGGTCCTTACTGTGTAGGAATACTGTGTTTACAATAGATGGTCAGACGTCTTTATTTGGTAGCAGTTCATTCAGAGTTGGTACAGTATTTGCTTTTTTGAGGAATTCATGCGAATCATTGAAGGGGTAACCTGGGATTGCTACATCCATTTTTAAAATGTTAAATTAATAATATTTAGCGATTAATTCTTGAACAATATAACTTATAAATGGCTCATGAGCTTAGTTCAACTGTCTTATCCCATCATAGCCCAAAGTATAAGCTTGTTTTACTCCATTGTCTGTAAACAATCTAATTGTAAACAAACACTGTATAGCATCCGACCGATGGGAGAACTATCACTTTTATCTCATGGACGGTCAGTTTATCCTCCCCTGTCCCTCTGCTGTTTACCCAAAAATGTGGCGGGGATACCACTTTGTCATTTCAATCCCAGATTGCCCCTTTAAGATATGGAAAATGTACTCTTCTGCATTGTATACATTGTAAATAATCGCTATAATCAAATGTTCTCAGTGAAGTGTACAAACAGCGCAACCACCTATGTCTACTGTCCGTCTCGGCAACGTCAGATCTGACAAAACATTTACATTCAGCTCCTTGTCTTTGCACTACACAGACATTCAATGTCCTGTTGATTGTTTTCTCCTCATCTTTCTTTAAAGAAAAAAAAAAACAGTCCCTTGGGCTGACACTGAAAAAAGTTTGGGAGAGACCGTGCAAGGGATCCCTGTAATTGACTGTGACAGCTGCTCTTATCACTTTCCCAAAACTAATAGATGCCTCTGCTTATCAGGTCTTAGGCAGAGGGGATGTGCCAAGCTGGTTTCTAGCTATTCTTTTGATGTGAAATATTGTCCCAGGAAAGTCATTTACCTCATCTAAAGGCGTACAGCATAAGGAGACACATACTGTACTGATCTAAGGGGGGGACATTGAGTGGGATCAAAGCTATTGTCCAGTAATCACCAGAATAACTATTTTTGAAGGATGTAATTCATTTCAGTCTTTTATGACTAACTTCACTACTAAAATAATTAAATAATATCTAACTTGTCCATCATACTTATACATTATTTGTTTTTAGAGGGATTAAAACAAAAACTATTTGGCTCTTCTGCTTCCTCATGTACTAAGCCATTAGTAGGCAAACATTAATTTACTATTTAATAACTAGCATGGTCATGTTAACTTAACACTCATGATTGATCACTTTTAAGATATTTAAGAGGGATTATTTTGAGATCCTTCAGTTATGGATTGTGAGAAAGTCCAACAGAAAATATGTACCCATTTTACTCATCTATATTGTCATATATAATTCAGATAATTCCCCTCATAGTTTAAAACCAAGGTTACTTACTGTGAGATGTAACTTTGGTGCAAAAGACGTTCTGTCGATAAAAGGAATTTGCAGCAGTTAGTGGGGATCCTTGTTGCGTACTGTATTAACACAGATCCTCTCAGCACGAGGGATGGCTGGTTTGCTCACCGTCCTCTTTGTGCAGATTGTACTATACCTATACCGTGCATTCAGCACTGGCACTGACTCCAAGGAACAATGGTTCATTAGTGTTTCAGTGGGAGAGAACCCTAATGGAGGTGATAGTCACTCCATTGAATGAATGGGAGCATGGTGGTTTTGGATTTCCTCACTGCCTTTCTACCGACTGCCCCAACAACAGCTGGTTAGCAAACAAGTCAGAAAAGTAAATATAATTTTCTGACCATAATATAACTCCTAAACCTCATTTTAATCTCTCTAGCAAGCCTAAAGGTAACCATAAAAAAATACCCATAATATCGGTCAATGTTAGCAACCTACGTTTTCGAAGACAAATGGACTATTGCCATCTGGTACCATTTCCTGGAGTGATTAAGTTGATTTCTACAGTGCAGGAAGAGTATTGTTTAATCTATCCAATACATCTGGTTACTAGGAAAGATTGAATAGATCCCAACATCATAACACATACTCATCAGATGGTATTACGGCTGATGAATACATACACAATAATGCATTTTAAAATTAAAGTAAAAGATGGGGAAATCAGTACAAAGATGATTCGTCACTTTAAAAGCTGTTTCAATGTCTCCAAAGCCATTTGTGTGTAATCACGCAAAGTTAAACAAGACGAAAAGCAAGACGATGAAGCACATGAAGAGGCTGGATAACAAAAGGGTAACAAAAAGAGTTGTTTCAGCAAACAGGGTTTCTTTTTTTTAATTTTATTTTTTATTGATATTCAAATAAACTCTTCGAAATGAAGATGACGACATGCAGGACAGATGGTCTCGGTTGCTGTCACAATTCTCACATGTTGGAACATTGATGGAAATCTAAACAAGTAATGCCCAAGGTTGACACGTCTCCCTCTATTTTCTTTTAACTCTTTGCGTCCTTTCTGCAAATGTTTAACTTCACAGTGAAAGATCTGATAAACAGGAAAACGGACAGATGCACATGCGCTTTACAATGACGCACATGCGCTTTACAATGATGCACATGCGCTTTACAATGACGCACATGCGCTTTACAATGACGCACATGCGCTTTACATGTGCTGGAGTTACTTTACAAAAAATAAAGCAAACAAAACGAAAAAGACCACTATGCACACTGCAATACTGTACGTATAGTGTAATAACAACGGGGGTCTTTATCAGTTCTCAATACAAATCTCCTTTTCTTACAGTAATATATCTACTAAGGTGTGTGTGTGTCAGTAGTATTTGTTGGGCAGCTCTCAAGGCTACAGCAACAGTGTTTGATATCAACCCTTAAAGGTATGAACATGGCGGTGTACAAAAGCTGACTCATTACCTCAGGACATGTTCATACATTGTGTCTCTAGGACAAACGCTGAGAGTGGACCTGTTCTGCAGCTTGGAGACTGGACCTGTTCTGCAGCTTGGAGACTGGACCTGTTCTGCAGCTTGGAGAGTGGACCTGTTCTGCAGCTTGGAGACTGGACCTGTTCTGCAGCTTGGAGACTGGACCTGTTCTGCAGCTTGGAGAGTGGACCTGTTCTGCAGCTTGGAGACTGGACCTGTTCTGCAGCTTGGAGAGTGGACCTTTGTAGGGAGACCTATGGCCATTTTTCTATCACAGTATACTGAGTGACTGTAATTTATATTCCATTCACCCAGCTCAATGTAACATCGATAGGTTAAGGCTATTTACTACATACCTAGCCTGGGCATAGTACTAGAATATACCCATCCTATACCCATCATGAGGTTGCTACAATCTAGCCTACTGTACACATGAAAGCTTGTAACGCAGGTGAACTGAGTTTCAAGGAAAGCAGTGTTGAAGTCATGTTGATGAACACATTCCTCAAGTTCAAACAGAAAAGGCCAATAGTATTTGGGAAATACACATTTCCGACGCCAGACAGTTTTGATTCCTGGCTTTTCTTGAAAAAGTCAGTGAGTGATAACGACAGTCATTCACAAAGCTATTTGGGAAAGCAATGCCAGATGTAGCTAGGAGCAATTCTCAACACAATAAAATGTGTTGAAAGGTTGTTTAACTCCGTCACAAAAAAGCCGGTGAAGGGGGTTTTGAGAGTTATATTTGACTATGGGCGCTAACTTCACAGACAGGCTACTCGTTTTTAGGAGGAGCTAAGAAAATAGAATATATCGCCCAAAATACACCACCTTGGACCTAAATGGCAATTTTCAGACTTGAATCATTGTGCAACAACATTGTGCAGCACCAGGATGTCATACCTGCATGTCAGCTAAACAACTTAAAAATGACCAATGTCGGCCTTTAAAGTCAAACTAAGTAAGAACATTTAGTTTTTTCACATGTTGACCACTTCAGCAGCTTATATCATCTAAAGGCTCTGAAATGGCAGACACATCTCGCCAAATGTGTCTTTGCCAGATTTGAGACCACGGGGGAGACAATGTGACTTCACAGAGTATGCCAGAACATCTGATGAAAGGCCACAGGCTCCATCAGCACAACCCACAAACAGAGGATCTGGTCTATGCCTCAATCAACAGCACAATGGCACAGTGGATGCCTGGCTTTCAACAAGCTCACATGTAAGGGTCATCAGACTAACGGGGTAGGTTCAATGTTCTTCCCTGATATACAAACAAATCAATAAAATATCTTCAACTTGGATTGGTTCCTGTGGAGTGAAGTGGAGGGTCTACGCCTGGTAACTTTGTATAGCTATCATTTTGACAGGAGGTCAATGATTTCAAAGTTAAAATGAAGGCATCAATTTTCTTTGCTTGAATAATTCATATTTTTCAAACAACCATCATTTAGGACACCTTGGCAGTGGAGCCAGCTAATAACATAGAATTGTTGATCAGTTCATAATGGCTGTGATAGATAGAAAACATTCATTTAGGTTTTGAAAGAAGAAGGTAATTGCGGTTAGATGGTGGTAACACTGGTTTGTGCCTACATTGCTTTTTTCTCTGGTCACGGAAAGCAGACGAATGTTGCCTTTCTTCTCTGGGCACAGACAGCGCCGGTGCTGAAAGAAGAAAGAATCCAATTAGAGTCCAATTTTACCTGTCGGGGTGACCACATTTGAAAAGTGGAATTAAGTCAACTATTTCATCAAAATGTTAGTTTATGTCATTTGTCATTTATTTGGACCAGGGGCAAGTATTTATTTATTTATTTACTTATTTATTTATCTATTTAATGTTGTTTTTTGTTCTTCCCTTCTTTCATTAGTTTTTCATCAAGAAAACAAATTTAAAGAATTGAAGGTGCAACATGAATCTTTTTTTTTTATTATTATTTCTATATCGGTAATCCTTTTTTTCCATGTGTTAGTTTATTTTGTCTTGGGGATAAAGAATAACTTTCCTTATGTCAAAAATGTTCTCGACACAAATCAAAAAAGTAAATTGAATGTTGTTTGTCCTCATATGCCCTTCTCCTCCGTTAGTTAGTCAATAGTATATTGTTATGATGGCACGACACTGTAAAATGAGGGTACAAACTAAAATCTTTAGAATTATTTATTTCAAGTTAAGTCAAAAGATCAAAGTGTATAACTGAATGTTTATTTCATCAATTGTAATTTCAACGTAAGATGTGCCTGATAGTTGATGAGCTGTCCTTGTAATGACAGATGCAGGGTGCCTTTCTTTCTTGGTTTGAGAGATCTTGTGTTAACTTGTGGTTATGACTGTCATCTAGAGAAGCTTGTAGTTTCAAGGGCTTTGGAGGCAAAGGGAAATAATAAATAATAACAGATTAATAATATTAAATATAATAAATAATAACAGATTAATTTCCAACATTTCGCTGTTTTAAACGTGCTATAGAAGGAACGAGGGAAGTTGTAGAGGATATTAGTGGATATTTCTTTTTTTTTTTTAAATATGTTTTTACGGCATTTCTGCTTTATTGAGATAGAGACAGTAGAGATTGACAGGAAGGATGGAAGAGAGAGGAGGGATGACATGCAAGATAGGTCGAGGGACGGAATCGAACCAGGAACCTTGCGATTACGTGGTAAGCGCATTAGTGTGTTACGCCACTAAGCGCCCCCAATTAGTGGATATTTCTAACCAGTGCAAATTGCGCAGCCATTTGATGTTAATTGGTGACGTACAAGTTGCAGGCATTGGAGGCAATTACATGACAAACATCTCACTCTCTCAACTCACTCTCAGAACTCAGAACTTTTAAAGATGACTTTTAAAGTTGACTGTTACTCTGACATCAAAGCGTTGATATTACTTTCTATTTAGTATTTAACATCCAACAAAACCTGTGCTGTATGGGGATAGATATTATGATTGTATCTGATCTAGGTTATATCTGTTTGCATGATTGCTGCACCCATGATGATACACACTGTATGATACATCATGGGCTCCAGAGTCGCTGAGTTAGGTCATCTTTATGATTGGCACAGGTGAGACACATCCAGTAGTTGTAGTTGTCTTTTCAGCAGTGTGAATGGTTTCCAGCCTAAGTAGCAGTTTTACATCCTCCCCTGTTCCTGGCACAAGTTCACAGGTTTAGGCTTGAAAGGCCCAGGGTATTTCACTGTCCAATGGTGAGATATTACTGGCAAGTAAAGAAACAAGAAATCAGAGAGCAAGAGCTGAACGCTCCCTCATTAGCCTTAAACTTTTAGCAATTAGTTAATGTAGCCGGGCCTCCAGAGAAGCAACGGCCAAGCTGCACAAAGCTGGAGGGGAAGATGGACCCATTTGGCAGATAATTAACTTCATGCATTTGGAGAGAGATCAGAACAGAGGCTCGGGAGATAGAGTGTGAAGTGGCTGAGGAAGGAGGTGGCCTTTAGCAGATGTGAGTTGAGGTTTTGTACCTCTAACTGTGCGATGAAGACAGATGAAAGCACACAAACTTGAGAGCTGCTATAATGACAGGCCTCATGGTTTTTGCCCAACAATAAAAGGTTTGCACCTCGGCAATAAAGGCACTCTGTGAGGGGGTATTTCGACAGCCTGTCTCTCTCAACACATAAATAGAGCTATTATTTTATCTAAAAAAAGGCATGGGGGATGAAATTACCTCTGCCAAAAGATAGAATGTCGCTATCATTAGAATGTCTTTGAACTTAGACTCTCATCAGGAAACAGAGGTAAAAAGGCTCAGTATAAAACTTACACAAGGAGGTTTGGTAGGACAACTAAAGAAGACACAAGGACACTTGTGGACATGTCGCTAACCATGCCTCGGCTGTGCGTTCAATTCCATATGTACTGAAAAATGTGTGTACTCAATGTAAGCTGCTTTAGATAAAAGCGTCAGCTCAAGGGCATATATTAAGGATACAGCAACAGGCTGCCCAAGGTCAGTAGGAGGAAAGCAGTACCACATGTGAAAATGTAGACATACAAAGCCGAGTTCCACAGAGGGAAGGTTAACCATGAAAAACTATATATCTCATCTTAGATCAATGTTTGACAAGACCATAAAGTATGTGACGCCTTGTTGACACATGCACTAGGGAATGTGTCAGCATATAAAAACCAATGAAATTAGATATCAGTTGGTTACTGTATGAACATGGCTCTTGTTGTTGTAGTGGACTACTCCTTTGATAGAATTGTATTTAGGACACAGTGGGACTACAACAATTTGAGAATTTCAGTATGGGGTCCCAAAACGCCAAGTTAACACAGTAGGGGGCCCCAAAACGCCAAGTTAACATTGTAGGGCGTTCCAAAACGCCAAGTACACACAGTATGGGGTCCCAAAATGCCGAGGAAATTGGTTGTATTGGCAGCCTCTGTGGTGTGTCTCTTCCAATCCACAAATCTTCATGAGGTCCAACATACTGTGAGGACCGTTAAACTAGGGTTGTCCTATATTGCCATAAGCACATTTGTGCACATTCCAATGTAGTGCCTACAGGTTACTTTGTGGAAATCATACTTGAAAATTAATATTTAATCAGTTTTCAGTATTTGTGCTGGTAGCTCAAAGTTTTAAAATGTGGCAATAACTACCAAGATCCAATTTTCCAATAACCTCCATAAATTATTTAATTTATTTCATCCTAAAAAAAGCAATTATAGTATACCTTTGCTACAATGTCTCTTTGTCTTGATGGTTTTTAAATTTGAGCTAGAGCAATAACTTTTTACTCAGATAAACATAGGCAGGGCTGTCAAACGACAGGGCAGAGGATTGACAGCTAGTTTCTTTCTGAGGTTTGCTCATTTAAAACACCTTCTACATTTAATGAAGCTCAAGGTAATTCAATTAGTTTCCCATTGAGCAGAATAATTTGAATATCAGATTTACTGCAGGAAGGGTGAATACAAAGCCAGGTTCTGTCCCTGTATTTATTTACACTAGCGTCACATACACATATACTTAGTTGCAACTGCAACCCAAGGCTTCACACTGGGGTTGCACATGAATACTGTACGTAGAGGAAAACAGAAACACACACCGCTGAATAAAAACCTGCTTCAAGACAACCAACTTGTTTGTTGTTTTGTTCTTTCATGCGAAAAGTTGACATTAAGCCAAAATACTCACAAGAAGTTATGTTTGATCAGTTTTTCCTCTCGCATACCAAAATAAGAGTTTTGAGCTTTAAGACTTTCTGACAAATTAACTTTTTTATCAGTCATTACCGGAAGCCTCAATGGAGAACTCCAAACATGGCGCTCCGCAGCTAAACCAGAGGATGATAGGCTAAACGGCATACTTGTAATCGAAGAAGCGGAAATGCAATTGCGATGCGGAGTGCCATGTTTGGAGTTTTCCATTGTGGCTGCCGGTAATGATGACTATAAACTGAATTTGCATGGATATTAAGGAGCCTTTTGGATATTTTGTGGGGCTGAAGAACATCTCAGATGATGGAGAGTACATGGATAAGTGTAAACTGAGATAAGTGATGCCGAAGCAGGGAAGGGCACTCATGGTTGAATTGAGTCGCAAGCTCCGGCAAGCCAAGACCACAACACTCCATCTCCTGAAATGATCATGATTAATTTCCGTTAATGATCTATTCTGAGCATTAAACAGACAGTTTCCTAGTTCACCAGTTCATTTGCTATTTCTAAGAAAATCATATTTTTTCACAACCCCTATTTATTGTTGTATAAATAGGCGTTGTTGTATTGTTGTATTTAAGTTGGTAAAAGCGAGGGCAAAATGCATTACTGTATGACTAAGTAATGTGAATACATTTCATTAACAAATCAATTCATCATTTACTGATTGCAATATAATAAATGTGGTCAGAAATGTCAAACACTGAGCAAAATATGATTGAATGAAAGTAGGAAAAGAGGAAACTGCACTCTCGTACAGTATTTACCCCTCTGGGCCACCGTACTCCTAGGACTATGTGCACCACAGTACAACACGCTTGACCAAGCTCTATATCAGAAAATCATCTTTTTCAGATTGTTCATGAATTGATCATTTTGAAAGCATGAATCATAATGTGTTAGAAGTAACTCAAATGAGAGTGAGGCCTTTGACTGGACCAAGCTCAGTCTGTCAGAATCTAGGAGGGGAAAACATACACTGATGTATGAGAGACTCCAACAGAAAATCAATAAACTCACCACAGCCCACGACTGACTGAACAACACATGCCAAGCCCATCGGAGGGGAGTTGGAAGGGAATTGTCAGAGAAGTGGATTGTTGCGATGGTTTGTTACAGACGTACGTGCCAGGCTGATATGATCTCTGAGTCCTACCGTTTCAGTTCATATGCCCACACAGTATACACAACTTTAAGAGATAGAAGTCAAAGTGTAATCCAACAATCTATTGCATTTGTCCGTTATTCATTGCCAAATGCTTGGCGAACACACCATGCTACAGGACTGTATAGGACTACTTATTTTAGGTAAATAATGTGTCCATACAGTACTGTACGATATGTTATGCAGTCAATAAATATGCCCAACAGGGTCAATGTCTCACTGACAGTAATTTACATTATTAGATGAATTCTTGAGTTAAGTGATTGTAGTGCATTTCATGTGTTTAATCTAGCTAATATAATTTGTTAGTGGGTTTGATCTCTTTGATCTAAAGCAGAATAAGAAATAATATAGAATATAGCTAGTCATTAAAATAATAATGAGAATTTTAAAGCCTTGAAACCTTAGAATCCTTTGTCCAATAATGCAGTATTTACTAGATACAGCAGATGTGTACGGTATGTTATATGTGTGCTGACCTTTGCTATCACTAATAGATTATAAAGGAATGCTAATTGCATGCAATACCTTCATTGCAATTGTATGGCACACACAGTAATGAGGTGATCCTATTCATTAACACTGGTATGGTTACATGTTAGCCCCGGCGCCAGCCAAAGAAACCTCAAGAATGGAAAAAGGACAGAAAAAAGTGTCTGGATGAGCCTACAACTCTCAAAGTAAGCGGACAATTAGGTATAACATTGAAGAACTTGAACAATCCCTTTAAAGAAGAGCCTATTCTACCCAAATTGATTTGTGGCTAAACTGATCCTAATGCAACTGGACAGAGAAGCAATGACACAAGAAAACACAGTTCAAAAATCGACAAAAAAAAAGACTGTATTAATCCTCAGAATATTTAGATGCAAACATTAGTTCTTTGTTCTACTGTCTAGCTTGTTTCTCCAGAACAATGCACTCTGAGTGAGTCCTCTGGGCATGTTAAAGTGAAGAGAAGTAACCATGGCCTTCCCTTCACCTCAATGAACAATGTATTGTTTCATCCAATATTGGCTTTCTACTTCGCATTAAAGTCAACAGTTAACCTGAAGGTTCTCATTTTCAAGGTAGAGTATAAATAAACTAGTTCACAAGATGTTTATTGAATATGTTACCTCATTAGTCATTAGATTTCACTTGATTTATTTGTTTTTCATTTATAAGGATCATGCTTAAATAAATAAATAAAATATTAACTAGATTAAATGGGAATTGGAATTACCAAATACTTTACATGCTTGTTGTTGCCATCTATTATCAATCAACAACAAGCATTTAAGGACAAACTATTTTAGTGCAAATCTAATATGCAATATTTCACCACCTATCATAATAACGCCCAGGGCTATATTCAATGACTAGGTCGGCACATACTGGACAGGACTACAGTAGCGTGAGCTCTGAACCGTGTGCCTCAGGCTCTCTCCTGCTCACAGAGAGAGAATCCTAAAGCTTGTTCAACTTTCTCGTACCCTGCCTGCGTTCAACTCTCCCTCATATCAGCTTCTCAGCGGGGAGTACAGCTTGTGCCACCCTGTCTGAACACACAGCATCGTGTTTGGCCATTTAACAACAAAACACAGAGAAAACTGCATAAAACACAGAATATCAAGTTGAACTGATATAATGTGGAAAGAGAATGTTATGCCAAAGTGAAACATCCTAATCTATAACCAGTCCAAATGAAAGCTATTGGAGAGGCAGTCTATATGAGAGAGTGAAGAAGAGCGTTGACACTGCTCTTTTGTCCATGGTAATACAATATTATTACACACGTAATTATAATGTTACTACACAATAATAAGAGAACATGGCTAAAACATTTTCACTGTTCTCACCTGTGAGAATGGATATAATGGTTTTTAAGGCCATACGGCTTACAGATTTCTAGCTGAGTTCAAAATATCAGCTCACGTTTTTGTTGTTTTTCTGTTCTTGTTTCTTCTGAGAATGTACTAGAAATGTCTTACCTCTAGTTTGTATGTATCTCAAGGTGGATGACCCTGTAGAATGACCTTGCCCTGGTCAGACCTGAGACCCACCAAGTCACGTACAAGAAAATCAATACCTGACGACATGAGGCCTAACAGCTTGTCAGAAAAGACAGTTGGTGTAGTTTGTTTAAGAAACATGTAATGTTGGTGTTGCTGTCAAGCATCCACACAGAATGATGCCCCTTCTTGGGAAATGGTTAGCTGCAGTGGCTACACAACTTTAACTCTACAACCAAAATGTACAACCAAAAGTAAGGATGTTGATGGCGGACAGAGGTGAGGAAGCTAAGAGGTGAAGCATCATGAGGTAACGACAGTTTGTTTGGTACGAGCAATCAACATACTCTGAAACAAACAGTCAATCTTCAAAATGTACGGCAGTAAGTAATTCCCCAAAAGATGTAATGATGATACAGTATTCTGGTTGTTATGGGGAAATAACAAGGATAAACAAGACACACTGAACAGCGGATGAGGATTAAATGGTTAGTTCACTATTTTGCAGACGGTTTGTTACCTTGAAAGTACAGTAGTCTCTGGGCCAGGAGAAACTGTTATCCACGGTTCAGAGTTGTTTAAATAGCCATTATATAACTTACTAACTTCAGATACCTTTAGCCACTGCTAACAAAAAAACAATAAGAAAAGGTTCAACATTTGTGACCAATTCACCTAAAATTAACTGTCTGACTTGGTTTGAAGTTACTTTGAATATGTTGAATTCCCCTCTGCCACAATGGTACCCACGCCTCTGTCTTCACCAGAATTGAGTGTTTCCTCTCAAACAAACCCATGTCATGCACATATTAATTAACAATCATCAGATGTGCCACCCTTGAGTTGCCTGTCCTCAGAATACCTGCTTTGATTGCCTGTTCTCTTCTCTGCAACCTTGGTTATTAAAGACAGGATTGAACAGGGTCCATCCACCGCTGAATACTGCATGAAAAAAATCAATTTTGGGTTTTTCAAAATTGTTTTTTTCCATGATATAGTTCTGTACTGTATATTATAACTGTGCAGGATAATGAGCATTGGTTGTTACCTCCAATTGTCTGGTTCGGCCGCCAGTTATGGGTAACTTAATGCTGATTCTGAACCATGATCTACTTGTTTCACCTTTGTTTCATACCTCTAGATACCAGTAGAGGCTGGTGGAGACAGAGATGCAGGACGCAGGATGGGCTCATTATAATGCATGGAAGGGAATGAGGAATGGTATCAAACACCTATGGGACGATTCCTTATTCCGTTCCATGCATTACAAGGACCATTGCTTGTTCCGTGCCATGCATTGCAATGAGCCGTCCTTCGATTTCTGCCTCCATCAGCCTCCACCAACCTCCACATTTCCCACATAGCCCAGAAAATCTGAAATTCACCCTGCAGTTC
This sequence comes from Argentina silus, assembly GCF_951799395.1. Lineage (NCBI taxonomy): Eukaryota > Metazoa > Chordata > Actinopteri > Argentiniformes > Argentinidae > Argentina > Argentina silus. The sequence continues at coordinate 21,510,387 of NC_139658.1, read as the reverse complement.
TTAAGGAAGCTTTTCATTTGTTCCTCTTTCTCCTTCCTCCCACTGAATAAATCATGGTTCCCGGTCCCTCTGTTCCTAAGGGGGGTCAGAGGACATCTCTCTTTAGAAGGAGTAGGGAGACACAGCAGTGGCCGGTTTCAGGTTTGAATCACAACGTTGGCGCTGTTTCTTAGTGTGACACTGACTTCCAGAGAATGGGCACAGCGATCACTGAATTAAATATTGAGGCCCAAAGGATGTCAGGTTTTTGAGAGCGAAAAAAACAAATCACAATTATTTTTGAATAACTGCTTTACGACTTGCATTTTCATCTGAAGATGTGGAGTTTGATCTACGAGTTATTTCTCAACAGGTTTACAATCAAAGGAAGATCCACAGCACTGAGAGAATTCATTATTTCAGTCTTAACCTGTGATTTGATGTTAAAATCCCCTCTGGATAAACTCTGCTTTTCCTGAGCTGGAAAGTCCTTTGTCCCTCCTCCTTTTGATTAAAGAGACATGCATGAATGATCATTCACAGCTGGCATCATACTGCATTCGTGAAGCTCTGTTATCCCAAGCCCACAGCTCTGTTTCTCCTCCCTGGGCTACGGCATTATTCTGATGTCCGTGGATAGCATCTGACACGGAAAACGCCAGCAGCCAGAGCCAACATGCCATGCTTTTGTGCACTCTTGGGTGAGGAGATCCCGACGGTGCATTGGAAGCCCAGTGGAGGAGAGAGAATAGGATACAGCGCGTGCGACTCAAAATGTGGCATTTGCAATGTGGAGAGAGGAGGAATAGGGAGGGGTATGTGTGGGGTATGTGAGGGGTATATGTCACAGATCGCCAGAGGTGTATCTTCATGGCGTTGAATACAACCATCATTACAGCCGTGCAAACAGGGGACAACTGCTTTTGATCAGCTGTCAACTGCAGGCTGGTAACACTCGTGTCTCTTGAAAGAGTTGTCTTCCATAATTGAATGTCGCTCTTGGGCCCTATGCTGAATTACATGTGGCGACACACTTTTCTGACTGCGAAGGGTATTGATTGATGATCGGGGTGGGCACAGTCAACCACAGTGACAAACGATTTCCTTTCACATCTGCATCTCTTTACTGACATGACTTGATTTCCATAACATCATTCAAAACAATACCACCGTGAATTATTCATTGGCATAGTAGGAACATAATAAAACAATGACTCACATTGCACTGAGGACAGAAGATAGCGCTAGATGTTTATGATTTCATGATTCATCCTCTGAATCACCTGAGCAGAGGACGCCATCAGAAGGGCCTGTGAACCCAGACTAGGTTGGAAATGGGAGACAAGCCAGAGGGGGCAGTTTATCCAGCTACATGTGGCCGCATTACAGTTTATTTATACTAAACTTTGCAGAAGTAACTCCGCCTTGTACATGTTTCACTTGACAGAATCTCCACTTGGACATAGTGTTCTGAGGTTAACTGCAAATCCCTGGCCTCCCCTGCTGACTGGAGTGCATTATTGAGTTGTGTTCGGTCTGGGCTTGTGCTTCTAATGCATGAACAAAGTGTGTGCAGCAGGCCGACCCTGAGTGAGGGATCCTGTCTCTGAGATCTCTCTGTCTCTCTATCTCTCTCTCTCTCTCTCTCTCTCTCTCTCTCTCTCTCTCTCTCTCTCTCTCTCTCTCTCTCTCTCTCTCTCTCTTTCTCTCTCTCAATCTCTCTCTCTCTCTCTTTCTCTCTCTTAATCTCTCTCTCTCTCTCTCTCTCTCTCTCTCTCTCTCTCTATCTCTCTCTCTCTCTCCCTCTCTCTCTCTCTCTCAATCTCTCTCTCTCTCTCTTTCTCTCTCTCTCTCTCTGCGATGAGCCATTGCAATGGGAAAAGGGCTTTGATCCAGCAGCTTGACAGTGAATCAGCCGTCTAAAACCCTCTTCCTACGCAGAGGAGCACAGCCTGGCCTGCAGCACTGGGGCCCACTAAGCAATCTCTCAGATTACTGTCCCCTGACGTACGTAATAAGAGACAGACATCCTCGGAGAAGATGAAAAGGTGTGGAATCTCTGATTTTCTTATGGTGTAAATAGGCCTATTATCCAAACACTTTTAAAAGGATGCGGTATCATGTAAGGCAACAGAGTCAAAATGTTGCAAGTGTTCAAAGACAGTGTCATTTCATCTGTGCTCGGAAACTAAATTAATTAACTTTACAATTAATAAACGAGGAATGTATAAAGGAATTAATAAAGGCAACGCACGCACGCACGCACGCACGCACGCGCACACACACACACACACACACACACACACACACACACACACACACACACACAGAGACACACACACACACACACTTTATTAAGTTCTCCCCATTCTCCACATGTCCAGCCTGCAGGTCTGCATGTTGATAAGAAGCTAATATAATAAGATAATATGTTCTAAATGTCATTCTATCCAACCTCTGCATATACACTGTCTCTACAGAACACACAGCAGCGATATTGGCTTCTGTTCAGTCTGGATTCCCTACCCCCCAGCCCATGAAAAGACACGTTTTTTTTTTTTACTCAGATGAAAAAGCTCATAAGGTTTGCATTTTTCATTTTCTTACAGTTCTTCCAACCATCTAGAGTGAGTCCCATGGGGCAACGTCTCAATAAAACAGCCCTACTTTCCTTGTGTATGTGTGGGTTGTTGATAAAAAAGAGGGTGGACTCGGAATAGCACAGAGACAAAAAAAATCTAATATAATAAACAATAAGTTAACTTATTTAATGGGATTGTTTACTTGCAGTTCTCATATTTTCCCTCCAGAATAATGTGGATGCTGACTCCTCTGTGGCCTCGCCAGCTCAGTATGATGTTCACGTCTTTACCAACTGTCAGCCAACGTTCAGAACGCCTCACTACTCCAATACCTACAGACCCCAGACCTGACCCACAGGGGATACAGCTAGATGACAAAGCGTTTCTTGAAACGCTTTTAATTTCACAGAATTGTTCACAACAGATGCGTCTGGCTGTAGCAAGCTGTAATCTGGTGCTGATTGTGTGGCACAGAAAGTCAGCACTAAGACAAAGGAAGGCATTTGGTCAACAGGATCTTACGCTTAATTTGTATGAATTCATACAAAAAGTAGAACACAAAATTCATATGAAAAGCTACAAATTCAACCGTGCGGGAGTCTGCAATGGTAAGATATGTTGGAAACTGAAGATACGTTGCATGAGCGTGACGTGAATTACGACTTGCGTGGGGGATAGGCAGTACTATATATTTGTCAGGGTAAGGCATTAGCAAATGTTAGCATAAGCAACAAGAATTATCAACAAAAGTTTGTTAACCGCAATTCGAACAAGCAATTCGGGTTGCAAGTCGGTCCTGAATGTTGAAATGAGAGATTTTGTACTGTAAAGAGAAGAGCTGTGATTTGCTAAATTTCCAGCAACCAACTAAATGTGCTTTAAAATCAGAGGCTCCGGCAGCAACAGACACATGGCAGCCCAGCCTAGCCCAGTTGGTGGGAACTAGGTGTTAATAGATGGCTGGCCCTTACTGACAGGACCGTCCTGCAATTACTCATCAGTCAGCTCTGAGCCCCCTCCGCCCCCCGCCCCCCTCCCCCTCATTCCTGCCCCTTGTTCCTGCCCCTTTGCTCCTCTGTGACTGATTGTTGGTGCAGCCCTCCCCTGTAAAAAGAGCTTTGTCATTTTCCACTCAGAGGGGGTGAAGTCTCACCATTAGAACCTGCAGACCTCATGTCACCTCTGCAAACTAACCTCTAGGCAGGACAGCACATAGGGTATTCTGACTCCTGTAGTTGGGAAAGTTTTGCGGGTATGAACTTGAAACTGTGGAGATCGATTGTGAAAGTGTACCAGAAAGCTGTCCTTCACTACCCCTGAACTCTTGCACCAAACCGCATTCCACATCAGTTTACTGTTCAGCACCTGATCAGCCAGAGGGGGATGGGTCCCCCTGGAGTCTGGTTCCTCTCAAGCTTTTTCTTGCCATTGTGCCCTATATTTCTGGAGTGTTCTGGGGAGTTTCTTCCTTGGTTTACTCCTGGGTGTCTATGATTTGGTGTTAAATCATATTGTTTTTATTGTATTTATTGTTTATATTGTTCAGTATTATTTTTGTCGTGAAGCACTTTGTGACATTTGGCTGTGTAAAAAGTGCTATACAAATAAACTTGATTGATTGATTGATTGAGTGTTTGAATGTTGTAGAAGTTCACTGAAGTTGTCTTAGATGTTTATTAATCATGCTAATAACAATGTCATTTAAGAATATACCATAAATACTGTAGATATTTCATTAGGAAAATTATGTGTTGGTTAATTGCTTATGCAGAGTTATCCCCAGGATTTTTGAACACGGTGGCACTGGATTGCATTATCAAAGTCGACCTGCATTTATTCATGCCAAAATGCGCAAAAAAAAAAAAAAAACACTGAATTAACTGAGGAATATAAGAACACTTTCACTTTCGCTTTTAACAACGATGTCATTGGCGATCACAAATAGAGACTCTATCGTCACTAAATGCTGAGTTTAATTTGCTCTGAAATGTACAGTAGTAATAACAGTAGTAAGTATCATAATGGCAGAGGCAAGTCAACAATGTGTCACAGCACATCCCTCTTGCCTTATTTGGGGAGGACCCGGGCTTATGTATTAAAATGCAGTTCTGGGGCTCAAGACAAATGTGTCTATAATTTAAATTGGTAGACGTGAGATATGAGATATGTGAACATGGGAAGAGGAAGAGGAAGTGTGAGAGCAGCCATACACACACACACACGCGCACGCACACGCACGCGCACACACACCGCACACACACACGCACACACACACACACACCGCACACGCACACACACACACACACACACACACACACACACACACACACACACACACACCAGAGTTAAACATGATGAGTGTGACCCTTTTCAGCAGAGACACACAAAGACACACAGCACTTGGCAGCAGCCTCCATCCTGATTGACTTCCCTCAGCAGTGGGAGAAATAAGTCTTTGTCAACATTTGGTGCAAAGTGCCAACAGTGGCCCATTAACAGGGTTGTTTTTTTTAGCACAGCATTAAAACGCAATCACTGTGACTTATCGTGGTCAGTGGCACATTAGGGCGAGATCAGCACCAACTTTTCAGCTCATTTACTTGATGGTGAACCCCTATTAACATAGGTCACGGAAATATCTACTTGTTTTGATGTCTAAACCCATTTTAGATATGGCCAGAGAAATAGGGAATGAGGTATCTCTACATTCCTGATGCATACTGTGTGCTAGTCACCATCATGGCCAAGAAATAGGCAGGTCCTCTCAACCTCACCTGTCCATCAGCTTGAAGGCGCATTCAGTAGCTGTGAGAGCCATTATGTATTTCCACCACTTTATTGAGACTTATATGAACCATATTCTGACTACATTCATCTCTCTGAAAAATGTTTACCGTTGGCCACTAGCAAGATATAATTACATTCAAATGTCATCCTGTGAGTTCCTTGAATGAGAACCCATCCATCCATGGGCAGGGTTTTCACTACAGATGTGTCTGAGGGTTTGGGCACTTGGTCTGGACACATATTTTGACCAGTTTTTCAACTGGCAGTCTAATAATACATTTGAGAGAGCCATGGGATGTAGTGTGGGGAGGATGAGTCCTGTGACTCTGTTAGGCTTTCCAGTCTGTTCACCAGCCTGATTTCCCACATGGCGAGAACTAAATATTGATTAGTCACTTCTTAAGATGAGGGAAAGGGGTGGCAAAGTGATAAGCATGACATGGTTGGTCAAACACGGCCCTGTCAACAACAAGGGTATCTGTCACATTGGACTGGCTGAACTGTGAGCCTGGGCCACATGACTGTGGGCAACAGTTCCCCACTTCAACTTTGCCATGGAATCAGATTCAGAATCAGAATTATTTTATTTGGCCAAGTATATTTGCACATACAGGAAATTGACTTGGTGAGGTTGGTGCACATGGACATAAAAAACAGATAGCAAATATTGACAAGAAATTTACAAAATAGCAAAGTATTAACAAAATAGCAATAACAAATTTACAAATTTACAAAAAAGAGAACACTATGGAACACTATGACAGATATTCCTGGGTCAGTCTGTGGGTGGGTAGCTAACTACTGAGAGAATATTGTATTATTACAGAAATATCTAACAGAGTTTGCTTTGAGGGCCTGTTATTCAAACACCCCCTTCTCTTTGTAAATTAATTAATTGGTATTATTAAGTGCAGGTGGCATGATTGTATTAGCTCTTCAACTATTACTATTATTAATTTTTTCAAACTCTAAAAAACACTAATCATGAAGGAACAACGGAAGAAAAACACATATATTAAAATTGCACTTTCTTTATGAAAACAGCCTTGGGGTCTGCATAACCACTGTTTATTTATTTCCTTTCTCTGTAGCTCTAAAAATGGATTCATTGCAATTCCACCCTGTAGTGAAGTGGATCAGTGAATATAATGTATAAGAATGTATAGGAATCCGAGCGTATAGGAAGTCTCCTCGACGCATACGTCGTCCCCCAGGTCAGCTTGGCGACTTCTTAGAAGAGATGGATGATCTTCTCAGCTTCTTCCCTGAGAACGGCACACCACTCTCACTACTGGATGACTTCAACATCCAGTCAGAGAAGCTTCACTCGTCTGGAGTTCTTGACCTTCTCTCCTCCTTCAACCTTACCCTGTCCCACTCTCCTCCACTCTCGATCCTCCCATACCTCCAACCTTACTGTTACCCCACTCCCAGTTTCTGATCATCATTTTGTATTCTTCTCCCTTCCCCTCAAATCCACCCACTCCCAGTCAGACTCTACCCACACTGTATCCTCTCATCGCAACCTGCGTACCCTCTCCCTCGCCGCTCTCTCTTCCTCTGTCTTATCCTCCCTACCCTCTGTTGAATCCTTCTCCCTTCTATCCCCTGATGCAGCCTCCTCCTCGTTCCTGTCCACTCTTTCCTCCTTCGACTCTCTCTGTCCACTGACCTCAAGGCCAGCACCATCCTCTCCACTCACTCCTTGGCTGTCTGAAACCCTGCAAGCTTGTAGAATAGGGCTCCGGGCAGCTGAAAGAAAATGGTAACCTGAAACCTTATCTATCTCTCCTCCTCAACTACACCTCCTCTGCATCAGCTGCTAAAGCTACTTACTACCATTCCAAAATTCAATCCTCTGCCACTGACCCATGGAAACTGTTCTCCACATTTTCCTCACCCTCAACCCACCTCCTCCCCCTCCTCCCTCCTCCCTATCTGCAGCTGTCTTTGTTACCTACTTTGAAAAGAAGGTCGATGACATTAGCAGCTCTTTCTCTCTACCTCTCGCCAACACTGCTACCACTCCTCCCAAACACACTGTGCTACACTCTACAGTCTACAGTCTCTGGTTTATCAGCTTTCCCCCCCCCCTCTCCCCTGATGATATTCTAAAACTGGTCACATCCAAGCGGGCAGCCACCTGCCCTCTCAATCCCCTCCCCTCTTCTCCAATCCATTTTCAAAGACCTCCTTCCTTTCCTTACCACCATAATCAATTCCTCTTTATCCACAAGATCTCCCAGCTGCCTTCAAGACAGCCAGAGTTAAGCCTCTTCTCAAGAAACCAACCTTTGACCCATCTGCTGTCCATAACTACAGACGGTATCCCTTCCCTACTTCTTATCTAAAACCCTTGAACGTGCTGTCTTTAACCAACTGTCTCACTATCTCCTTCAGAACAACCTCCTTGACCCTCACCAATCCGGCTTTAAGGCTGGGCACTCTACTGAGACTGCTCTCCTTGCTGTCACAGAGGCCCTCCACTCTGCTCGAGCTTCCTCCCTCTCCTTTGTTCTCATTCTTCTGGACCTGTCTGCTGCATTTGACACAGTAAACCACCTGATCCTTCTCTCCACCCTCTCAGATCTTGGCATCTCTGGCTCTGCACTCTCCTGGTTTGCATCCTACCTGGCTGATTGCTCTTACTGTGGTGATCCACTCCATGAGCCCTCACCACTGGGGTCCCCCAGGGCTCCGTCCTAGAGCCCTTACTGTTCTCCTTCTATACCAAATCTCTTGGCTCAGTAATTTCCTCACATGGTTTCTCCTACCACTGCTGTGCAGATGACACTCAACTCTTTCTCTCTTTTCCCCCTCTGACTCATGGGTTGCAACACGTGTCTCTACGTGTCTTGCAGACATTTCTGCTTGGATGTCAGCCCACCACCTCAAGCTCAACCTTAACAAGACTGAGCTGCTCTTCCTCCCTGGGAAAGCCTGCCCTCTCCAAGACTTCTCCATCACCGTAGCAGCTCGCATCAGATTCAAGACCCTGGTGCTCGCCTACCGGGCGGCAAAGGGAACAGCCCCTCCCGACTTGCAAGCAATGGTCAGCCCCCAAACCCCTGCCCAATCACTCCACTCCACCTCGGCTGGTCACCTGGCACCACTCCCTCTCTGTGGATGCAGCAGTCATGCTACTCAGTCACAGCTTTTCACTGTTCTGGCGCCCCGCTGGTGGAACGAGCTTCCCACTGCTGTCAGGACTGCAGAGTCACTAACTATCTTCCTCCATCATCTTAACTGTCCCTCCTAAAGACCTCTTCATTCCCACTACCCCCCTGTACAGTTTCTCTACTGTAAATACATTTTTTTTTAGTTAAGTTAATTAAAAAAATAAAGTAATTCTTCCTTCTTCTAGCATTGTGACTGCCAATGGCCCCTGGTCCTAGCATGATTTATTTTTCTTATGATGAATAATGGATAGATGATTCGCTTCCTTAGGATGGATAAATGCGTCTGCTAAATGTAAAAAATTTAAATGTAATGCCAGTCCATTGCAGTGTACTCAGGGATACACTGCCAAGTCGGAGGCTCCACGGCCACGGCCAGAGGCTCCACGGCCAAGTCGACATCAACTGACCCTGTTTATTTGCTTTGTCAAGATCCAAAAAACTGTGTTGTTGTGGTGTACATTTATTTCAACGCCTACAGTAATCCCTGCTCTGTATTGGTGGAGTTTAATTGCGCAGCTTCCAGGAGTATTCACGTGTTTGTACCTCAGCAGATGTTCTCTTACAGTAGCAGGATTATTCTACCTGGATGTGGAATAAATTGTTTCCCCTACAACAGTTTTTACCCCACCCTATTCCACCTTCTCTTAGAAAAGTAGGACATTGCTATCTGTATTTATTTTGTGCAATTCTGGACATAGTTCATAATTCTGAACATAGTGCAGCAATTGTGAGGCTACGGAAATATGTTTTTATTAGGATTAATAACCTGGCCAGGGAGTAACACATACCAGATAGTAACAGCTATAACACTGGCAGGTATTAAAAAGCAAAATATATGACGAGAATATCTGATTTCGGGGTGAAAACAAAAACAGATTACTAGTCTTGATTTCATGTTTGCAAGTCACAGACCAGACCTGTTGAGACATGACACCTGACACATGTTACATCATACGTGTTTGGATCACGTAATGGATCAATTTACCAGATATTGATTACTCATACAGTACTAAGAAGCATATTGAATGGATGGTCTCTATTGAAAGTGTGGTTGAGTCCAGCCTTTAAATGTGCGAGTCTATAATATCAATAGTTTATATACTTTTCTCTGTCCTAACAATTTTTCTCTATTAATTTATTATGAAAGGATGCCTCTATTACACTCCACAGTGTTCTAATGATTATGTTTGATCCCGATGATCTCATCTGTACTCTCCCAGTAAGGTGTGTTCAGGTGTCTCCCAAGAGACTCTGAATGGGGGCTCAATCAATGGAGCTAGAGCCATGTATGAGTCTCTTTCCTGTGCAGCTTGAACCAATCGATTTGCCAGCCAAACACCTGGGTTCAAGCTTATTACACCCAAGTTTCTCCAAAGCTTTGCAGTCAGCTTAATATACCCTTTAAGGAGAATGTTCACTTTTTCACACAAATCTTTCAGCAAAAATTTTGTGGAGAAAGGTTCCTTTCAAAAGACCTCTAGCCATGTTGTATTTTTAACTCTTATATTCCTCAATATTTTAACTCTTGCTGTAGTTTGTCTTGCCTGTCTTCAGCCTGTTAATTCTTGCGGAATATTGTATGTATTGAAGGGTGTCCTCCCAGTAAAAAGAAGGGCTGAGAGGCTAAAACATGTCCTTGGCAAACACTAGTTCTGTGCCACACACTGTGTTAATTCATCTTTAATGAGTTTCAGCAGAGATCCATCGCCCACCGAGCCTAGTCTGAGTTCACACATGTAATTGGAACCTGAATGCTACCTGTGAAGTGAGACAGATCACCAGACAGACCTCCGCTCTAACCCCATCGTCTTCTGAAAGACTCCACACTGATGTCTGATGACCCGCAAGCAGTTATAGGAAGGATAAAAAGGAACCCGGCTAAAGTGTGATTGTTTGTAACACGGCTGACAAAATGTGGCCACGGTTATAGTGGTGCAGACAAACTGTTTAGCCTCAAACCAATCAGGACTATTCAACACAACAGTAAATCCATGAGTGATTTTCAAGTGTCTTTCCGGGCTAATTTCTTAATTACACGATTATACGACTGACAAAGGAGTTTTGAAGTAGGGTGTGTTGTATTTTTTTTTACATTTGGCAATGGGGACGAGAACTAAATGGAACAGGTGCTCATCATGCTTATGTGTATAAAAAATAGCGCATGTAAGTACCTTTACGAGCAGCAATCCATTATAAAAGCCAAAGGGTTTGGCCTTGGCAAGGAGTTTTGGTAGTTTGTAGGTTGTCATGCTGCTAAAAGCAATGGGTGGTGGGGTGTTTTTCTGACGTGACGACACTATATTTGGCGGATGGAGAAAATCTTTAAATATCAAGATTTGTTCCATGACCATACCTGACGTAAGACAATGCTCTAACCCATGCCCTGACTCTCAGGGGAGGTTTGCACCTAGGCCTTGTTACTCAGAATGTGAATTGTTTACCTCAAATGATCAATGTTAAAAAGGCAATATGATGAAGTGAATATGGTCATTCCAGATTAACTTTCCAATGTGCAAACATATTCGCATGATTTGATAAAGTCTCCCATGTTTTCCTACAGGGTGTGACTGACAGGACAATCATTGTTATCAGCTGGATGTGTATAATTAGCTTTTAAATTGGAAATTAGAAATGTGCAACATGTAAGCCTCTCTTTGAACATTGTTTCAAAGATTAGCCAAAAAGGCATTCATAAAAGTGATATTAAGATATATATTTTTTCTATGCTACACAGGGGTGCTGTACTGTCTTATAAACCATCCAAACTGTTCTCTGTCATTAATTAAAGGCCTTCCCAGAGGCCACTAGAAGCATTCATACCAATGTGATAGTTAACACTAATTTAATCAATCACCTCCTGGGAGATTGCTCTCCAGCCATGTGGAGATATCTACACAGACCGCTATGCATCAAAACATCTTATTACTGTACCTCAATGGGCCACACTCCCATATTTTAAATGATTGCTCAGTAAAAAGGCAGCTTGATATACGACTCAAGCAGTTGTATGAATCCATTACTGGCATTGTCCAGCATTGGTAAGTCATTATATTAGCTATTAGCCTGTATAAATCTATTGTGGCTCTCTGTGAGGTGTAGTCAGAGATACTGTTGACTCTACCACTGTGTGCTATTCCCTGTTGATGAATCTAGTGTGTGGTCGGGTCTGTCATTATATGCACCCTCATTCCCAGTTGGACATTTCTTTCTCCCATAGAATGACTCACAAGCAGCATTGCACGGTGTAACAAAGCAGACTCTGCCCTGCTGCTTAAGATGGGCTGCACTCTCCCTCTGCTCTACCCTTCTGCTTTAGGGACCGGGGGATTGAGAAGCTTCAGTTGCAATTTGAGAAAATAATGTAATCTCAGGAAGGACAGAATAGTTGGACCACTCTCAGAGATTACTCTCCTATCCGCCTCAGTGGTTACTGATCATTGGCAATAGAAGGAAAAAAAAACCGATTCCCTCTATAGATGTTTCTGTCTTCATTTTCTCTTCATATGTCTGTGGGGACCCACTTCTGATGGGGTTTGAGAATTGTCTCTTCTCTCATCGGTAGCTTTTTGGATCCGTATCCTGGGTTTGCTCCCCTTTCTGTAGTTCCCGTCAGGGGCTTCGAGGTGTTCCTGAGACCCCTCATGAACAATGTAGAGTGTTGACAAAACTATTCTGTTTGTCAAGCTTGTTAATTCTCAACCAGCTCCTCATCTAGTGCTGTTACGGTGGGCAATCATCATATTTTGTGCTTCATTAATAAGAAACAAGTGGGGGAATCATTGTTAAACCATGATCGATCACACCATCCCCACCAGGTGTGATCGTTAACTCATTATGTGTGATACCATACCTCATTACATGATACAGTTCCTCACTCCACCACCCTCCTCTGATCCCCACATACGTATACCGTTTGATGAATTTGCCGGAAAGGATGAATCTAGAGAAAATGAGTCGCCGTACTGTAGGTCTAAGTGGAAATGAAATAAGCCTTATCTGGAAACTGTCACTCTGTTTGCCCAAAGCGAAATTCAGTGGTTGCAAATGCTCATTTACAACAGCAGTTAACAGGTCTCAACATGCATCCACAACAACAACAACAACAACAACAACAACATCAATAATTCTAAACACAGCTACTAACGTTATTGATCTGCCCTGTTGACGGGTCTCTCTAATACACACAGCAAACTGCTCTCATGCTGTTAAGAGCATTATACAGTATGTGTAGATGAGATTAATAATGACAAATAAACAGTCTGTTGTTCGGGGAGACTGAGAATTAGGTATTAACTGCTCATAAAACAAATTATAATGGTAAATAAATGTATTTTGGGCATGAATCCATTTTAAGTCAGAGCTGGTACGGTCTCAGGAAAAGCTATTTTATAGCTCTGAATTAAAACTTTTCAACCGTTCAATGAATGACGTTAATATTTTTTTAATAAGCCAAATGAAAAGTTTGGTAATGGAGGTGGAACAGAAGCATTAAAGTTCTTATCATCCGGCATGGAAAGGTTTATCAGATATTGGACTCTAATTTGCTTTCCCTAAATAGTGCTGTGCAACACTAAGTTTTACTGGGCATGGCTGCTAAGTTTGTAATTTTGTTCAGCAAAGTTTCACTTAGCGTAGAGGTGGAGTGCAGGTCTCTGGCAATGAGTGGGTGGGGATAATTGAAAATGACATGGAGATATCCATGTGTCCTTCGCCAGTGAGGCTTCACTGAGAATGTTGGAATCATTTTTGACAAATATAATGACCCTACTATCATTTGTTGGCAACAAATGTAACCAAGAGCTGAAGTGTCTATGAAATCATAACCTAAGCACTCAACAAGTCTTCAGTGGCGCACCGAATCTAACCTTTTTCGGGTCTGCAGATACAAATACCGTTTAATGAACCTGTTATGACTTTTCTTCTTTTTAATCATTTGCGTCAGCTAAATAAAGAGGGAATTATCCTTGTTCTTCCTCTCCTGCAACCACGACTCATAATTACTTGTTCCTTTAGTGTAGTCGGACTCTTGCAATTGCCTACATGCATTTATTTATATCATCATTCATTTGGTTTCCTCAGCCTTTGCACTTGGTTGGGCAGCACTCTTTATCTGCAGCAAATTAGAGCCAATTATATGCAGACACAGTCGTGTTTTTCAGTTCTTAACATACTGTAAAATTAAATATAATAAAATAAAGAAGAATGTATTATTCACGGAATGCATTATCGTATGCATTGATCACATTGTGTGTACATGGTTGAGGTAATTCATCACCCGTGTCCCAGAGGAGAGAAAGATGAGGAATGTCATCACCATAGAATTATAATCTAAACTCAATTCCTATTCTATGGTCATCACTTCCATGACCGGCGTTGCGTCAATATTGCTGCCAATGAGTAATGCATTCGCATTGTTTTCTATGGCATGAGAAAAATGGGAGACCAGCATCATGTGCAAATGCCATTGGGCAGATAGACAGTCCTTGTAATTTATAGCGTAGCATCTCTCTTGTTTTTCCTTTAATAACATGTTGTGGTTGCAGTGATACACTTCAAGCATCCACAAAGCAACCGAAAGCCATCTTCGTTTTTTTTGCAAGTCCATGTTGTTTGTGGTCTCGGTACTTATGTCTGACAGGGGCTGTAATTCTGCCGGCCAAAAATTACTCTAGTGTGGATTCTGAGTTTATGATACTGACATAATTACATATAATATAGATATTACTGAGAGCTTTTTACTTCTTTGTCCTAGATTTTATACTAAAGAGACATAGAGTAAATGAAAAGTAGCACGACCAGGTATTAAGTGGCTGGTTCTGTTCCAAGTGTTTGCCTACTGTACAGCTAAAGGTACTCTATACAACCATGAACACACCTGGGGTAACCATGAACATGATGCAGCTGTGGGGGGGGGGGGGGGGGCAGTAACCATGAACATGATGCAGCTGTGGGGGGGGGGGGGGGGCGGGGTAATCATGAACAAGATGCAGCTGTGTGTGTGTGGGGGGTGGGGTAACCATGGACATGACGCAGCTGGGGGGGGGTGGGGGTCACAACAGAGGACCTCTTGTTACAGAACTGGAGACAGAGCACATCACGTGGCATGTCCCCCCCCCCCCCCCCCCCCCCCCCCCCTCGTTCATAGTTTCATCAGAGAGGCCTGCTGTGATGAATGGTCCCAGAGACCAGAGGACAGGGAGGGGGAACAGAGACGATGAGAGCCAGCTCTGCCCCAACACACTTTGGGAGCGAGTGAAGAGAAATTGTGAGCATTACTGTTTGTGACACGGAGAGATGGATACCTACCTTATTTGCCATCAGATTATAGAGCCTGGGCGAGGTGTACTATATCGAGGCCAGTCCATCATTGCCTGTTATTAGATGACTGAGAGCACTTACACTTCTATTGCACCAGATTCCTGTGTGGGTTTTTATTTTGAAGGGCTGCTACAGCCACAGAGAAAAACCTTTTCTCCTGCAACTGCCCCAATCTGTGAATAAGAGTTACTAGCGCCTATTCAGATTAAAAATTGAAATAGCTTTCTACATAAATGATGTGATAGTCAGATGCCATAGCAAGGGCATACTCTATGTCAGTGTCTCGTACTCAGTGGGTTTAATAATTTATTTGAAGCATCCTTGCAATAACAAGGCCGTATAACCAAGTCAAAGGGAACCTCAGTGTATTTCTCTGCTTTAAAGGTGTTGATAAATCTGCGGCCTCCCGTGGTTGTGACTAAACTCTTCTATGCTCGTACATTACCGGTTAACAAGGCCATCATCAGTAGTTTTTCAGCTAAAGGTCAGTAGTTATTGGTTGTCATATACTTGATGTATCTGTCATGATGCAGTATTTTCTCTCTGTGAGGCCTTTAGTATCCAGCTCAATGGAGAGAAACACTCTGCATTTGTATTGAGTTAAAAGCATGTCTGTTTTATAACAAACATTACTGGGACATGAGACGGCTATAAGTCCTTTAAAACCTATTACCAGTTTGGCCTGCAGCAAGTGCTTTATTTGGCTCTATTCCCCACTGTGACAGCTCTGGCCACAAAGCTGAGAGGATGCTTTGAGACTATTTATTTGAACCAGTTTTATTATAACAAATGGATTTATTTTAATCAGCCAATTTAGTGTTCTTGAGTGGCCTCTAAACCGATTTTGTACAGTAACTGAATTGTGAAGAGCCGTAAGTAGCAGCATCATCGCACATCTTATTAAGGCTGAAAAACAAAGCCGGAAAAAGGTGGAGAGTGGAAAATAAACCGCGGTTAAGAAACCATGTCATGTTGGTCCAAAGCTGCAGTTGTTTGTCGGTGTGCCAGCACCACAGGAAAGGTTGGTTGAGTTCTGAAACGATAAATGCAAATCAGAGAATGTCCTCAATCTTGTTGTCATTCTATACATACGTACAGTGCTTACATCACCCCGGTTGATATGCTAAATATGGTTATTACCCAAGGTTGTCGTATGACAAATGTAACAGTATGAAATATATAATCAGAATATTTCTCTGCCCTATATGCAATCCAGAATCTTGAGATTGAGTGAGCTTCTCGGTATTATCACAATGCGTGGCGTAGTTCTCTGTGCCTGGCTGTACCATGTGATTAAATATGAATGCATACATTTCTCACAGATTTGTCTCCTCTACAAGTTATGAAAAATAACCATATTAACAAGTGAGGAATGACGACCGGCAGCAGAGAAGGTGAATATGACAAGACAGCGTTGTGAGCTGTGCATAGTGAAACTGATTGTGTGGCCTGAGGACCAGCGCTACCATTAGTCTCTCCTCTTCAGATTGATGAGGGGCCATCGCCGCCTGGGGGTGTTCCTCTGCTCCTGAGCCCGGTGACAATGCAGGGGCCCTGGGTTGTCTAGCCATGCTGGCCTTGCCTGGCCCCAGACTCTGTAGGCCATCGCTATTCAGAGGAGAGGGAAGGTGAGAGAGCTCCTGGCAGGAGAGAAGGACAATGTGCATGAGGCGTTTGTACAAAGTCATACATAGTCATGAGTGAGAAAACTCTCATTTCAGCTTTCCCTTTGCGGTGTCATTGTAGGCGTTTTCAACTGACCAAAGTCAAATGAAGAACTACTGGTTCGTTGATGCCTCGCTGATCGACACTGCCGACGACTGTCAACAGACAGCACTGACGTCAAGTCGACAGTTTTGAATTTGACCTCCTGAACTTTGTTATGTCGCTGACGCCATCATAGATGGCGAGCGAAGCCTTGTCTTTGTCGAGCGATGATGATATGTTGATCGACACATATTAGAAAGCATAAAACAGCCTTAAGATGGTGTTCTAAAGCCGCCCCTGTGTGGGAGCTCATTAGTATGCGCAGCCACGCTTCCGATTGACTCTCTCTAATGTTGTGGGGCTCTAAGCCCACAGTAGAATTTGCTCATCGAATAATACATTTAGGTACCTGAAATCGTGCTAAACATGAGAGGGAATATGTACTGTAGTAATTATTATTATTATTATTATTATTATTATTATTAGTAGTAGTAGTAGTAGTAGTAGTAGTAGTAGTAGTAGTAGTAGTAGTAATAGTATTATTATTATTATTATTATTATTATTATTATTATTATTATTATTATTAGTAGTAGTAGTAGTAGTAGTAGTAGTAGTAGTAGTAGTAGTAGTAGTAGTAGTAGTAGTAGTAGTAATAGTATTATTATTATTATTATTATTATTATTATTATTATTATTATTATTAGTAGTAGTAGTAGTAGTAGTAGTAGTAGTAGTAGTAGTAGTAGTATTATTAGTATTATTAGTATTATTATTATTATCATCATCATCATCAACATTTTGCATTATTGACTTGACACATCACATTAGATATACCTTTGTTTAGTGAGTCAATATCAGAGGATTGCATTTGTCAAAATCATTTAATGGTCTTCCAACAACGTGTAGTACAGTAGATCATTTGGAACAAAGGCAGAGGCTAGATATCTATTTATGTTGCTAAAGCCTCCCTAATCCCAACTGTGTACCCAATTCCATCTCTATCCTGCCTGTCCTCGTACAAGCTAGGTATTAGTCAGAAGTAATTTCCCCTGCTCAGGCCTGGCTCCTCGGAGCCTCTGAGATGTGAGTTATTCCCTGTAGCTGCCAGACTCAACTCAGGCTCTGTGCTACAAGAAGTCTGAAGCCAAGCTACAGAAACACGACCCTTGACATAATATTCATGAAGACACACTTATTATTCCATTTTGCACACACCCAAGCAGATGTTTAGCAATTCATGACCATTAATATTCAAGTGTCTTAATCTTTGCGTTTATTCTGTGGATTAGTGCTCTGGGATCAATCAAGGGCATATGAATTACATCTGGATATGATCATCATCATCCCACTTTCGCTGATGCGCTCGGTTTCGCACACAATGGGGGCGATCACGCACGGGTAGTGAATAACGCTCAGGAGAATGCTTGCAAAGCTAAATCACTGTGATATTGCACATACACAACTGTGTCAATATTATCGAGGTAGAAGTTTGTTATTACATCCCTCACTGACAAAACCCATTTGGAAAATGAAAATATGCAATCCCATGTTCGGAAGCTTATTGTGGCTGCTATGATGTTATTCTGGAAGGCCCATACAGAAATTGGCTCATTCTCCAGCCCATGGAGAGGTTGAGTCAATGGGAACAGGAGTGTGTGTCAGAGTAATCTGTTTACTCATCAGGTATCAGTCAGTGAAGAGTATAAAGAATGGCCACTGTGAAAATTTAGGAGAGAGAGAGAGAGAGAGAGAGGGGGAGAGAGAGAGAGAGAGAGAGAGAGAGAGAGAGAGAGAGACAGAGAGAGAGAGAGAGAGAGAGGCACACACACACACACAGACAGAGAGAAAGAGAGAGAGAGAGAGAGAGAGAGAGAGGCACACACACACACACACACACACACACAGACAGAGAGAAAGAGAGAGAGAGAGAGAGAGGCAGGCACACACACACACAGAGACAGAGAGAAAGAAAGAGTGAGAGAGAGAGAAAGATAGAAAGAGAGAAAGAGAGAGTGGTTGTGTTTGGAATGTCTATCACTCTCTGCAAACAAGGCTTTACTGTAGTTGCATAGACGTTATCTGTCCAGCGTTATCTCCTGTCATATTTACAATGGCAGCCAGGTGCAAAATAAACAGAAACGGGTCGGCCCGTATCTTTGGTGAGCAAATGTGAGGGCGATGGTCCTGAGTCATACGCGCCACATCTGAGACGATACACTAGTGCAATGCAGTTAAATATCCCATTTAAATGCATGGGGGGCAGAAGATTAAGTATGACTTAAGTCGGGTGTAGATGCAATGTACAGCACTGTGTGTGTGTGTGTGTGTGTGTGTGTGTGTGTGTGTGTGTGTGTGTGTGTGTGTGTGTGTGTGAGTGTTGAATCTGGGTGTGGTTTGGGGACAGGGTACGGGGGTGATAAGATGAACACACCAACATGTACACAGAGAATTTTCCATGCATCTCTTCTCTGCCTTCTACCTCCACATCATAGACTTGTAAATAACATGTACAGTACCAGTCAAAAGTTTGGACACACCTTGTCAAGAGTGTGCAAAGCTGTCATCAAAGCAAAAGGTGGCTACTTTGAATCTAAAATATAAACCATATTCTGGTTTGTTTAACACTTTTTTGTTTACTACATAATTGTGTTCCTTCATAGTTTTGATGTCTTCAATATTAATCTACAAGGTAGAAAATAATAAAAATAAAGAAAAACCATTGAATGAGAAGGTGTGTCCAAACCTTTGACTGGTACTGTATGTGTAGATCGTCCTGTGTCTTAGACAGACCCTGCTTTACAACTAATCAAGTTAATTTGCAGGTCAATTGAATGGCATCATGAATAAATACCAAGGCCTACTTCATTATTGAACTGGACACAGTAATAGCACATATGTTGTTAAAAAGTTCACTGGTTCAAGGTAATGACGACCAAATCAATCCATTACAGATAAACCAGCACAAATAAATCCATACCACGCTCAGAAAAGGTAATATTGTGTTCCCACGACCCAATATTATCCCGTAAAAAATGCATATGTCATATCTCAGAATCGATTCGGCTTCCCGGACATAAGTCTGTTTGCTGTGACAGACCATTTATTTTTTTCATGGAAGTTCTATCTAGCACTGCAGTGAGATGGGGGGGCGGGGTAACCACGTAATGTGGCTCCTGTTTTCATTCTAGCTCTGCTCTCCCTGAGTGAGAGAGGTGTCCATGTTGACAGACAGTCCTCCACTGAGTCAGAGAGGTTAAGGCACATTGACACATGTGCAGGTCTTCCCCTTTAAGATGCTATTCTCCATTCTGAGGCTGTCATTTGAAAATGTGAAATTGAAAATCTGAGGAGGGAGGCTTTCGACTGTTTGAGTAAGTGATGCTTACCAAGCATTTTGCTTGCACATTTGTGGAGTCAGATCTTGGTGTGGATATCCTGACATTAAAGGAGAATTATCTGGTGTTGGTTCTGTATTGTTTGGTCTGCGAGACATCCATGAGCGCAGCAGAAAAGAGCAAAGAGCTGACCAGGTGACTTCAACCGGAAAGGTAATTAGATATAAATAATAGATTGATGTTGTGTGTGGCAAAAAATGACCAACTAAGCCCCAATTAAACAACGGGGGTTTTCACACTGGTTTCATCTTGACTTGTCTGTGCACCTCTGCAACCTTGCCCACCTCCCTGTATCACGTTGTGTGATGTTAAATAGCTTCAGACCTACATTAGAGAGCAGGTCAATAGCATTAACGATGACTAATTAAACCAATAAATTCTAGCTGACTTTTTGCACCGAGTAGCACTCTGTACATCACTTCAGCTTAGATGACTTCGACCTAATGCTTCGCTTGTCTTCTTAAATAATTCCCCCTCCACACGAAAAATGACATTACACTTTTCAAACAAGGGCTGGAAAGGAATTGTGACATGTTTTAAGGGGGTCAGGGTAGCAGATGCCACAGATGTGGCTAATTGTGTTTCCAACTCACCTAGAAACTTACCATTCTCAAGGTGAGTCGGCGGAAGGCTGGTGGAGGTAGAAATCGGAGGACGGGTTCAATTTCTACCTCCACCAGCCTCCACTGGTTTCTACCATCCTGGAAGGACACTCAACCACAAATTGTTGCACATTGCATGCAATTGGGGACCACACACCATGCTATGAACTTTTTCACATAGCTCCACCCCTAACCCTTATCCCAACCCTGATCCTACATGTAGCTCCAGCCATATTCATTCCTTGGCTTGTGGAGAACAACGTGAAACCTTTGCCATCCCTGGGGTGGCTGGTATCCTTGTTGAGGCAGCGGGTAGACCTGAAGGTCGCTCATTCAATCCTCATCCGGGGAGCCGGCGTTCTGAGGTTTACTCGCATCATATCTAAGATGCCTGCCCCTAACCGCTCCAGAAGTACAGCTGGCCCTGTGTTCGACCATCGTTGCGGATGTACATGAAGGAGTAGAAGATATCTAACTCCTGGGAGGGCATTGACATTTCAACCTTATTTTTCGACAGTGCAAAGCAAACTGAGCGATGTTGAATCTGGGTGGATGGAGTCGGGGAGAGAGCCTCACCATTTGCATTTTCTAGTATCCTGCTTTATGACCCCTAACCTTAACGTCAATTATTTTAAAGAATAGCCTGTTACCATAAGGTGAATAGTAGTAGCAGTCCCTGACAACACACACACACACACACACACACACACACACACACACACACACACACATAATCACATGAGAGCATTACATGATAGTACAAATGGGGGTTTAAAGCTATTCAAGGGGCAATCTGGGAGTCAAACAACAACAAAGCAGTTATCCTGCCACTTATGTTTGGTAAACAGCAGATGGATGAGGCTAGAGAAATGTAACCACTCTCAAATTCATACAGAAGCTATGGAATCAAGAGGACAGGCTCATGTGTTTGATACCACTCCTCATTCCACTCCATGCATTACAATGAGCCCGTCCTCCGATTTCTACCTTCACCAGCCTCCACTGGTCTCTACCATCCTGGAAGGACACTCAACCACAAATTGTGGCCCAAAGTAGAGGTGCACATTGCATGCAATCGGGGACCACACACCATACTTGAACATACCTAACCCTTATCCCAACCCTGATCCTACATGTAGCTCCACCCCTAACCCTTATCCCAACCCTGATCCTACATGTAGCTCCACCCCTAACCCTTATCCCAACCCTGATCCTACATGTAGCTCCAGCCATTTTCATTTTCATTGGCTTGTGGAGAACAACATGACGTCATCAGACCTTTGTCATCCCAGGGGCAGCAGGTAGCCTTGTGGTAAGAGAGGCTGGCCAGGAACTGGAAGGTCACCCCGGGATGTTGTGAGCTACATATGAACCAGCATCCACAGGATCACTGGCATTATATCTAAGGTGCTTACCAATGCCGATGTGACCTTGAGCAAGGCACTAAACCCCTAAGAGGCACTAAACCCCAGAACTACAGTAATTGTCGGAACTCCTGATGAGTAGAGGATACTTCAAGTATATTTCAACCTTCTGCTTTGACAATGCAAAGCAAACTGAGCGATGTGGAATCTGGGTGGATGGAGTGGGGGAGAGAGCCTCACCATTTTCACACACACACACACACACACACACACACACACACACATAATCACATGAGAGCATTACATGATAGTACTAATGGGGATTTAAAGTAATGCTATTCAAGGGGCAATCTGGGAGTCAAACAACAACAAAGCAGTTATCCTGACACTTATTTTTGGTAAACAGCAGATGGATGAGGCTAGAGAAATGTAACCGCTCTCAAATCCGTAAACAGAGCCATGGATGCAAGGACAGACCATCCATGAGATCAAAATGATAGTTTTAACTATGTTTTGAAGCTTCAAGAATCAATGGCTATATATCATACATTTCAAAGTAATTAAAAAAATGCTGTACCAATCACAGATTGCCCCTTTAAAGATAATAACCAGCAACCTCCTGGGATGGATTGCAGCTGAGTCATAATACCATATCTTGTGCTCTCAAGCAAGATCCTTCACCAGTTTTGTTCCACTGAATAAAAACTATGGAGGTGAGAAACTGCTAGGGGAAATTATCATTCAGATGCGTGCTTATAACCAAAGATGGGTTTTGGCTCCAGTTTTATCGACTTGCGCAGGTACTGAGGGGGCGATTTATAATGTAATTTCCTGAGGTATCTCAGACAAGGGAAGCTTAGTTTGTGTTAATTTCTCAGCGAGTTGATGATAGAGAACACCAAGTGAAATGCAACAATCTCCACAGGTGCGGCTTGCAGATATTAATATATATCGGATCACCTAAACTCAGCTGATGCAGGTTTTTTTTTCCTCCTTCCATTCAGGGAATGAGGGGGCTGCTGAGATATGTGACACACTGCTGTGTGTTGCTGTTTCTTAATTCGGGGGATGCAAATCCGACACATACAAGACAATACCCAGTTCATTACCACGCGCTTTCCAAAGACATATAGGAAATATGTTTTCAGGGATTGTTAGTCATCTTAATTGATACGCTTAACGTGAGCCAAATTTACCCAATTCTGATCCCAAACGTCCCTCTGAGGAGAGCTAATACAGAGTGATGAGACGCTGCCACAGCAGAAACACCAGAGAGCTGATTGCTATACGGCAGACCAGCTTGTGGCTGGTGATGAATTGGCAGATATACAATTAGCTGCACAATTACAGGATATCAGCGCCCAAATGGGTCCAAATGTATTATGCCGGACACCCCTCTTGTTTCCATCGCTACCACTGAGAGATATTCATAGCAAGGTAATTATAATAAGTCAAGGCGCCAGGCCAGCGATAAATTGTTTGACCAATTACCATTATTTCCGAGGTAAATGGGGAATGGTATGCTTCCTGCTCAGCTTGTCTTCGGAGGCCAGAGTAATACAGCCAGCTATCTGAAGAACTCACGCCTGTAATCTCATTATGAGAAATAACCTTTTGAGCCGGTTGCCACGGTGAGAAGAGAGCCATAACAATTCCGGCTGTAAATACGGAAACTACACAGACCCCTGGGATTGGTTGAATGGAACCTGAAATACCAAGTCACACACACACACACACTGACACACCCATACACACACACACACACACACACACACACACACCTAATCATTGTTTGTTTTCGAAGACTAATTGGCAAGGTACAAAAAGGAAATGAAACAAGGGGGGTGGGGGGTGGTGAATACTGTGTATTCATTATTGAACACTTCAAATTCTTAGTTTGTTTCTTTTAATTTTGAACAATTCATGCAAGGTAGTTGACCCTTGCAAGGATGTTGGCCAAATCTCAGTGATTTTTAATTGGTAATGCTGTCTATAAACCAGCATTAATGTAGAATACATTCATAATGCATTCCACACAGGTGGTACTAACTGTGTGCATAATATCATTATAATATAATTGCAAAATACCAATGAACTATTCATATTGCATTAGAAAACAGGTGGCTGAGAAAGTGTTATTACTGATTTAGCATTTCCATCTGAAAAGGTTCAGGTCATATCGGAAAGCATTGTGCTGCAAACTATTTCGACTCAGAACCCTATTATACGGGAAACATTTTAATTTTAAAAAGCACATGAGATGATATATACAGTCTATGACATCAAATCACATTTTGTACCCCCATCTTTCTCTCCTGTGGCTACAGCACTTTATATCCATAAAGCGCCCACCTTTTGTCTTTAACAAGGTTAGAATTCTCATGGTGAGTGTGCACCCCAGTATCTGATGGATCAGGACAGGAGTAGAGGGGACCGGTGAGCACCATACCCTGGAGGACAATATGTTGATGATCCAGAATGCCTGATGAGTCTGCTTCTGTATGCCAGCGACTGACACTAAAGCAGATGCTCATCATTTGTGTACGTCAGTCGCCTCTGTTGGAGAAGGTCAAGGAGGGTGAAGGGACCACGCCTAACACAGGGCCCTGAACTCACCCCATTAAATCCTGCTGCGTTCAGACTAATCACCGCGTGAGGGAAACAGTTGTGTCTTGAGAGTCTTTCTCACTCACAGCCCTCTGGTCCCCAGACACACAAACAGCCCTCAGATCTGTCAAGCCACTGTCATGTGACAGTGAATGAGGGGGACTTTATCCTTGCTAGGCATTTTAATGAGTTTTCTTGATATCCCCCAAGGAGAAGGAGACTTATCAAGTGGGTTTAATGAGATCTTTAATTGAAGAACACGTGTACAGCTGGGTAATAGAACATGGAGAGAGAGGCGTCTTTGTGGCTGAGAGAGCTTTAATGTCATGGGTCCAAAGTGAGGTGGAGAAGAAAACACTAATACTAACTGAAACATTCAATACTAACTGAAACATGCATCAGTTAGATACTCTTTTTACTTACATGGCAATCACTAACGTGGCCAGATATAAATTATGAAGCACAGTTATCAAAAATTATTGTTAAATACGGCTGAGCAGAGCGGACAGGGTCTTAGACCCCGGCCACACCAGTCCATGCTATCAGTTCATTACTGATTGAGCCAATGGTTTCTCTATGGGAGTCATCCATTGATGGACAACAGAGATGGCAAGGGTCCATTTCAGACGTGTTGGTAGTTTTTTACAGACAAAAAAAAACGTTTTTTTAAAGTTTTCGCAGCCTGTTTGTCTTTTTATCCAATTAGAAACAAGGTTTCATATAGTGTTGCTAGGTTGTATTGTTCCGTTGCTAGGATGTTTCAAAAGTCAAGCCTGAATTCCACGTATGAAATTGGAGAGAGTGATTTCATACAGTACACTTCCGTTTTTTCAGATAGTTTGGTGTTGCTGGGGCCTTAATCTATCATTATCAGCCAATCAGGGTGGATGCCTTAATCTATCAATATCAGCCAATCAGGGTGGACGCCATTATCTTCTGACAGCTGGCGTCACTTCCACTGTGCATCACAGGCATCAGCTGACATGAGTCCTCCAATGAGCGCAGACCATCACGCTTCTCTGACCTAACACAATAACGATGGAGACATGATAATCCAATCACACACAATCACACACATAGAAATTGCACCCTTCATCAACTTACCTGTACCATCAACCATACAAGCCTACCATATGTCAATATGCAATATACAAGCCTACCATATGTCAATAGGCCTGGTTGAAATCACACTTACAAATATGAAGTGTTTGAGCTGCTTGATTGAAATTCTCTGTATTTACTGTACAATATTTGGGTTTCTAAAATGAAATACTAACACAGTTAAATATAAAACTACAAGAGCAAGAACCCACCACTCACACACACACACACACACACACACACACACACAAACACAAACAAGTTAATTCTGTCAATGTAATGAAATATTTAAATTTGCAATATAACAAAGGCATACAAATAAGTAATTCTTTGTGCATATTTTTATGTAAAGCTGAGCAAGCAAAAACAAACTACGAGGGATGTTTTGGGGGAATTGTGCACCCAAGAGAACTACCATACCCTGGCACACAAAATGAAAGGCAACAAACCAGAAATATACGAAGGTGAAGAAACTACCAAACTACAGAACATTGTGGCTCTCCATTTCTCTGAAGGTTTGTGTGACAGTGATACAACCTGTCCCTGTTCCGGTTAGTTCCGCATGCCTGCCCCTTTGGCTCTCAGTGTCAATGGTGTTGCTGTGGCCGTATTCGCTAGAGAAACAAGGCATCGAAAGAAGAGTAGAAGAGAGGTGTACGGGATAAAAGAAAGAGAAATAGAGGGAATATTATAGAAGTAGGGGTCGGTAGGAGAGGCGGGGGGGACGGGGGGGGGCTGCGCTTGTCTATCTGCTCTTGTCTACCTTTGTATGTTGGGGTAACATTTACAAAGCCGTCGGCGCACAGGGGCTGCCGCGTTATGACAGAGGCACGCATACGAGTCGGAGAGAGACAGCCTGATCAAGCAAAACATCAACGCGATGCAGAGTGAAACTGAGCTGTGAAGAGCCTCTCCACTTCTGATGGAGGTATTTTGCAGTTGGCTGCTATCAGACGTGCGCTTCAGTCAGATTGGCACAGATGTGGACTGTGATGAGGAGACGAGCAGAAAGCGAACAAAAATATGCACTTTGACAAAAGACTTGACTGTTCGTGACAGTCCAAAGGGAATAGGATAAGTTATTGAACTACAGTTTGAACGTTGAGTCCTCTGTGTCCTCAAGTAAACAAGCAGAACTGTCGTTGTGCAGTGGGCGTAGCTGTGGGAGTTAGATGAGCACAACATTGACTTCCTCTGAATATTTATCTGCATTTACATAATAACAGTTTTAAGATAAGTCCAAGAGGCATCACACGTCCCAGTGATTCAGTGCTGTTGCACGCTTATGCACTCATAATGGCCATCCGACTATGGAATTGAACATTTTAATCTGTTGAGTTAGTTTTTTAATGCATAACTGTGTTGGATTTAGACCACTTTTTGAATACTGGGAGGATTGCACCGATCGCCATCCACCACTCCACTTTGCAGTGCCTTCAAAACCCCTAGAAAAAAAAAGAGATTGTTTGGAGGGCATTTGTATGGGCTCAATGTGTGAAATGATGAGGAATTTTTCCCTGTCGTGAGCTTTAGCTCTCCATCTGTCATGTACTGTACACAAAATGTCAAATGACCTCAAATGTGGCGTAAAGTCATTTTGAAAGGATTCCTCAAGATCCCTTCCGTTATCTTTGTCTCCTCTTGGGATATCTGCTTATGAGATTAGTGGCTGAGAATCAGTTAGAGTTGACGATGACATGGGAGTGACAGCTCATTTAGATGGCGAAAATTGCTGGTGGGATTTGTGCAGGAGTGCCACCAAGCTGCGTTAATACTGTTTGTGAGAGCAGTTGACAGGGTGCCTTTTGGGATGGAGCGTTTTCAGATTTTGACCTTTTCGGTTTTTTTAAAGGAGGTTGCAGATTATTTTCTGTCAATACATGCTACTCAAAGCGCTCTGCAACGTTCTCGCAGATATTTATGGATGCCTTGATTGATAGGTGAGCTTCACAATGTCATCAGTGAATGTCCAAATCATTGAAAACTCCTCTCCTTTGAACAAGCTATTTGTTACTCGCTGAATGTATTTGTACATGTTGAGCACATTTGAAGACATCTTAACTTCACAGTTAAATATTTAAATGGTTGGGCTGCTTAAATGTGGATTTATTGTCCTTGCCCTGAGGGTCCATCAGCAGAGAAAGCACTGCCACCATAACATATTTGATTCTCCTGTTTTCCATATGAACAATATGAACACTGCATATTGGAACCTGTTTTACAATCTGCTCATATGGAATGGTATGCATCACTCCTCTTTGCCATGCTCAAAGCACAGATACTACGCAGTATAATCAGAAGAAAACAGAAGAGTATAAAAGCTCATTGCAGTCATTTCAACAAGAGCTTCGACATTCACTGAGAACAATCTTAATGAAAAGCATATGGATTTGAATTATGACATATCATTCCCGTTTCAATAATTCGATATTTAATTTCCATGACGTAGGCTCGGTGGGAGGCTCTTCATCCAGACACAGAGCACGGTGATGGAGGACTTGCAAAGTGCTTTCATTTTGTACCTCATTGTACCACGGTGACACGATGTTTCAGATAAAATGCCAAATGAGAAATGGCAGTGTGGTGATATGGAGATAGTCGCTTCTCAGGTTCCTTATCCCCAGAACGCCCACTTCTCATCTTACACGCTGAAAACCAAGATGGAGATGGACAATTATCAAAATGCTCTCTCAGTTTTTCAAAATAGATTATAATTGCAATTTGATAGTGTCTCTTCGCCTGTGTTACTTTTTCTTCCTTTCTCTTTTTTAAACATGTCAGCAATTAGACTTCTTTTTCCGCGGCCGGGGGATTTAGATTAGCTCCAGCCCGTTCATTTGATCACAGTCACAGAGCGTCGCATAATTCCCCGTCCTCTTGGCCCTGCCCTCGCAGAGCGACCGCATGGTCTGGCAGATATTAGCTCCTTTAGTGGACTGACCGCTTTGCCAAGGCTGATAAAATTACTCTGAAAATTGGATGTGGTCACTGAGGGACAAGCGGACTGAGAAATCAGAATTATTCCTCATTTCTATGTGATTTAAATTCTTTCCAGTGGTCTTTAAAGGGCTAGTGTTGGACTCAATAAGAAGATTAAAAGCAAATATAGTTTTGTCAAAGCAGGGGGCTTGGGTGAGTGCTATTCACTTGCATGTCAGCTTTAAGTCTAGGACTTGGTGTCGGGCCTGGTTACTAGCTTAGTGGGGGATTTGAGTCATTTCTTGCAAGATCTTATAGCTGTCCACGTGCTGAATCATTTTACACCAGACTGTACAGTTTGAGATGTGGGATGAAGACAGCCACTTAACTAAAGGCTTCGTTCAGACACAAAGCCTGTCTGACCATTGGACAAGATGTCATCAGACCATGCCCAGACCCTGTGGAAGGAGAACTAAGGCTTTCCGATGTTACGTGACATTTAAAGTGATTGAATACTGTTTCCGTATCATGCAGTGAATTAATCATTTTTGTTCAGCTTGAGACTAAGCCTGACCAGTTTAAGAGAGAGAGAGAGAGAGAGAGAGAGAGAGAGAGAGAGAGAGAGAGAGGAGAGAGAGAGAGAGAGAGAGAGAGAGAGAGAGAGAGAGAGAGAGAGAGAGAGAGAGACCTACTAGTAAATTAGAATGTCGTAAAGTGATATTGTAACTGTGTCTCCATGACACTAATCTCAGATCCTAGAATTTCATCTCTCGATTAAGATTCTGGGGGCGCAGGGAGTAAAAAGTGCTGTCGGAAGTTTGGAGCAAGTTCACACCCCTCTAAACGTTTTCGCTATCAGCTCCACCTGAATTGCATGCGGTGACCCTCCTCCTCCTACACTTCAGTATATACTCACCGGCCACTTTATTAGGTTCAACTGCTCAGTAATGCAAATATCTAACCAGCCAATCACATGCCAGCAACTCAATGCATTTAGGCATGTAGACATGGTCAAGCCGACCTGCTGAAGTTCAAACCGAGCATCAGAATGGTGAAGAAAGGTGATTTAAGTGACTTTGAACGTGGCATGGTTGTTGGTGCCAGACAGGCTGGTCTGAGTATTTCAGAAACTGTGAATCTACTGGGATTTTCACGCACAACCATCTCTAGGGTTTACAGAGAATGGTCCGAAAAAGAGAAACTATCCAGTGAGTGGCAGTTCTCTGGGCAAAAATGCCTTGTAGATGCTAGAGGTCAGAAGAGAATGGCCAGACTGGTTTGAAATTATAGAAAGGCAACAGTAACTCAAATAACTACTCGTTACAACCAAGGTATGCAGAAGACCATCTCTGAACGCACAACATGTCGAACCTTGAAGCAGATGGGCTACAAAAGGGGGTCCAACCCAGTACTAGCAAGGTGTACCTAATAAAGTGGCCGGTGAGTGTATACCTCCATTTGAAGCACTCCTCTCTATTCGTGATAGAATCTACAGTAAGTGTCACTGGTGAAATTCACCGGATGCACCGCCTCCCATTAGCACTTTCCGATTGGTGCACCGTCAGACTCCCCATTTAAACAGGGAGTCTGACTTACAGTAGGGAGACTACAACGACAGTGACTTTCACCATGACAACCCTGTGTAGTTTTCACCTCATTAAAGACGTGATCTAGTGAGCCCATTATCACAGCATACTGTGTTGTTATTCACATGCGTTTGAAATAAGAAGGCAACACACTGAAGGAGATATCTGGCTTTGATTCAGCACATGGGGCTAATAGCATTAGCAGGCATTGATGGTGTCTGAAGGTCTGCATGCAGGAGGGAGATCAGGGCACAGGGTTGAGAGGGATGGGGGTTGAGAGGGTTGGGGGGGGCGGGGGCGGGGTTGGGGGGGGGGGTCTCTGGACAGGTCCAAGGCCAGCAGCAGGTGGGCATGGTGTTCACGCTGCGTGGTCCCTACTAGGGAAGTATGCTCCAGAGCCATACTCCACAGGAAATGTTCTGGGCTTAGACTACCCTGTTATTTTCCCCTGCTTTTTGACAACTCACCCACATCTTTCCTGACCCCCCGCAGTCGCCGCAATGACAATTCCACGCCATGAGCTTCTTCTCCCTACCTGGCAAGCAGCACGCCAATCGGTTGACAAATACCAAGCGTTTATCCTCTGGCGCATCCTATGTCGTAATGGTAGGCAGAATGAGCACTTGATGTACGTACAGCAAATAACACAAAATGTGTATTTGTTCACCCAATGCTGCAGGGTTTTCATGCGAAAATGAAACTTTCACCTTGAGATACTGACATAAGAGAGATGCGTTATATTTACGGAAATAAAGTTTCTAGGGTGGAGAATACATTTGAAGCTCCAGTACAACGGTCCCTGGTCTGTCTTTGTGAGCTTTGATATAAGAGAGCACTGTGGACATTGTCATGCTCTCAGAGTGGAGAGCTTCAGGATGTGGAGGGAACGTCTTCACCCCCCATCCATCTTTTATCACACTTCAGCACATCCTGTACTGCAAACAACAACAAACCTCGATGACTGTGCCCTTTAAAGTGGGTTGCTGCAGAGAATAACACAAAGGCGTGCTGCTCTGATGGAAAGGATAAGTAAATGAAGTACAGTGGGGAGAGATAAGGCCTGGGACTCAAGCTGCAAGAGCCTATTATAGAGCAACTGCCAAATCAAATCACAAACACTCTTCAACAAGTCTGAAGTAAATCTGACATGTTTGCAGTGGTGTATGTGAGGTATTTTCAGAATGGGGTTTTGAGATACAGTACCAGTCAAAAGTTCTCATTCAATGGTTTTTGTTTATTATTTTCTACATTGTAGATTAATATTGAAGGCATCAAAACTATGAAGGAACAGATATGGAATTATGTAGTAAACAAAAAAGTGTTAAACAAACCAGAATATAAATATTTATTTTTTCGATTCTTCAAAGTAGCCACCTTTTGCTTTGATGACAGCTTTGCACACTCTTGGCAAGGTGTGTCCAGACTTTTTACTGGTACTGTATGTCTGTCAGATCTATTTAAATAAAAACAACAGATGCAAGCGAAATAATTATGACTGCAGTTTAAACCAGGCTTGCCTGTGCCTCTCTGAATGTAGAGTGGCACTACAACATTGTGCCAGGGAGCGTACTGACACATGGTCTGTGTCTTCACTGTCAGCCTCAACAGGGCTTAATTGGCCATACTTCAAAAGCACAATGATTTTCGGCCAAAGTTGCCTTAGAAGATTATAAGTTGTGTGCTTACGATCCAGCAGACGTAATTGGGTGCTTAAAAAGTTAATAACTTTTGAATGAAAGTGCTCGTCAGCTTTTTTTTCCACCACTTCACATGTAATCTGTGACCAGTGCTCCGGAAGCTTGCATGCTAATGGCAACTACGGGGATTTAATTAAACGATTTTCCCTCTCTTTTCAGTATGTCTTTGACTTCATGTTTCAAATGCAATCCAACATAATTTCCCAAACAAACATGGCATGATTTGAATTAACGCTTTCTTTATAAAGCACTTTGGATTTAATTAAGACGCCTGTTGGTCGTCCCAAGGCAACAGCTGCCCCGGGCTTTTAGCTCCTGTCAGAATAACACAAAGTACAAACTTTACTCAACAGGCATCTCAATGTTTAATGGTATACACCATTTGAGTGCATTTGCATGTGTTATTAAATCACATACAACATGCATATATAGTGATAGATCATATACATTGTCTGTCATATAACGTATATGTCAACAGTAGAGCAACAATGCTAACAACGCTTAGGTTGTGGGTTTGATTCCCACTGGGACCATGTATACTGAAATGTATGTGCTCACTGCAATGTAAGTTGTTTTGGATAAAAGCGTCAGCTAAATGGCATACATATATGTACAGTAACAGGACTCAGGAGTTCAATAATGAGGTTTGTTTGTTACATTAATTCACACACATACACCATCACAAACCCCGTGGATTCCCTCCCTCAGTCCCCCGACCCTAGCCCACTACCACCAGTTCACATTATAACCTCATTGCTGGCAGCTTCAAGTCATATATTCATATAGTGGTAGCAGCTCTTGAGCTTGAAGCACAGAAAGTGTGTCAGTCAAATAGACAGGGCTAACCCTGCATATACAGTGCCCTCCATAATTATTGGGACAGTGAAGCATTATTTCATCTTTTGACTCTATACTCCAAACTAGCGCTATGAGGTTAAAGTGCAGATTGACAACTTTTATATGAGGGTATGTGCGTACAAATTGGTTTCAACATTTAGAAACAACATTGATAAACCTTTTATTGGGACAATTGGCCAGACAGGTTTCTGGTTAGTCACGTGTGCTCTGTCGTATCATCTGTGCAGGAATAAGAGAGTCCGCTACTGATGTCTAGTCTAGATTCAAGGCTTCACGTTCGCTTTTGGAATCTGCAATTGGTGTCTGTCAGCATGAGGACCAAAGAGGTGTCAATGGAAGTCTAGGAAGCTGTTAAGAGGCTGAAAATCTGAAGAAGAAAAAAAACAGTGCATAGCCAAAACCTTAGGCTTACCAAAATTAACAGTTTGGAACATCACTAAAAAGAAAGAAAGTAGGTCAAGGAAGACCATGACAGTGGATGACCAAAAAATGCTCATCATAATTAAGACAAATCCCCAAACAACTGTCCGACAGATCAGGAACACTCTCCAGGAGGCAGGTGTGAATGTGTCAGAGACTACCATGCACAGAAAAACTAACCCAGATCTACAGAGGCTTCACTGCAAGATGCAAAAACTAGTTAGCCTCAAAGACAGAAAGTGGCAGATCACAGTTAAAACAATTACCTAAAAAGCCTGCAGAGTTCTAGAAAAAGGTATTGTGGACAGATACAAGTATCAGAGTGATTACAAGAGGAACGTTTGGAGAAAAAAAGGAGTTCGATACATTTGTGAAACATGGTGGAGGGGGTGTTATGGAACAAATTGAACATGCATTTAATTTCCTGAAGATAAGATTTTAGACAAAAAAAACTAAAAACTGGCTGCAGTACAGGCCTGGCAGAGCATCACCAGAGAAGAACCAGAGAAGAAGAACTCGGCATCTGGTGGAGTCAATGGGTCACAGACTTCAGGCAGTTATTTCATGAAACGGATCTGTGACCAAATACTAAACATGAGTGCTTAATTTGGATTTAACATCCCCTAGGGGGAACTATGTATAAAATGGTTCTCATTTTCAAATGGTGAAACCAATATGTACACAAATACCCTCAAATAAAAGCTGAGAATTTATACTTCAACCTCATAGTAATTGTTTGATTTCAAATCCAAACCTTTGGAGTATAGATACAAAATGCTACAACTTATATCCTACAAGTGCTCCTACATATAGAATACATGTAAAAGACAGGTTACTGACTAATTATGACTAATTCAGCATTGTGTGCGGTTGATGATATGTCACCCTTGGGTAAAGTGTCCCTGTAATTCAATTGAGCAATGGAAAAGCACAAGATATTTCAAGACACTGACCATTGTTTTCCTACTAGAGGAGAAAGGTAAGCAGTTGTCGCCGTGGCCACCATGGTGTGGGAGCGCTCTATTGTCAGACTCCCAGTTGACCGTCCAATGGAATCTAGTCCCCCAGTAGGCCTGCGAGCACATGAGCCAACACAGTCTACTCATCCCTGATCCCAGACGGAACCAGAACAAAGCTGGCCGCAACAATGGACCCCTGCTTTGTCCCCTCTTCATCAGGCTGATAAGGAGAAATAACCAGGGTAATGATGCCTGTTCAGGGGAGTCTGGGAGGTGGGGGATGGGGCGTGGGGGTGGGAGACGGCGGGTCGGGTGGTGTTAATCTGAGAGGCTTGTATAGAGTTCAGAGGGATGGTGAGAGGGTGCTATGGCTGCTCACACTGAGATAAGGCTCTCCCCCCACCCTCCCACCACCACCCCACACCCAAACCCAACAACACTGGCCTGGCCAGGTCTCTTCCTCCATCTCCCTAGCCGGAGGTTTTGCCATCCCGTGATAAGATGCTCCTGAGGATAACAACACAGACCCAGGTATTAACCTGCTCCTCGTCCCTCACAAAGGAACACTGCAAAATCCCTGGGGGGTGGGGGAAAGGGGGGCGGGGTAGTGGGGGGGAGGGGGGGTGGGTGGGAGGGGGGGGTGGGTGGGATGGGGGGAGGGGGGGTGGGGAGGACCACAACAGCAGCCAGGCACTGTTCTGGGTGAGCAGATAAGTGGTGCTCTGACACACGCTGGGAGAATGGGGAGGACAGGCCAGCGTCCCTCCTGCTGGGGCAGATGAAGACCATTTCACCATGGTGCCTTGTTATCCCAGCCCACTCACAACACACACTAAATTGCACCGTGTTGGAGTCATACTATTCATGTATGTATTCATCTGCCTGTTTTATAATGAGTAGAGCTAAAGGGAAGTTAGTTTATCATTGCTGGTCATGCATAAGTCATATACATGTATATATACTGTACACATGTGATACAACTGTAGTAGTTGTAGTGTACTGAATGTAATGTATATTAAACCTCTTTGAAATGCATACTAAACGCAATTTGAATTCAGAAATCACCCAGCCCCAATGAATGAAATCACCAGTACTGGCAGTTTATCAGATAGAACCTGGAGTTAGTAATTATCGTTTCCTCTAGATGATGATATTCACTGCATGACAGCTCAATAATTACAAATGCGTTTTTTAGACTGACATGCAGTACTGGCCTTTTGTGCATGCGTATGTGTGTGTGTGTGTGTGTGCGTATGTGTGTGTGTGTGTGTGTGCGTGTGTGCATGTGTGTGTGTGTGTGTGTGTGTGTGTGCGCGCGTGTTTGTGTGTGCATGTGTGTCTGTGTGCATGTGTGCACGTGTTTGTGTGTGCGTGTGTGTCTGTGCGCATGTGTGCGCGTGTTTGTGTGTGTGTGTGTTTGTGTGTCTGTGCGCACGTGTGTGTGTGTGTGTGTGTGTGTGTGTGTGTGTGTGTGTGTTCATGTGCTCCGCAGCTAATGTTGTCAGTACCCAGTTATTTCCATCAGCTGTTACTGATGCTATCAGTGGCAAGATGAAGGATGAAATATGTGGGAAAGGGAAAGAAGAGATCAAATTTCAGATACAGGCAGTTACAAAGAGATATGAAAGGAGAGATAATAAACCGGATAGATTAAAGATAGAGATATGCAGAACAGAGATATGTGGAATGTATGGATTGATGGTTGGCGTCACATGGAACCATGCATACCAAAATGTATACCTCACCAACAAGAAAAAGTAACAGGCTCCGTCACGCCATTTAGAAAACTGTCCCTGTGAAATATTGCACAGGAATAATTTACCATGGAAATGAGACAAAGATAACTGCGCTTTCTGTTTTTTTTTTGCTAAATTACATCGGCTCAAGAAAGATTGTCAGGTTTTGCATCGTCAAATGTCTCACTCCAAAAATATCACTAGACACTGTCTGTCACATGAGATGATAAGTGACTGAAGATGGATTAGGACTGATTAACATCGTTAATTAATCTCCAAACTACCTTCCTCTCATAATGCTTCAACAACCCTCTGAGGTAATAAACTCTACTGCAGGTCATGCAGATGGATTTTTTTACCTCTCTAAACGTTAATTAATATATTATAAATGGTTCACTAATGGCTAATTATCAATTATATACCCATAGGCTATATGTGTGGAATGGTGCGTCAATACACAATATCAATACTGCATTTAGATGGAAATTACTATATAATGTGACTCTTCTTTAGATCCAAGGATTACCACAATCTATTGTCCTCTAAGATCACCATTATCAATGCCTCTATCGCCACCTCTGGCTGCTAGGCTTTCTCACAACTTTGTCCAAAATAATTAGCGGTGACTGCAAAACAAACAGATGTCCTAATATACTGTACCCTGCATCCTGGCAGAGTATAATTACACGGTGCTCAGCAACATCAGTGAACTCGCCTGATTGAAGTAAACAACCTGATTGTCAGCGCATTATCCGCCCCCCCCCCCCACCCCCCCCCCCCCTCCCCCCCCACCCTACCCCTACCCCGAGTAAGAAGCAACTTTCTACCTAATTAAGGACTGTGCAGCAGTGGCACTCATGGTTTAGTTGATCTGCCTCCCAACACAACTGCCTTACTTCCCTGATGCAGGCAGGGACAGTTGTTTTAGACAGAGTGAGTGTTCCATTTAACTGCACTGCTTTCAGGGTGACCACTCAAGAGCGTCCCTGTCAGACACAGCCCTGACAGCTTGGAAGAACATCTCATTGAGCGCACCGTGGCAGAGAGGAGGAATGGCTGCCGGTGAAGAAGCCAGCTGACTAACCATTACTGTCAGGTGCCTGTAATTGTTCCCCTCCATTTGTAAGCCAAAGACAGTAAAACTCAACACCCTTAAGCTGCTCCTCTAAAAGACCTGGGTTTTTTTTTTTTCTTGTTCTCCTGGATATCACCAAGTGCCACCTGCCACATAAAATGTGTTTCAAGCTTAGGGGTAAAACTGTAAATGGTCTTATGTCAAAATCGCAGCAAATCTAGACCATTGTCTTGTATCAAACAGCGAGGCTCTTTAAGATGATGAGAGATGGCAGAGGACTCTGCTTCCCTACCGTCTCACCAGTCGACATACAGCATTAATCATGTTGTCCTGACTTGGTATATAATTGCACTATGACTACATTTTCTTTCTTTTTTTTCTTCTTTTTTTTACAAGAGGATGGACAAGCGAGCGAGAGAGAGAGAGAGAGAGAGAGAGAGAGAGTGAGAAAAAGAGAGAGAGAGAGAGAGAGAGTGAGAAAAAGAGAGAGAGAGAGCGAGAGAACGAGAGAGAGAGAGAGAAATAGAGAGTGAGAGAGAGAGAGAGAGAGAGAGACAGAGAGAGAGAGAGAGCGAGAGAACGAGAGAGAGAGAGAGAGAGAGAGAGAGAGAGAGAGTGATAGTATCTTCACCAGTAGATGTTTCTGTACACATTGTACAGTAGGAGGTTGGCTGTGTGGTCGGTTCACCATGAGGCTATTTATTTACAGCCCTCCACTTGAGGCTGTATAAATATTCTTCACGAGAGAGGAGGCTGTCACCAAAGCACTGCACTTCATCAAAAACAAGTCTTTCCTGTCAAGGCCTAATGTGAAGGTGTATATCACGCCCGACACTCGCCCTCCAAGTGGCGAGGGGGGAAATAATGTGGGGTTGTTCGGGAGCAGTGGAGCTCCCACAGATACCTACAGTACTGAACACCTCCACAGCTCTCGTTCTATAAGGGGGCATAAGAAAAGAGTTACACAACGCTGTACGTAGTGTAACTAAAGAGTTACACTACGCTGTGCTGCGCAACGTCTATCTGTTTTGAGTGCCTTGGAGATTGCATTAAAGAAAAAGGCTGCTTTGCCGTTTGGCAAGGCTACTCGAGTGGTGACAGACTGAAGGTGGGCGGTGAACACTACAGTCACCCTACGTCGTGCCTCACCCCACTCTCTCTCCACACAGGTTGGGTTGATACTCTATAGTGTCTGCAAGATTAAAATGCCTGCAATGGGAATTTGATTACCAAGATAGTCCTTGTTGCTTGATCGCCAAAAGTCCTGATGCTGTTTTTCATCGTCGCTTGCTAGTTTGTAAGTACAGATGGCTCCTCGCTCCAGGCCTATATGAGGTGTTTATTCAAAGTACCCCACTGCGGGACAAAAGCAACCATCACCAAAAAAAAAAATGTCCTGCGATGAACCCAGTTTATGAAATCATGTGAAATGTGGCATCACTTCAAGATTTGGGCTAGAGACAAGCCGTTTTCAGAGCAATAATTGTACAACCATGAAGGTCATGATACTGTGTTCGGAGACTTTGCTGTCTCCGCCAGCTAGCTTTTAGGTAAACTGGTACCAATTTATAGGATTAGCATTCAAGGTTGGGAAATCGCTAGGTTGCCCCCGGTGGTGTTTGAGATTTGGTACAGGCTTACATTTGCAACCCTATTGATTCATTTAATTACATGTCCTATTCAAATCTTTTCCCCTTTCAAGATGTTACTTCTGGTCACAATCAAGAGGCAGCAACGGTACGCTACTGGATCTGTGTGTGTGTGTGTGTGTGCATGTGTGTGTGTGTGTGTGTGTGTGTGTGTGCGTGCGTGCGTGTGTGCGTGTGTGCGTGCGTGCGTGCGTGCGTGCGTGCGTGCGTGCGTGCGTGCGTGCGTGCGTGCGTGCGTGCCTGCGTGCGTGCGTGCGTGCATGTATATGTGTGTGTGTATGTGTGCGTGGGGCACCATAACTCTAGATCTGACTTATGCATATATCAACCAAATGCAAACCAATATAGACTGTTCTTCTGAAAACAGTCAACTACAATGTGTATTACCTCTCTGAAGAGTAAGCATTGTGGCACTTGAGAGAAGCAGAGAAGGGGAATACATGCCTATTGTTGAGTGCAGCCTGTGTGGTTTGAAGTAAAGTACTCCAGCAAAGCTATTGTAGCAGGAGCCAAAACTGAGTGTGTTGAAAAAATCACTGTCAGTGCATAGGTCAGATTTAGAGTTATGGTGCTTAATTGAATTTCCTGTATATTTCGGCTCGAAATATCCAACTCAAAATATATATTTTTTTTTAGTGAATGTCTGTTATGATTGCACAGGCATGTCTATGTGACATTGCGGAAGCTGATTATCAACATCAAGTGTGATTGCTCATGTTAGTAGGTCCACAGCCAGGCCAGGCCCTCTCTAGGGGCCATACTGTGGCCAAACCCGGGAGACAGAGACATCAGGACTGACACAAATGCTCCCAGAACGGCACACCACCCTCAGCATAACAAACCATCCTGATTGTAATTACTGATAATGACAATAATCTCACACATAATCTGCTGGGTAATGTGCCTGTGTTCTCTCAGAGACGTTCCGGAACTTTCCGGCGTGACCCCCCCCCCGAAGAAGAGTCCTTATTGGATTAAACTGCCATACCACCAGACTGATGTCTGATCAAACACTTTTATTCTCCTCTGTAGTCTTTATTACACAGAATCTTCTGGGGAATGACTCATAAAGAGCTGTTATGAATCACTTGCAGGCGATGCTTAGCTCGCAGTTGGATAGTAGAATATGAGACGGAGGGATCTAATTTGATTTCATTATGTGACTATTGTGTCATTATCAGGTCGCCGTAGTCAGCTCCTGAACCATTAGGACCAATTCAAAAAGCAATTTTGTGTGTCTATAGGTTGTTAATGGGGGCCTGGGTGAGTGTGTTTGGCCCGGTAGCCCATGGAGGGACCCCCTGAGGCCTAACAATCCCACTACTCAACAATGCATAATTTAACTGCATTGTGTGTCCTCCAAGCATGTTGCAATGTTTTAAATATTCATGGGTTACTTAAGCTGGCACATCTATAGATCAGTTAACAGCCGGGAGAGGAGGGCAGAGGGGAGAGGTGCAGCGAGGGTGAAGCAGAAGTCACAGGTGGATAGAGACAGCCCAGGTAGTATCAGCAGTGACCTTTGACCTTACATTTCTTTTCTAAAGTTAGGAAAATCTTGTATGCAGTCAGTGTTGTTGTGGAGCTTGTTTTAACCCTCCTGACTGCCTCCGACTCGAGCATCTGAAATCCAATAGAAGTAGAGTCCACAGCCTGACACAGTCCATCAGAGTTATGCTATATAAAGACTAAAGCAGGAAAATCCTAATCTTTATTTTACAGGGACGGAAAATAATTAGTTTGAACCCAGGGTGATAGCATACACTTACTGTACAGTCTGACAACCTCTCGTGTCAAATGGGATAATTAGTTGTGACAACAGAAGTGAAGGCTCACGATCACAAGACACTTTGAAATCCCCCTCTCTCTCCCTGTATTTATATCCCCAGTCTTGATCTGTTGTGTTCATTAATGAATGCCATTAAGCCTTCTCATGTCTTGCAATTATGTCAAGCATGTACTTGTTGTGCTATTTAAAACAGCTTGGAAAGGCAATCCTCTGTTAAGAAACAATACCGCTCATCAGAACACATCCCTCTGGAGTATTGTTCTGGAGGATAAATGCTACCTTTGTCACTGGTAAGAGAAGGAAAGTGTAAGCCACAGTGATAATTGCCTCATGTAAAGGAGTACTGCCATCATAAAGAGAGACTCAATCGAGAGTATTCTCCACTAGTACCGTGAGTCACGGGGGAAATGGCTCAGGCTTTTGTTGACAATGGAAAAAAAAAGGAAAAGTATTTAAGTTTATGTAGTATTATTTCTTTGTTATTTACCCTTTATTTATTCAGGGGTTCCTTTGAGACCTGGTTCTCCTTTTCAAGGGTGCCCTGATTAGAGAAAATATGAACGCATCGCTATCAGAACATCAAGATTCAGTTACATCAATAGAATCCAGGACAATCAATTCACACAGGCAATTTATACAATTTGCACAGACAACAATCAATTATAACATGAGCATTCCCCAACTGAGAAATGTTCAAAGTTCCTGAATTGGCCCAATTAAACTAAAGCATCAAGTGTAGCCTGCAGGTCATTCCGGCAAAAAAGGCAGTTCTACCCAGTTCAGAGGAGACATGTGGGATATCGAGGACTAACCAATCTTCAGACCACGTCTGATAAGTGCTAGATCTCTAGATGATAAGGGATGTAAGATAGTATGGCAGTTCATGGAGAATTGCTTTATGTACATACAATAACTAGTTTTGGGTCCTTCTGCTAATTCATATACTGCTTACACTGCACTACTTATACTATACTGCACTATTATACTGCTCATATACTGCACTACCTGCATATACTGTTCACACTGCACTTTTCTGCTTTTTTGCACTTCTGGTTAGACGCTAACTGCATTTCGTTGTCTCTGTCCTTGTACTCTGCACAATGACAATAAAGTTGAACCTAATCTAATCTAATCTTCTAGCGGTTAGGGATGGCCACCCCACTGCCTGATATAAAAGACGGTGATGAGTATGAAACGTATCACCTGTAATATAACAAAGGGCTGACTAAGGGACGAGTCCCCATAGTCCAGGACTGATAGTAAAACATTGATTGTACAATTTTCTTTCTACTGTCAAGTGAAAAGCATGACCTTTTCCTATAGAAGAAACCTAGTTTAATTAAATTATCCATATGAGTTTTAAATGACAGCTTATTATCAATCCAAATGCCAAGACACTTGTATGAGAGGACTCCCTCAATTTTGGAACCATCTAAGGTACTGATGTTTGAGTCCATGGGCTCAGGCTTACGAGCTCTAGAGAAAAGCATACACTTAGTTTTAGCTGCATTTAGTATTAACTTGAGGCCCACAAGTGAACACTGAATGGCATCAGAAACGCTCTGCAGGTTAGACAAAGCTGTATCCACAGAGGAGGCTGCGGAATAAAGTGCAGTATCACCCGCATAAAAGTGCAGTTTACGGTAGCTTAACTAAGGAGCCGACATCGTGTATATACGGTAACAGGCCTAACATTTAACCCTGGGGCACTCCCTGTATGATGTCTAGAAATCGTGACTGAACATTGTCAGCAACTATGCTATTCACTGAGTTCTATTCATGATATAGTTAAGGAACCGCTGAAAAGCATTCTGATCCAATCCAACTGAGGACACTGCTTACTCACAGTGAATGGTCCACTGTATCAAAAGCTCTGGGTAGATCAATAAACAGGGCAGGGAAATCTTTATTTTTTTTATCAAGGTCATAAACAACATTACTGACTACAAGGGATGCAGCTGAAATAGTACTGTGTCCTTGCCTAAAGCCGGATTGAACTATGTTCAAGATTCTTTTCTGGTACAAAAATTAACAAGGCTGAGAGTTGACCGAAAATGATAATATTTCAGCTAGACACGAAAGCTTGGAAATTGGGTTAGGGTTAAGGTTAGGGTTAGGGTTAATTAGTATTATTAATTATACCTTGATCAAGGCATTTGATCTGAACATATAAAATATATAATTGGGGTTACCTTGTTTGGGACATGACTATCTCTACGCTGAGGGCTCGTGTCAGTGAAAGAAAAACAGCTACACAAGTCGGACTTAACACACATGCCTTACAAACAAAATTATCTGGCAAAGGTGCAATTCTGAGAAAAGAAAGATTCAAACACACTTACAATATGTATTATGTGAATCTTGGATGATTAACAACATTGTGATTAACAATGTGTACTCGGGGTCTCCCTGGGTGACATATAAAACTGTAACTAATAGCAGAACTGGATGCTGCTGCTGCTGATGATGATGATGAAGAAGATGAAGATGAAGATGATTATTGAAGGGTCGGGCAGAAGAGGTCATAGGTCAACACAAGAGTTTGGTGCCCACGCAGCCGATGAATGTAAATAAAAGCCTTGACATAGAAGCGGGATAGCAGTGATCCTGAGCAACGGGCCACACGCTGACAATGATTTGTAATAGTAGTAGATCACAATAGCCATAGTGATGGACCAAGTGTAGCAATAAACCACATTGATTTGTCATGATTGATTGATGCTGTGTCATAGGCTGCTTAATACAACATATCCTTGTTATACCATATTTACTTGTATAACCATGTGATGATGAATCCTAGCACAATATTTATACTTTGTCGTATTCATGGTTAACATGTTTGCTTGTACAATGGGTGTTATATTTACATTTACATTTATGGCATTTAGCAGACGCCTTTATCCAAAGCGACTTACAACAAATACATTTATTTAAGTGAGTGTTTATTTATCCATCAGTCATCATAAGAAAAAGTAATCAATGCTAGGACAATATGCTGAATGTGACAAGAAGAAGCAATTATATTGCAAGGTACATTCTGACTTAAATCTAAGTACAAAAGATAATAATGCACAGGGAAATACTTGTATTCTTGTATAGACCAATAAACATAATATATACTCATCAAATCCTCTGTCTGATACTGTATCTCTCCATTATTGACCGCTTCAAGGAGTGCTTCAATATTAGGATGACAATGATGATTTAATAATATTTCTCAGGGACAATTTATGTGTATGTGGATGGTGAATTGCAGTGATGGTGAATTGCAGACATTCACCAAAGTGCTGCTTTTATGGCAGAGTACTGTAGCCAGCTAGATGAAGATGTAGACTTTTGTGAGTATCTGAGCTGAATTTTCCTCCCTGAGACACAATTTGCATTGTGGTTCCAACTGGCTGTTTCAGGGGAATGAGCTTGACTGAACGGGATTGTCTGCTTCTGTAACTGGCAAAGCTGTCTCATCTCAGCCCATAGGATGAATCACAGCCTCATTGTAATAGCCTGCCTCTGTTACAAAGTGGATGTACCTGTCAAATCATTTGAATTACTACACACATCTCCGTTGGGATAGAAGTGCTTGGATCAGCGCTGCAACGCTCCAGAACTTTAAATACCCAAGAAAGTACGGCTCACTGCTTTTTTGTGTCACTAAAGAAACCTATGCTCAGTGGCATGTCTCTGTCAACATACATGACATAGAGTCAACGTTAACAAACTGACACTGGAACACACACACACACACACACACACACACACACACACACATACAACTCTCCGAGTCATGTTAATTCTGTCAATATTATATGAAATATT
Organism: Argentina silus; assembly: GCF_951799395.1. NCBI lineage: Eukaryota > Metazoa > Chordata > Actinopteri > Argentiniformes > Argentinidae > Argentina > Argentina silus. Next base: position 21,466,261 of record NC_139658.1, on the reverse strand, counting down.
TAACTTTAAGTTTAAGCAATACATCAAGGCATAAACGTAGCAATTTTCTGTGTCTAATGTCTGTACCGCTGGATTCCCTTGGGACCACACATCATGTCAATGTCAATCTTCAACTCAGCAGTGGAAGGATCACTCTGCTGTAGAACCAGTGGAGCAGGTTTTAAAGGTTGTATTTCCCAGGAAGAGTCCAACCAGACTGACGTGAAAGAAAACTTTGGGAATTATGGAGAGGGATGTAATCTTGCATTTTCATTTACTGTAATTTATACATTTCTCACTCCTCCATGTCCTCCATAGTTAATGGGTTCTTGTAGACCCTGAACTGTTCATAAATCAGAGGTCCAGCTCTGGCGATATTATAAATGGAGTGATCTAGGGAGCTCCACTCGACTCATGAATCTCCTGGGGAGAGGGAGGGGGAAGGAGACGGAAACACAAGCAGCAGTTGAGGGTCTATTTGTCAAGAGTCAGTTCCAAAGCCTCTTTCATTGGCACCTATGATAAAACAGATATAGGTCATTCTGCTGGATCATGATGTACCTCTACTTGGGCTTTTATCTCAGACAGTCTCTTGTCGGTAAAAAAGTTAAGTGCCTTTAAATTATTCTTTTCCCCCCCCGATCCAAATGTTCTTTTTACAAAAGACCAACTCCTTCTTATTCTGCCACTTGGATACTAAGGATCACTGTTACAGCTCTCACTCATGAGAAAAGGGATTGAGTTTTCTAAACCACTTCTGCAAGTGTCAACAAAGGGAAAAGAGACATACAAACCATTCAACCATGCAATAGATGTTCAGCCAACATATCCTTCAAAAGTCTTCTTTTTTTCACTAGGAGCTTAAAGGAATAAGTCAGGTAAGTCAGGCAGCTTGGGAGGAGTGAGTTGGTATCAGGGGATGGTTGGTCCGTCCCATGCATTACAATGAGCCCATCCTCCGATGTCTACCTCCACCAGCCTCCAATGGTTGGTATCTTTCCAAAGTAGTCGGTAACTCATTAGTGTCATTGTGTTTAAACACAATCAGCTGTTTTCACTCTGTTTCACAGTGCTCATCATCCCAGGTCGACCTTGAGGAATCACACTGCGCTTTTCACGTTCACGTGGTAGTCTCAATGCCACATAAAGGAAAAGGATTGAAGGTTTTAATGGCAGGTTGAAATGGCTGCCAGTGTAAAAACTGCAGTCTGTCACACGAGAATAGATTCAGATCATGTCTATATGTGACAACATAAAACACACACAGCTATCATAAGTCATAACTAAGATATCCTGAACATAAATGGCACAAGTTTGTTAGATGCTGTGCAGGTATTTTCACCGTTATATTGTATATTGACCCTGCTTGGAATGACATTGATGTCCAGGGGATCTCTCACAGACACACCACTGCTGCTTGTGAGAACAGCTCAGTCTGGATGAAGCAGAGAGGAAAACCAGGCTTTATCACTGCACAACGGACTTTCCCCCCTAGCAGAATTCCCTTGCGAAATGACCACATTCATTATTCAACAAGGATTTCTGTCATAATCGATTTGGTCTGAGACTACTGCATCGCACAGTGTGTTCTTAATCCGCACCCCCAGAGACTCTGAACTTTGTCATATCTAATTAGGCCGCAAGAGCCCACTCCATTGAGACAGCCCTCTCCAACTTCCCATTATATGCATGTCGGTCTGCGGCCAGCGCCTGTAGAGCTTCATGTGAACATCTGTATGTTTCCAACATGGCCGGTCGGATGATGGTACCTGACAGTGGGGATGATGATGGTACCTGGGGATGATGGTACCTGACCTGGGGATGATGATGGTACCTGGGGATGATGGTACCTGACAGTGGGGATGATGATGGTACCTGACAGTGGGGATGATGATGGTACCTGACAGTGGGGATGATGATGGTACCTGGGGATGATGGTATCTGACCTGGGGATGATGGTACCTGACAGTGGGGATGATGATGGTACCTGACAGTGGGGATGATGATGGTACCTGGGGATGATGGTACCTGACCTGGGGATGATGGTACCTGACAGTGGGGATGATGATGGTACCTGACAGTGGGGATGATGATGGTACCTGGGGATGATGGTACCTGACAGTGGGGATGATGATGGTACCTGGGGATGATGATGGTACCTGGGGATGATGGTACCTGACAGTGGGGTGAGGAGGTGGAAGCTGGTGGTGGAAGGGAGGGGCTCCAGCACACACAGATCACGCATGGGGCAGCTGGTCCTCCAGATCAGGGTTTCTCAGCTCCCGTCCGTTACCCCTCAACAACTGTTAATTATCTACCCCTACATCCCTCCTCACACGCACGCACACACACACACACACACACACACACACACACACACACGAATGCACGCACACACACACACACACACACACCCCAGCACGTTCTGTGGTGTTCTCCATCACTAAGCATTAGCCTACAGATTGCATGTCTAATAGAGAGACATATGAAATCAGACAGTCTTCCTCTGGAAATCAATTCATCCCTCCGCAGATTAATACTGTACGTAGGCTGTTTCTTTATACTGCTGCATTTGTTTCCATTAATTGAGGTGAAAAGTTAATGTTTGCAGGCTGTGTTTCCCAGGGTGGGCTGGTAGAGGTAGAAATCAGAGGACAGGCTTGTTTGATACCATTCCTCATTCCATTACATTACAATGAGCCCGTCCTCCGATTTCCCCCTCCACCAGCCTCCATTAGTCTTTCCAGTGTGAGCTGTGGGTTCGGCATGGATCCCAACATGATAGCGTACCCTGTTTGATACATACCGTACTGTAGGAGAGGCAGGATGGTATTACATAGATAAGAAGAGAAGGGTCATACAGTATTCAGGCAGACTGTAGCGTAAGCTCGCCTGGCCTGAGTGAACTATCCCAGGAAGGGGCCATTGGCTGCAGGGCTACAAGTCGCTCTCAGAAAATGAGGATCAAATCAAGCGGCAGGAGCAGATTGCTCCATGACTCTGTCTCGCTGTTCCCTGATCTCTTGCCATTTGGAGAAGACCATGTAAAGGTCACTATCCCAGCCTGGCGTTCTAGGAGGGAGGTTTCCGCTGGAGTTGTATTAGTCTGTTACAGGACACAAACCCCTAAACAAAGTCCATTTAAAATAATAGCCAATAAGATTTTAAGTAGGCCACTGTAGACTGCCAATGGTGCATTGATGTGTATTTGTTTAAAGGCTTGAATCTTCATGGGAAGTCATAACGAGAGTTATTAGTGAGATATCCTGCTGTGATTAATCAAATTAATGAAGACGCAGGTCCTGTACTGTATGTCGCCGATGATATTAACAACAGCAGTGTTTGCTGTTGTTGTTGTTGTTGTTGTTGTTGTTGTTGTTGTTGTTGTTTGGTCAATTCTATTTTTATATCACTGAACAATTAGCGTTGACTATCAACAGCCAAGTGTAACTAGGGCAGAAACATAGAAGACGGAGCTCACTCTCACCAGCATGAGACGCAGGTTTCAGAGATCACACAAGCCCGTTATTATTTGGAGTAGAGTTGGCCCAACATCTGCAATTCTTGACTTTTCTTTTCTTTTTTTTTTGTACAGGTAACTCACAATGATGCTAGTGATCATTCGAGTATTATGACTAATGATGACATAAGCAGTGTGACCTTGAAGAGTCATAATACATTCTATTTGTGTTCTCACATTAACAGCATGTTAAGAAACAGCCCACAATGCTACCACTTATTCTGATGGTAAAATTACTAAACTGTGACCTACTGTATGGATGTCATGCTATGGTATCATACCGTTGCTCACTTGGGACATGGGACCTTGCCACAGTACGGATGTGTTTGCAGGTGATAGTTTAGGCGTTTTCCCCTCAGGTAGTTGTACCATACAGCAATAAGGCCAAGGTTGTCTTTGTCTGCTTTTACCCAGAGCTCTATTTTAACAAGGGCCTTGTGGAGACAATGCTGTCATATAATCCTCAGTGTGAGTACAAGAGCAAGTGAGCATTCAGGTTTCGGCTGCATGAATAATGCAAAGATACCTAGTCAGATGATAAATTCTCGAGTGTAAATCCATGAAGCACATCGGTGAAGTGACTGTATTTTGACAGAACCTCGTCAAATCGAGTGAGTTCATACCCATCTCCCGTCTGCAGAGACCACCGACAAAACCTAAGGTTTAAACAGCTCAACTGCAAAGGGGTTGTGTTGTAATGGTGTGTGTAAGACCGGAGCTCACACAGGGTTTGGGTTTCCAATGTGTACAGGTCCTATCAGGCAAACCAATTAAATAACTAATGAAATGGCATCCACTAAAAATGACAATTAGGCTGGAAAATAGCTGACTGTGGCTGTGGCACTTGGATTAACTGAAGTACTGACACTTAATTAACCAAGGTGATGTCCTCAAACAATAACCCTGGCTATCAAATAACTAGTGGGGAGTTGGTGTGAGATCATTCTCACAAGGAACAGGACTTGACAAGCTGGGGTTGAGTGGGAGACGCTAAGGCAACTTCATAAAGGGATTATAAATGATGTATAACTAGTTTGTAAACCAATTTGTATGTGTTTACTGATTCAACAGCTAAGGGCTTAACTAATTAGATTCATTATTTGAAAAGAAGTGTCTTTGAATTCTGTACAATTAGATGAATTATCGTTTATAAATTGCTTGTGAACAAGCACAAAACAAGGTCACAATCTTAATCCCTCAACCAAAAAGGAGGAGTGGTTGGGTGTTCAGCAGTGGATGTTTGACTCATTCAAAGCGATGCTGTGCGGATGTACATGATGAATCAGGAATGGACAAGAGATAATTAAAAGACTCTTGCGCTCCTCTTGATGAGCCTCTCGTATTCATTAAAAACTGCAAACAAATGATCTGCCTCCTGCATTAGCATAGTGCCTTTGCTACTTGAATGCAAACAAACCATTTTATATTTAATGGTCTAAAAGGGCAATGTGACAGTTGTGTACACATTCAATTTTCACATCTGAATGCATTAAACAAATCAGTGTTGAAAGTAAATGGGGACTCATGTTATAAAAAAAAACCTGTCTTCATTGTGTTGGTCGTGTCTCTGTGAGTCAATCTGTTGACAACCACGTTGATCCTCAGTCTGTGAGAGACTCGCCACTGGGGCCCTTGACCTGTGAATGCATGCTTAGCATGCTATGACTGCATGTATGCTTCGGAGTGGTTTATCCATGCCACACGTTGCTTTTCCCTGTCCAATTAGTGGCTGTTTGGGATGACTTGTCCCTCCATGCCTGACAACGGCTGAGGTCAAACCTCAGGACTGCTACAGTGTCTGCCTCTCACATTTCCCTTGTTAATTTGCATGGGCACCGTGCTTCATGTGAATGTCAGAAATGGAGAAATGTTAAGCAACGGTTGCCTTCGTTTGTTTTATTAGCGTACTGTATGTCTAAAATGGTACCATTTCTACAGGAATGCGGCTTGCAGTCTGCACTCCCGATCAATTAACCCATAAAAACATGACACAAAAACACACATTTTATTGACAGTATTTTTTTTTAAATTCCATTTATAACATGCTTCTCTAAATGTAGGTCTCATACCTGGTATTCTACAGTACTGTCCCTCTCTACTACCAGGTATTCTACAGTGCTGTCCCTCTCTCCTACCTGGTATTCTACAGTACTGTCCCCCTCTCATACCAGGTATTCTACAGTGCTGTCCCCCTCTCATACCAGGTATTCTACAGTGCTGTCCCTCTCTCCTACCTGGTATTCTACAGTACTGTCCCCCTCTCATACCAGGTATTCTACAGTGCTGTCCCTCTCTCCTACCAGGTATTCTACAGTACTGTCCCTCTCTCATACCAGGTATTCTAGAGTACTGTCCCCCTCTCCTACCAGGTATTCTAGAGTACTGTCCCCCTCTCATACCAGGTATTGCTACAGTTCCCCTCCAGTATGTCACCAGCGGGTCTATTCTATTGTTCTACAGGCATGAGCATTCCTAACCTGGGGTTCATGGCTAATCGCTTTGATTGTGTCTCTGTCCGAACCAGTCAGGAAACCAACTGATTTTCAATTACTGCCAGTCTTACACATCGAGAGGTGAGTCAGCTCGCTGCTATTTCACACCTCAGTGTTGGCCATCTCATTATGTCCAGGAGCAGTGCGAGGAAAACAATGACATGGCTTAATCAGCCATGAACTCTCCCTGCCACCTGAGACTTAAATATTATCCCCTGGTTTATATCATTAGGCTCAGAGGTTCTTACCTTTTCTCAGGGGAGTAAACTCCAAAATACACAAACCCAACGCTTTGATCAAAAGACTCTTTGGATTTCCTGTGTCCTCCCATACAGAGGATAAATAAAATAAAACACTTGAGCAGTGCCGTGCAGCTGGAGATCCTCCGGTACGGACTACAACTGCCGAAATGAGGAAAATGAGGAAAATAGAGACGGACAACTCCAGGTTGTTATGAATAAAGACTGTAACCAAGTAGTTAGACAGTATAATTGAATACGACTACAAAAATGATAATACATTTTTTTTGTCTAGGCAATACCATTTTTTTAGGGTTTTTTTTTTTTCTCGATTGATTGTCTGCAATTACTGTACGTTGGCTTCGTAGGGCAGTATATGTATTTGTATATGACCGACTTTCTGTTACTATTTAACATGTTTAATACAATAATGAACACTGAGTGCTGTGTCTCAGGTTAAAGCTTTGGAACATATTGATTTCGCCATCATAGAGCTGCAAATCAATAACGCATGTATTTTATGCATAGTCAGTATGTTGCAACACAGGGTAGAGTGAAACCATTCCATATTGAAAGGACTCATTGCTTATTGCAGCCTAATACGTGTTGGTAAAAGTTAGTTCTGTAAGTATTAGATGGTTAATTAATTGTTTGGAGAAGTGAGAGGTGGTACAGTGAATAATTAAACAAATTATCTCTGCACAGTAAAAAAAAAAAACTCCACTTTTTAGGGTTTATTTTCACTGGTGTTAAGGGTGGAACAGCAGAGTACATTTAACACAACATGTTGTATTAGCGTGTGTGCGTGTGTGTGTGTGTGTGTGTGTGTGTGTGTGTGTGTGTGTGTGTGTGTGCATCTGCTCTTGCAGTCTGCACTCATAGTAGAGCACAGTCATTAGTATAAAAAGCAGATCATTACTGTAACAAATGTCATCTCATATACCACAAGGATTTAAATGAAAATGAAAAAACATGATTTTCATAAAACTAATGAACCCATGCTCAAATGTAGTTACACAGTGGAGGTCTCATGGTCTGAGCAGATTTCATGTTGAGAGTGGTGTGTAGTCTATTACCTAGCCTGGAGCCTTCGACATGTAAGCAGATCTGATTATCATGCCAATTATCTCTCATTTTTCACCATCTTTGTCTCCCTCAAGGGGAAGTTGGTTTTGCAATTACCTTCAGCCCCCTCACCCCTCTCACCCCTCTCACCCCCTGCAGTAACACAGCCCACTTGGCTGATCCTCTCTAATGCCCCCCACACCCCAGTCCTGAACAGAGAGTAAACAATAAACAATAAACAATAAACAAACAAACGAGACAAGGTGAAGAAGCACAAATATAATATACTTTATTGTCTGTATTTAACCCCTGCTGGACCAATTAGTTGTTTTGTATGTTTTCCATTTCTGGAAGGTATTTAGTTCTTGGATGGGGGTGGTGGGTTGGGGGGGGGGGGGGGGGGGGGAGTGAGAGTGGTCCATGCTTTAGAGAAATAGTTTGGAGGACCAGCAGAGGGTCCCTGTCCCAGACCCTGAGCATGTGCATAAAGGATAACCAATCAGCGCTCATATGAGAACCATTGTTTCCTCAGGCTTATGCATGAACTATGGGAGAAAAGCATTTCAGAATTTAAATAATGACTACGGAACATGGATTTTATGGGAAACAGAGACACTTCATTGATGTGATGCGTATCCAACAGCCATGTCATCAATTGTAAATGTTGAGTAGGGTATGTTTGTGTGTGTCTGAATTAAATCACCTGTGTGTCTGAATTAAATCACATTACCAGAGTTGTAGACATTCCTTTTTTCTTTATTATAATTGTCTTTGATTTCTCATCTCTAACTATAAGGTTAAGATGCTTCTCTCTAACTCACAGCTTGAATGTCTGAAATGTCTTTTAAACCATGTTTCTAATCAATACACTACATTCACCGACAATCTCTGTCACCCTGCTCAGCATGACGATGGTTTGTGTGAGCAAGAATGCGTGCTTGATTTGGTCACATGATGATTCTAACCGTCAACTTTGTTTTCTAAAGCTCAAACTGCGGAAGCTCGCATTTTATACAACGTTTTCTCTCATATGCACAGATAACCATGTACAGTACCAGTCAAAAGTTTGGACACACCTTCTCATTCAATGGTTTTTCTTTATTTTTATTATTTTCTACATTGTAGATTCATATTGAAGACATCAAAACTATGAAGGAACACATATGGAATTATGTAGTAAACAAAAAAGTGTTAAACAAACCAGAATATGTTTTATATTTTAGATTCTTCAAAGTACCACCTTTTGCTTTGATGACAGGTTTGCACACTCTTGGCAAGGTGTGTCCAAACTTTTGACTGGTACTGTATTTAAAAAAAAAAAAGTCAAGTAATTTTTCGTCAGTTAATCAATAATCAATACACTACATTCATTAAAACATATGAAAAAATGTCCCCTCACCTTTTACCTTTTTCATGGTTGTGTACAGTATACAAGAGAAGCAAAGACACAAATACATTTGGCCGAAAAAGACAAAGGTGAATTCAAGAGAAGTTATAGCACCAGTATGTGAACACAGAACAACAATTCTCCATGGATACCGCACAGTTCTGTTGATCTATCTGGCATTGTTAACAAAGGAGACATGACAGTCACATGTTGAGTCATAATTATTTTAACTGAAAAGAACAGGTAAACAGAAGTGGTGTAAAACGAGGTCAGAGCGTACAGTTCCAGCTGTGCGCCAGCGGAACCTTCAGACGAAGGAATATCTCAAGAAAACATCATCCCACTCAGTTTCACTTTATCAGCTTTAAAGTACATCTATATGTAAATCTCGGCTCCAGGATAACACAAATGAAAGGTAGCATGCCATATGGATGTCCTGAGGAGATTATATCTACTGTAGATACTCTGAATAAACAAGTGGGCCTGGCATAGTAACCTCAGTATGTAACACTGGTAGTAACACTGTAATAAAAAGTACAGTAATAACACTATTATAGTAATAGTAATTAATAGTAATATTATCACTGTATATAAGTTTAGTGTTAATCAATACGACAGTAGTAACACTGTAATACATAGTAATAACACTATTATAGTAATTGTAATTAATAGCAATATCATGACTGTACAGTATATGCTATTAGTGTTAATCAATACGATAGTAGTAACACTGTAATACATAGTAATAACACTATTATAGTAATTAATAGTAATATCACCACTGTATATGCTATTAATGTTAATCAATATGATCTGAAAACAACAGGACTGTGTTTCAGTAGACTGCTGTGGTTGGCCAGTACCCCCCCTGTACTAACCCCAACCCCAACCCTTGAGACCTCTTCACCCCCACTTCCCCGCTGTACAAGTACTCTCCTGTTAACAAAAAATTATGACTGAAGGCCTTCTTCCTGATGCTCCTTGTAACACGAAGAGCTCGGCGGCGGCTGCTCCGTGTGAAGTTGTGCAACAGGTAACTGAGTGGACAATGGCAAGCGAGCGTGAGGCCCTCCAGACACCGATGCAGCAGGAGCGCCGGTCAAAGAGCCATCGATTGTGTGTGTGAGAGAGAGAAAGACCCTTTTAACATGGTCAATTACCCCGCGTTGCCACATTGTTGTGGCTCTGGTTGTGTACTGTACGTCCTCTTTGTCGCGACTGCGGTGTCTACTCCTTGCGGGGGTGGGATCAATTGTGTATGGATTTCTTTTTTGAGTCAAGGACATCTTAAACTGTGAAAAGTTAGGCACTTAGACCCTGGTATATTACTGTTTGTGGCATCTCTCTTCTGTGTGAAAAAGGTACTCTTCAACGGTTTGGAAAGCGCACCTGCTGCAATCGATACAGCACAACACATTGTGACGTTAACACAACTGTTTACATGGCATGACATTATGTTCTACAAGGTTCCCTATAACTTGTGTAACATGATCTTATGATTTACACATTGCACCTACAAAACACATGGAATCAATCATTCAGTCATTAAGTTAGTGGCAGCCAAGAGACTACTGTTCAAAGCCATTGTGGAACACCCTTGAGTGAATTGAATGAGAAGTAAATGGTTGTCCAATTCAATTCATGGAGACATTTAGAAATCCAGCAACCAGTGTGTGTGTGTGTGTGTGTGTGTGTGTGTGTGTGTGTGTACACTTCACCGTCATAAAACAGCTTTGGCTGTGATAATTCTGTCACCCCTTTTGTTCTAGTATTGCTGGTAGCAGATAAAGAAACACTGGCTTCTATTTGCATGGCTTGTACAACATCACAGATTGCCTCAAAGCCGCCTTTTGAAAGGGAAGGTCATGGCTCCCTATTGAGCAAACATGGTGTGCTGTTGTCAGACCCCATACTGGTCAGTAGAAAGGACGTTGCTCAGTGCATAAAAGTGCCCAGCTTGAGGTGAACCAACACAGAACACTGGCGGTTTGAAACCGCCTAAGAATTAAATATCTGGGGGTAACCAGCGGTTGATCTGCCGGGGTTCTATTGTGACTTCACCTAATCACTCCCAGTGACAATTACCTCGAGTGGCGAAAGTGAACCAGCCACTTAGAAAACATGGGCCAGCAAGATAGAATGTCGCAATTCAGATCAATTTGTGGAACTCATTGTTTTTCAAAACGACGTCAGATTGTGTCCGTGGCGTAGACTGAAGATGTTCCTAGGCTGTACAGTATATGATATTGATGCAGCACTTTACATTACTGCATGGAATAAGTGGATAATGACCATGGTACAGTAATTACAAGTTACAAGTAATCTGTCGTTACAAAGTAAGGCAGACTACAGTTTCCACTTGTTTTCCATGAAAGATGCCTATTTCCGTATTATTGTTAAACATTTCCATATTGTTCTTTAATCATTTAACTGATGAGCACAACTGTTATTTGATGTATCGCCAAGAAACAGAGATACTACTATAAGGTAGTTACTATTGAAATAGTATCAAAAATGGAAAATGCTATATGACCAACTTCCATTTTGTTCTCCCCTTGTATCCCATCTTAAACTGACAAGTAAGACCATGTTTACCATGGTGAGACCATCAATCAGTGGTAATACAGTCACACCTATCAGTATGCATGCATCCATAGCATCATTAACACAGCATCAACTACCCACTGGGTCTGATACTTCGGCTTACATGAAGGGTTTATGGATGACTGTACAGTTTATGTACACTTACGTTTTCCCTTATTAACACATTGAGACATTCACATTAGTTATAATAAGCTGTCCAGTAGGTAACATTGCTCTGTAATGTAATCGTTTGTTGATGGAGATTGAATGGAGGCAACACCTTCAAGCCTTGGTAGTACACTTGTTGTTGGATGGAGTTGGCTTTTCTATTGGACTGAATAATATTTCCAATGATATTCACCACAGTATTTAATTCACAACAATAGCGTTATTCATATTATTATTCATCAACGTTGTTAATGAATAATCATTTGTTAGCTACAAATATTCATTCATTAACATAGCATAATATTCAATACAGGTTTGTGACCTTACAATCCAAAGTTAGTCCTATGGATCAAGCTCTACAGCTGACATTCGAGCTAGCTACTTTCGCTCATTTGCCTATTGCTAACTACCTTAAAAAATATTTCACTAATAAAAACATAACACAGTTACAGTATCTGTAATTAACATAGCAATACTCTGTAACTTTTAACATAAAAAAAAAGTCTTTGGTGACCATTAAACAGTACTTTAATTAGGTGTTGTGTCTCACAGTGGTTACTGGTAACTATAGGTAATTACAGGTAATTACCGATTATTACCATGTTATTACCCACTTATTACAAGCTGTAATGTGAAGTACTACCGATATGGATTCCTGCAGCAATGGACCATAAATCAAATATTTCTTCCCATTGTTGGTGAATTATGCCCACTGGTTCGGACTGATCTTGCAGTTAGTTGCCGGCTGAAAGGCTCTCTAAATTCCATTATGAGAAATCATGTGACCATCCTTGGAGTGAACATGAACAAGGTCCGCAATCACGTCTGCTGTGGTGTATTTGCGGAGCTATATCTCAAAATTAATTAGTAGCAGAGAATAAATGTATTGATTGATCATCCGGCTGATGGACCTCGTTGCTTGTTCAGCGAGTCACGTTGCGCTACAAAATCCTAATCATTTCCTGAAACAATCCATCTGTAGATAAGTTATTCTTTATAGAATAAAAACCACAGAAGAAGAAAACATAGCAAAGGCAAAATCAATTCTAGAGAGTCGCAGAGTCGCATTCTACTTTGAACAATGCTTGTATTATCACTGTGTTATGCAGTTAACACTATGTGACAAGAAAACAGGATGTGACCACGTTGTGTAACAGGAGTGGTATAGATGAGAGAGGTTTATAAATAGGTACCTGTCAACGTTGGTTAGTGAGAGTGTCCACCCACCAGGACCTGATAGCACTCCGACGCCTGCTCTTCCTCTGGAGCAGACTCCTCATCATATCCCAAAACCCAATTGCATTTTGAATAAATATCAAGTCTGCCACCATTGATATTGATTTTCACTCCCTTTGAAAACTAAGACTCCATAACCGCATTGTGTATGCGCCAGTCAGTCCTGAGGCCCTGTGGAGAAAGTCCATTATCCCGCCACAGTTCCTATTTGAGATTAGAGATCAAGCTTGACAGGGAGGTTCTGGCCCTTTTCTGGTTCACTTTGGACAGTCTAATAGAATCAACAATAACCACTGCAGCAACACTAGCATCACTATGCAATGGAGAATTCTGTGAAGCTCCGACTTGAGATACCTGCATCAAAGCACAGATATGGCTTGTAAACTGCTGTTGCATACAAAATATTGGGAGAGCACAAAATGTAACAAAATTTCTACAGAATACAACGACTTTTTTCAACGACATCCATCTGTCGTTGCACGGAAAACAGGACCGATAATTACATATCCTCCCTTGAGGGCTGGGGGGGAGGGGGGGGGGAAGAAAAAAAGAGACAGAGAAAGGGGGGGAGAGAGAGAGAGGGAGAGAGAAAGAGAGAAAGAAAGAGAGAGAGAGAGAGAGAGAGAGAAAGAGAGAGAGAGAGAGGGAGAGGAAGAGAGAGAAAAAGAGGGAGAGAGAAAGAGAGAGAGAGAGAGGGAGAGAGAAAGAGAGAGAGAGAGGAAGAGAGAGGGAGAGAGGAAGAGAGAGAGAGAGGGAGAGAGGAAGAGAGAGAGAAAGAGGGAGAGAGGAAGAGAGAGAGAAAGAGGGAGAGAGAGAGAAAGAGGGAGAGAGGGAGAGAGGGAGAGAGGGCAGTTGTGGTGTATTCTGCTTAGTGTTCACCCAAACGAGTGTTGGCTGGAGGTACAGCTGTCATAAAATGGACAGGGGGAATAAATGTCTTGGGATTACTGGGCGTTTGTCAGGCTGTGATGGGAAAGGCAAGTGCTGATTCAGGACTGCAAGCAGATGACACATAGTGAAATAATACCCTCTCAATATGGATACCAAGGGGGTGAAAGTATAGATTTGTTTTTGTTCTTTTTTTATATCTAGGACTGCAGCAAGTCATATTTTGCTCACCTTGTGGAAACGTAACCAGACTGTTGTCATATTCAACACATATTATTTACCTCCGAATTGTTCTCTGGATGACATCCAAATTCAACAGAGATGAGGAGAGGAGAGGAGAGGAGAGAGAGCGGGGACTGACTCGACCTGAATGCTAACAGACTCATTTTGTTTGAATAGTGGGAGAAATGCTGGCATAAAAGTGACTTGATTCACTGCAAGACATAAAACCAAATTTTATCTCCACCGTAGAGGTCCCACAGAGATATAGTAGGTGAGAGTTACAGCCACAGATATATGAAGCGAAGGTCACCCTTCAAACAGCCTAAACATTCTCATGAAATAAAACACTTTAGGTTAGGAAAACTGTATAGTGTGGTTACCACAGCCATGTTTATACTGTATTCCCAAAGGTAAATGAAGTGATGAAAGACAGAGAGGGAGGGGGGGGAGGGAGGGAGGGAGGGAGGGAGGGGAGGGGGGGGCAATACTGTACTCTTGCTCCAACACTATAAATGTGGTTTAAGGAGATTGCCTGTGAAGTCCCTTGTTGTTTCTTTATCCCTGTCATCATTGTACAGACTCTTACACTTCAATACTAACATCGGCAACCGGGACCACACAGCAATGGTATGAACGCACATTAAAAAAGAGACTTAAAAACATGAAGTTTGTACAGACACACACCATTGATATTTCATCCCCCCCCCCCCCCCTCTCTCTCTCTCTCTGGACGTGGAGATACACATCACACAGGATGATAAGTATTCAAAAGTGCCATGGTGTCATGCCATGCCGAGGACCTTCCCCTGTGAGGCAGGTTGAATAATGTACAACGATCAAAATTCCATCCGTCCTCTGCATGATTAAAAGGTGATAAATAAACCATGCCGCCGGGCTGCTCCAGGACCCTTCACAGGCAGAGTGCTGTAGAGGCAGGTCCTCCCACAGCAGCGAGGGGGTGATGGGCCTGACAATTACACCAGCGTCGTGGGAGTTGGATGAGGTACCAGTGGACATCGGCTAGACTCGCTCCCGAATCGACTTAAGATGGTGACTGTTATCAGGCTGAAGAACAAGACTCATTTGGTTAGTTTTTACCCAACATCTGACGTCACATCACACTTGGAAGCAAGCACACCTCTGTGGCCATGCGGCTTGTTATTGGAGGCTGACATCCACTAACAATGCGGATGGAGTAGGCTGTAATAACCCACAGGGTGACTGTGTGGGCCTTATCATTGTATTCCCTCCTATGCTAATCATTAGCTGGGGCCTCCTTTGTTGAGGATGGTTGGTAAAGTGTGCTTTATCATCGCTACCGCCGAGCCGGCAGGAAATGAAAAGCAATGCAAATACGCCTGGCTTTTAGGAGCTGGCAGATAAAGCAGGGAGACCTTCAAGCTGCATTGCTTCATCCGCTTCAGTTTAGCCTTGACCGAGCCATGCAAATCACACCTGAGACGCTGGCGGGTCTGTGCTGCCGGTTGCACAGGCGCAAAGCTGGGGATGGAGATAGGCAAATCTCTCCCGGTCCCAGGGTTGGGTTAATTGGCAGAAATATCTATAGAAAGGTTTAGAAAAAAGGGGTTTGTGAAGTCTGCTGGAAAAGAAGCACACATATTCATCCACTACTGTTTTGAGTTCTGACAGCAAATCGCTGGCGCAGCATTCCGGCCTCCCTGGGAAGGATGCGTTGCCTTGCTGATGGACCGAGGTACAAGGTGGAAGGCAGCTCACAGCTCTATCACATCAGCAATTATGGGACCAATTATTTGACTAGTTTTGTGCAGTTTACAGGTTCAGCCAGTAGCATTACGTGATCTTCATTCTGTCTACTGTGTCGAGTTTTGTGTATTGTTGCTGTTCTCCCAGGCAGTGACGGTTCCTCAGAGGAGGAAGGGGAGGACCATCCTATTTTTGAACATTTAAAAAGCTATCATTGTTAGATACAAAACAGTAAATAAATGTACATGAACAGTCTTATTCTATTGTGTCACTGGGATAGAACACTCAACAGGGCAGAACAGTCTTATTCTATTGTTTCACTGGGACAGAACACTCAACAGGGCAGAGCAGTCTTATTCTATTGTTTCACTGGGATAGAACACTCAACAGGGCAGAACAGTCTTATTCTATTGTTTCACTGGGATAGAACACTCAACAGGGCAGAACAGTCTTATTCTATTGTTTCACTGGGACAGAACACTCAACAGGGCAGAACAGTCTTATTCTATTGTGTCACTGGGATAGAACACTCAACAGGGCAGAACAGTCTTATTCTATTGTTTCACTGGGATAGAACACTCAACAGGGCAGAGGTGGAGCAGTTAGCGGAGGTGCATTTGGTGTGGCTGTTTTCGTCACTCTGTGAGAAGGAGACTGCGGCAAACACGGTTTATGGTATTGTGAGTCACGATGACAGTCAGATGCAGGGGTTAGTATTTGTGTGAAGGGGATCAATGGCAAGAACAGAAAAAATGGTTTTGTACTTAACGGGCGAGATTTCCTGTTCGCAAAAAAAATGCACAAACAAGACTAATACTCAAGTTCTTATAAAAAGCTGTGTTGATTTTATGTTGATTTAGGGTGACGTAGAGTGGAATTGTGAGATGAATACATTAGATTTGCTCTTGATGAGGCTGTGTGTGGTTATACAGTGCAGTACTCAGCCAACAGTATCATTTGATTGCACTCGAAAATTGGGCCGCAAAGTCCTATTCAAAGTCAGGATGTCATTAGAGAGCTCAATGAAACCAGCTGAAACAGAGAATGCATGATTAGAATCAGAATCAGAATCGGAATCAGAATTATTTTATTTATTATGGTTGGACAATTACGTAAATTAATCTTACACGTGTCACAGTCTAATGATTGATGGTGCACATCTGAGGGCATTACACAGTCTATCTATAGCAGGCGCTTGATGCAGTACAATGCAATGACTGTGTGGGTGATGAGTTCTGAGCACCGTCTCAGCGGAAAAGGCATATTGAAAAGGAAAGTTAATGTATTAATTATGCCTGTGTGGATAATGGCCAAGCTGATGAAGACCTGAGTGGTCCCCGCTGTATCACAGCTAAGATGTCGGGATACAGTAACAGGACAACTCTCCTTTCACGCAGTGCAAAGACAACTAGTGCAAATCCAACCGTTAAGTCAAACAAACTGCTCACGGTAAAAATCCCATGAAGATATAAAAAAAAAAATAGGAGAAACATTGAGCCAAGAGATCATTTTTTGCTGCAGCTGCTGTATAAACAGTCTGTAACTGGAGGAATGCCTCTCCCTCTCCCTCTCCCTCTCCCTCTCCCTCTCCCTCTCCCTCTCCCTCTCCCTCGCTGGCCCACCATCACTCAGAGCATATTCTAACGCTGACCTTTACTGATTATTTCTTCGGCTGTTTGCGGAGGCCTCCTCAATGTGTTCATCCCTCTCATTGCTCATCTGATGCTGTCAAAGGGGAGTCTTTGCAGATGGGAGGGAGGGAGTCCAGTCAGCAGGGGGTCTTTACAGAGATGCACTTTGCCATGTGTAGGAGGCATGATGAGCATGGGTAGAAACGGCAGGTCAGGGGAAGCAGCACACACATACACACACACACACACATGCACACACACGCACACACACACATACACGCACACACACACACACACATAGACACAAACACACGCGCACAGACACAGGCCAAAGACTACTATGGATATGAATGTGGGTTTAATAACTACCAAAGACGACTGTGGATATGAACCTTGGGTTTAATAACTATCTCTGGTGAATGGTCCTATGAACCTGGGTTTATTACTGTGGCGAAATGTATTGTGCAGGGTGGAGAGGAAGACAGCCTGGGAGAATGGCAGTGTCTGGGAGGGTGAAGGGAGGGAGGGTCAGCACTCAGCTGCTGCCTGGGCTAAAACACATACAGTAGGTCCAGTTCTACGAGAAGAGAGGGAATGCTGTACTCTATCTCCCCAAACTGCAGAGGGCAGCTGTTACCCCACACGAAAGGGAGGTGGTGTGGAGGCTTATGGTAAGCAGAGGGAACAACCTAGTCGGGTCTTCAGTACCTGAAGTTTTAGCATTGTGTATTATATCTGATTCCAGATCAAGGGACTAGACACAGGACCCTTCTGTAGACTACCTAACCTTATGTAGGTTTCCATACTGTAAGGTACACTAAAAGCGCTTGTCATGGAGTGGTTTATGGCTTGGTCAGAGATGCAGGCTCAAACCTTACAGAGATATAGAGATACAGTCATCATCGTCGTTGCCATTATCATCATCATCATCATCATCTTTGATTAATAAAATGAATCCTATAACAAAAACACCAACCTCAATCATCGTTTCACTATGACATATTTATTCAACATTGTCGTATTAGAATGCAGTTACAGTATAAAACATGTTCACAATTAGCATTCATTAGCGTACCGGGGATATTGAAATGAGCAAGTAATGAAGTCAAAGTTGTGTTTTATGTGTTTTATAAGTGCGATGCAACTAAAAATGATCTTAATGTTAAAGATCTCATCTTACTGTGTATCCATACAATCATAAACACGTTATTCCAGTTGGCTAATTATATCTCTCTTCTTCTAATACAACAATGCTATTACGAGAACACACCTTTTTCAGTTAATTGAGTAAACTCCAATTACGAATAGCCTTTAATAGCCAGGAAATGTGTTTTACAAGAAGAGCCATCTTAAAGACAACCTGACCGGCATGAGTGTGAAGGTACTGGTGTAATAATATCTCTATTTATGGGTATGAATAGGTAAGGCTTCATGAGTCTGAGAGGAACAGAGGATGAATACATTAATATTCTGTAGGTCAAAATACGTTTAAAGGTCCAGTTGATTTGAGCTTTAGCATCGTGCTAAGTGGCAATGATAAATCAGTAGCGATCAAGGAATGACATCACCTGATAAACAATACTCAGTAAAAAGCATGAGAGTGTTTTTGGTCAAAACAAAGCACTTTCTAAAACCTGGTGTTGTGGTCGATCACTGGTATCCTTTATGATGTAACCTAGTAACCTTAGTAACCTTTATTATGTGTTGTTTGTTTACTAGGACACGCACACAGTTGCCAGTTACTGTTATGTACGTTTTTTAAAATTTTCAGTGTGGCCAGAAGGGGGCAGCAATACGTGAAACTACATGCTTCACCGTTAGCACACTGTAAACCCCAACTGTTGGCGATGGAAGCAATGCAACAGTTCAGTTGTACATACAGGCAGTGTTTTAAACGGGCCATCTGTGTATGTACTGTATGTATCATGTATGTTTCATGGAGGCTACGCGACCCCAAACACGTGTCCATCCATCAACACATGTCCATCCATCGGAGGGACCTTGAGGGTGGATTCCGGAATTGTCAGAGGAATACCGACATGAGAACAGATGAATTTCCATAACACGACGCAGAGATATACACTTTGATCGAAACATTCAACACAACCCCGAGACTACACTGCAAGCAAAGCATGTGCTGTATGTTTTGTCACCCTAGTTTTGAGGATACTACAACAATGGAGCACAACAGAGGCAGAGATCAAAACCAGGAACATTTCTCAATGGTACAAGTGAGTCGACAGTATGCACTATTAATAGACTTGAAGTGCCAAAAAGACGGTTTCCACAAAGTGCGTCCCGCTTTACTGACGAGGTGCCTGTGTTGCCTGGGAGCAGATGTCATTGATTACACTGGGTTGGTTATAACTGTAGATGATCAAAGTGAGAAAAAAAAACACACGTTTGCTCACAATGTTTGGATTAGAGTTCCAAGGTTTCGTAAGACTCTCTATATTGAGTGATGTTTTCCACTGACCTGTACAATGGAGCAACTCCATTTCAATACTGAGAAAGAAGAGGATGCAACACCCCAGGGCCATAGGAACCTAGCCTTCAACCACCATGAAAAGAACCATGAAAGAAAAGACGGGAATGTTTTTGTGGACACTCGGTAGTATCTCCATAAACTGTAGGAAGAAATATACACAGTACCAAAATGTGAGAGTGTGCAACAATGACAAAGAAAAATAAACTGCTGACAAAGGTAACCATCCTTCAGTTGTTACTGTAAGCTGATGATAGCTGCAGTGTCAGGTGGCTCTTTGCTCTAAGGGCGGTTGACTCTATCTATAACGGAGCCACTAATGACTCCCGGGCAGGGGGGGGGGGTGGGTGGGGGGGTGGGGTGGGTGGGTGGGGGGTGGGGTGGGTGGGGTGGGGCTGCAGCAGTCTTTTTCAGTTCATTCATGGGGCTTTTGATGTGTACCACCATTATGTGTGTGGTATACTAACAAGCTGCTTGTGCATATTCGTTTGCTTGAACGGGCTAGACATGAGCACAGTGAATCACAATGGGGGAGAACAATGGTTGATGCTTTTTTTTTTTGCACTTGAAAGTCATGTTTAACTAACCTATTACACAGCAGGAGACCTCTATGATGCTGTCCTTTTTACTGGTCCATTATGAAACATCAGATGTCTTAAGGCTCTCAGTCAGTGTCCTTCTTTTTCTTTCTTTTTTTTGGACACACCATGATAGACATTTCACATATTCACATTGCCAGGGAGTGAGTGTAGAAAAGGCTAGCAGGGTTAAGGTTACACCTCTTACTCTGGATGCACTTTACCTGCCGAAGTTCTCAGATTTCAGTCCTTAACAGATGGGAACCCTCCCAGAGAATCAGATTAAAGAAGTCCATCTCCAGCAGTGCGGCGTGGCAGATTCAACAAAGGTTCTCTCTGAAAGGAGTGCCTGTGGGAGGGTAAAAATGTGTGTGTGTGTGTGTGTGTGTGTGTGTGTGTGTGTGTGTGTGTGTGTGTGTGTGTGTGTGTGTGTGTGTGTGTGTGTGTGTGTGTGTGTGTGTGTGTGTGTGTGTGTGTGTGTGTGTGCAAGCACAGCCAGCGCTGACGAGACTGGATTTAGGCAGATCCGTTTTGGCGAGGAGGGGATGAGGGAGAGGAGCAGTCGTAACTGTGACGAGGACGGCCCTGGGATTGAAGGTGGGGATGATGACATAAGCCACACAAAGCTACCAATGGGATGGCAGGAACCCAGACCACCAGCATGTCTCCTCACATTCCATATCCCACACAGAGCCACCAGTCTGGGCTGGTGCTGCATGTCTTCTCTCAGTGGTAACGTCTTTCTCCCATAGGGCTTAATTCTACTGGAGGAGAGGAGAGGAGAGGAGAGGAGAGGAGAGGAGAGGAGAGGAGAGGAGAGGAGCTGCCTCTGCCATATATACTCCAGCTCACACAGTCAGGGGTAGTTGCCATACCATGAGGGTGCTGTCTGAAGACTCTGCCCCAGTCCCTGCTGCTGCTGCTGTCCCTGTGCCTTCTCTCAGTCTCTGGAAGCCCCTCCCCCCGGATATGACAGCAGCCGAGGTCACCCTGTCCCTGCGGCCCCCGTCCCGCTCGCAGGGCCGCCCCCGCACCCACATCTCCGGGTCGTCACTGAGCTCATAGATGGACCCGTCCTCCAGGCTGTGTTCCAGAGACTCCAGGGAGGAGTCCGACGCCTCGTCGCCACGCGCAGTCAAGGGTCGTCCCGGCAACCCTGAGGTGGAGCGCAGCCTGTACTGCAGCAGCACGCCTCGTCCCTTGCCCCTCCCCCCCCCCTCGCCCTGGGAGGAGCCGGACTGCTGCAGAGACTCCTGGGACGAAGAGTCACTGCGGTCCTCCCCTCCACATGCAGAGTCCGGTCCGTCTCCGACAGAGTCCCTCTTCAGCAGCTCAGGGGACAAGGTGCTGGAGGTGGCCACCAGGAAGTCCACCGGGCCGCAGTGGGCATTCAGAGACGTCATCCCCTTCCCTGCAGGACAGATATACGAGTCACATGAGGAGAGGATGTTGAGACACTTAAAATCTCCAGATGCAAGCAGTGCCATTTTTTATTAATTAACTGATAATTAATTGAAGTAAGTGTTTTTTTTTCCATTCACAAATTAAAACACAGGTTTTTTTCAATGAAAAACCTCATTCCCCTTGACCGAAGACCATAGCATCACTGTGAGCAGCCTCATCTCCTCCCATCGGAGGACGGGCTTACACATGTTTATACCATTCCTCATTCCATTCCATGCATTACAGTGAGCCCATCCTCCGATTTGTACCTCCACCAGCCTCCACTGCCTGCCATTAATACCTGTTATTTTGGGGATGCCCTCCAGTTTGGGCACGGGCAGTGTGATGATGATGCCCTGGGCTGTGCCCACCCACAGCAGCCCCTGGCAGATCAGCAGACTGGTCACACGCATGCTTTTCTGGCCTGGAACACAGGAAACGTGGTATTATTAATTCATGAGGAGAACATGTGTGTTGATGGAACACAATAACAGTTGCTACTGACGATTTATACTATAAAAATGGAAAACTACAGATCCTCACACATCCACCCACATTAGATAGACAAACACACATATATGGGCCCAGGAAACTTGACATTTAGGTCTGGGTTTGGTCAAGATTTTCTCAGGTATTGTTTTATGCCTACCTTGAACTAAGGTACTCAAATGTATGGTAAGTGGTGGTACTTGAAATGTAAAACAAGGCTCTTAGTTGACATGGAAAGGCAGATTTATACAGCTGAGTATCTAAGGCCACCAAAAGACCGAGAGGTGTGGTGCTCCATATTCATGAAAGCAGATGTTGTGATGAGTGTCAGATGCAAATGGAACCAGGTAGCAGGTCTATATTTAACACATCCTCCTCCATGTACTGTATGACTTGTATCCTGTCATTAAGGCAAGAGAGAGCAACATCAGGTGGGGTATAACGAGATAGGTAGGGATTCTGTGAGGACAGGTGGGGTACTGTATAACAGGATGGGTCAGGTGGGGTGTGCCTGGATGAGGAAGGGACCTGTGGGGGTATAACTAGGTGGGTAATAGATGACCTGTGAGGACATTCTCTGTCCCAGTTCTACAGAACGGCCCAGACGAATGTTCTTTCAACCCCAGGAGAATGCTGTCGTAATCCTAGAGCTCACACTATGCATTTACTCTGCAGCGGTAGTCCACATAGCCAATGCTTCCTTCATTTCAGTGATCTGCTTCAGTCAACAGCACGGCACATTCATCTGTTCTGTTGCGTTGTGCTGTTGTGTTTGTGTGTACTCTACTGCTACGCTGTAACTGGGACTTTATGCACTTTGTTGAGTCTGTGTACATTACCACGCATATGAATACTCATTAAAACCGTGCATTGTATTTTAGCTTCTCCACGTAATGTATTTGTTTTCCTCAGCCACATCGAGAGCCTGGCTCGGCTTCCACTTTTTGATTGATTGTCTCTGTTTTGGGACAATGTAAAATAACATTAAGCAATTTCAGTATAGACGCATATGTCTTGGTAACACTTCATAAAAACAGTCATTTATTTGAGAATAAGAAAAATTGTCCAGGCAACGATCCTCCCCGTCCTCGACTATGGTGACACAATTGACATGCACGCGGCAGACTCAGTTCTCAAACCGTTAGACTCCGTGTTTCACTCTGCTCTCTTCATCTCCAGGGATAGTGACTCCATGAAGGGCTTATCATTGGATTGTATTTGTATATAAAGCAGTTCTTTAAAACTCCCATTTTACCTCACATCATTGCTTTTATGGCAGACATGCACTCCAGAGTACCAAACCAGGTCCCAGACTCAGCTAACCCTCAAAGTTCCATGCATTTCATACTGAACTAGATAAATCAGCCTTTAATTTCTGTGGCCCAAAGTACTTGGAATGACCTTCAAAACAATACTCAGGTTAGATTCTCTTGTGCCACTTGGTCAGCGTAAGACCTTGCTAACGGCTCTGTCACCTGAGGAATGTACATTTTACACAATTTATTATATTGTGTAAATTGATATATAATTAAAGAAGTGTATTATGTTAATTCTGAATGTACATTTACGATTGCAAGCAGGGCTCCTCCAAAAAAAGACACCGGGCACTGCCTGCAGGCTACGACTGATTTACGGTCTGGACTGCCATTCTCAATGTCAGCCTGAGAGGTCCCTACTGAGGGGCTGAGGACGAGCTTTTTAGGATGCCTTGTGCACAGATCTAAGGAGGTTGACCACGCTGGGCTCACATGTAGTGGACGCTTGGGCTGACAGAATGAGAATGTCAGTAGGTCAGGGTTGCCACAGCAGCGGTGAAGGTATCTGGAGGTTCGGAATGCTCTCTGTGAGAGACCCGGTACTGGGACAAAGGGTCACTATGACAGCTGTGTCATTTATTACGGCTGCCTTGAGTGCTGCACTGTACCTGAAGATGAAGAGGGATGCCAGGGTTAAGGGCCGAGCGGGGAGAGGGGAGGGGGGCCAGTCCTGCCTGTAGAAAATTTGAAAAAGCTCCTGGTTCGGAATCTAAACTATTTGAGTGTATCGAATGGCAAGCTGGCTGTGGGTCTACACAGGGTAATTTGTAGGTATCAGCAATATATGGAGATACTGGTGGTTATTTGGCATGCCATTTTATGGGTATGTCAATGGGTTAGGGTTAGGCTTAGGCTTAGGCTTAGGCTTAGGCTTAGGGTTAGGGTTAGGGTTAGGGTTAGGGTTAAGTTTGTGTTTATACTTGTGTAACCATCATGTGTGATCATATGTGTACAGTGGGAGTATATGGGATTGAAACCGAAACGCTGGTTAAATAAATTATTGAGGCTATCTATATTTTAGAGCGTGAGTATATAACATGATTGTATGACTGATCATATCACTGAATCATGACTAGCCTTGTGAATACTGTTATGTACTATTGATGAATCTCTAAGCCTGTTGGCTTCCAGAGCCCATACAGTACCAGTCAAAAGTTTGGACACACCTTCTCATTCAAAGGTTTTTCTTTATTTTTGTTATTTTCTACATTGTAGATTGATATTGAAGACATCAAAACTATGAAGAAACACATATGGAATTATGTAGTAAACAAACAAGTGTTAAACAAACCAGAATATGTTTTTGACAAGAGCACCAAAGCAGCCTTCTAATTTCAATACACCAACACCCATGTGATCTGCTGAGAGAATGCTTATTTACATGTGGAAGAGCTGTATTCACATGCTTGTTCAGAGTCACGCTCAGATTACGATGTGTGATTCGCATGAACAGCTAGAAAGAGTCCTAATTCATTTTTTTCACCTTGAAGCACGCACAAAACAAACCAAGTTTGGAAGCCCACTGATCTGTGCTGTGCCGTGCTATGTGGGGCCATGCTGGGCCGGAACGGGCTGTGCTATGCAAGGAAAAGGAAGGAGTGTAGCTGATTTGCATGTTTAGCGTCTTAAGAGAGCGAGGCATTTAGGAGGAGAGCTTTGAGGGTTAGAGCGTTAAAGGGCTCCAAGAACAACCCTATCTTACAAATGTCAGGCTCCTGCTTACATAGTTTTTGTGAGTCTATTTATACTCTGTGTACAGAGCTGCTGGAGGGAAGTTATTCTCTTCAAAACCCACTCCAGGGTTACTGTGGAATCTAGAGTTAAAGTGAGCTCATGTGGGCGCCAGACATCATTGTTTAGGATCAGTAATAAGAGTGGGATAATGACAAAGAGACCTCAGATTAGAGAGGTGTATCTTAACCTTGAGATTAGAGAGGTGGAGCTGAACCTCAAACAATCTTCCACCTCAGAGTTTTTCCAGAGGAAATAGTCTATCTCGGCAGCTGGTGTTTTGTGAAACAGAAGATGTCTCGAAAGATAAATGTTTCCTTGTGGTATTTCACAGAGAGCTTTTTTAAAATTGATCTTTTAACCAGAGGACAAAACTATTAAATCCATTAGCAAAGGAAAAATCATCTTGTATTCTTGGCTGTAGAGACTACTCACTTGTTTACTACTCCTGAAATTCCCTGTCAAAGGCGAGTGCATGAAAGTGTGAGGATAAGAGAATATATAATTAATTAAAGTCATATACCTGAGGGAGAAACCTATGAGAATGTCGGGTGCATTGATCTGTAATAACTGTCAGTATGTCATGTTGTTAAGAATTCTTGGGTTCAGGTATGATGTGCAAAGTCAAAAGATGAAATCAGATCACCGGTGTCTTTCGACAGGTGATTGAATACAAGGTGTGCACAAGGGAGACATACAGCAAAGTGGGAAGGATCTCTGAGGCCCGGAAGGCCGGTCCTCAGTTTTAAAATAAACTACAAGCTGTGGAAAAGTACCAGAGACAGCAAATCTATTGACCTCGCCCCCCCCTCCCAACGTGTTTACCATGCTGAGTATGGAAATGGCACCAGCAGCTTTTGCCTGAGACAAAACAAGTCCTTCTCCTCCGACAGAGACAGAGGGCCTGGTCAAGTCTACAATTGATCTGACAACTGTATTACTAAAACATTAAGTAACTTATTAATCAACCAGAATCACTATTCCCATCAATGTGTGAGTAGGAGTATCCCAAGGAACCATGTGCTCTTTCATCTGTGAGGACAGCCAAAGAGCACTTCAGAGAGATAGTTTATTTTCTCTCTCGTACCCTGGTGACAGGAGCCTTCTGGCATCTCCACCACTCCCCCCCATCCCCACACATCTCCCCACCACCCTAACTTCCCCCCAGGGCCAAGCCTGCCACCCTCTCATATATGCTGCATATTTCAACAGGAAGTTCTGCTGGGTGGAAATGACCTCAGGGTCACCTGACACTCTCCAGACGCCTTGACCATTGTACCTCTCCTCGAAGTGTCTCCCACAACAAAAAGAAACTTTGATCGTAAAAAGAAAAAGTTTGTGTTCTCTGAACCATGTCCTTTTCTATTCTCCCCTTTCTATTGAGCTAACGAGACGAGAGGCATCTGAAACAGTGAACCTATTGACTGTTCACTCCTCTCGTCCAGTAGATGAAGGTTTCCAGTACTATTTGTCTCTTTCAGTTCTGTCTGATCTTTTTTTTTTTTGAGGTGCAGAATATCAAACTGTGGGCTGAGATGGGAAAAGGAGCACATTTGAATAAATCCATGAGGAAAGAGCACGTACTGTACAGACTAGACTGAATCAGCTCAACCTTCAAACACAGTGTAAAGTTGTAACATTCCCTCCAATAAGCTTCTTCGAAAAGAAACCCACAGGGTGTTCAATACTGCTGTCATCTTGCTGCAGCAGAACAGGCCCAGCTCACTGGCACCTATGTACAAAGTAAAGGGATGATGAAAATCCGGAGTGGAAAGCACAGGTGCAGAGACTCACAAGGCTTTGGACTTCTCAACACTCTGGGCTCCAACGGAAGGGGACTTTGGGACTAGTGAAATCCTAGTTAATACAAAACGTCTGGCCATTCCCAGAAATCAGCACATTTCCCAGCGGGACACTAGTGCAGGAAGGTTGTTAATGGCCTCCACCTTTGCCATGACTGAACAGACCTTCCCTTCCTGCCACCTTTCTGAGGTATTTCACCATCGCTTGAGCGATTTCGCCTTTTGACAGATTAACTTTCGAATTGGCAAACCGTTCAAATAGCTAATAGGTAATAGGTGCTTTGGCCAGGCGGCATTAAATACCACCACATCATCAAAATATGCCCCAGCATTTTCCAGACCAGGTAAAACAATATGCATGAGCCGTTGAAACGTGGCTCCTGCATTTTGTAACCTGAATGGAAGAGGAAGATAGGACCATAAACCATCAGGAATGGCAGGCAGACAGGTCTTTGGCATGCTCAGTTAGAGGGACCTGTCAATACCCCTTCAGCAAATCGAATTTTCTGAAGGCTGCGCCAACCCTGGGCAAAGGGTACAGGGTCTGTCTTAATGATGGTATCGAGTCAATGTTCATGCTCCAGTACATTTGTCTGAGATGGTACACCTCAGAATAATCTCTGGTATTCTACAAGAACCACTACAATGTCTACGTTTTCCTCTGAAGGCAAGTGTGACAGATAGCCATCCAGGACTTCTAAAATCGTTCTTCAACTGTCCGGCAGCCACTCGGCATGTTTGACCTTCCTTAGAGTCAATAGTATAGTAGAAGATAGTGGTTTACCCTGATTTCTCTGCCTGATCACAGCGGGAGAAGTACAGTTTTAACATGTTGACATGACACAGCCATGTTTTTTTTCTGCGCTCCGGTGTGGCGATGAGATAATCCAGATTTCTAAATCTTTTCCTGATGGTTTAAGGACCTGGAAAATGAGCAACAAGAACGGACAACAAATCCAGGACTTGGTCACCCCCATGGAAAGTGTGACTGTGTGCATTTCAATCATACCAGACTTTCATATGCACTGTCCCCAAGTTCTAACTGGCAAAAGAGTTTGATTCCTGTAACAACCTCTCTCTAAGCAAACTCAAAGGGCCTCTGACATAATGTTCAAACACAAGCTCATTCGGATTGAAACCAAGAGACTCTTGGATAACTTATCAAAGTCTGATGAAATCTCTCAAGAGTGCCTGTCAGACTCTGGGTGATACGCACTTGAGAAGCAATGGGCAGTGCCTAACTGCTGTAGCACTTGCTTGTAGCCTTGGTTCGATTGCATTATTTGTGGAAGCCCAAATGTTGAGAATAATTTCCCAAGGACCTTAACAACACTAGGAGCTGTAATTCTCCTCAGTGGAATGGCCTCAGGGAAATGAGTGACAGCACAAGATGGTCAAGAGACATAAGTTACCATTCTTTGTTTTGGGCAAATGACCAACACGGTCCACCAGAACCCTGCTAAAAGGTTTGCCAAAAGCAAGTATAGCCTGTAAAGTGGCACCGGTACAGTTTTACCCACTATCTGGCAAACATGACATGATTTGCAGTAAGCCACCACACCCTGGCCTGCCATTCTACCATAGTGAGCCAACCTCAGTATTTTCTGTTGGAGGGTAACTGGCACGACAGTTTGAGATACACTGGGCCAATGATCTTGCCCAGAAGTGGCTTGGGAACAGAACGCCACCTTTCTCAAAGTAACCCACAGTACCCTCAACATACTCCTCCTCTGGACGTACATCGGCAAAAAGAGAGGAGAGGGAAGCATCTTTTCTCTGTTCAGCAATAAGCTTCTCTCTGGACATCAGAGTGTTTCGCATCAACTCACTCACCTTTGGGGTTTTCAAAGAAGAATTCAACTCAGGAGGTTTATCGAAATCAGGATCGCACGTAAACATCTAGAACAGATTAAAAATGGTGGGATCGTTGAAATCCTGCTCAACAGCAGACTTGCTCTCAGAAATCGTGTCCGTGTAACAGCACATGCTGGAAACACTCTAGGGTATTTCTCTGATAACTGATGATTAGTTTCCTCTAATCTGGGCACATACAGGATACAACAGGACTTGGCAGGACTTTCCCACCGGCCAAATCGTTGCCCAGAATGAATGAGACCCCCTTCACGGGTAGGCTTGGTCTCACTCCAATGACCACGGGACCAGTAGCAAGATCAGATACGAGTTCCACATTATACAAAGGAACTTCAATGCAGCCCGTCTCCGTGCCATGAACTAACATACTGTGACCAGTTGCAGTGAAGTGTCAGACAAAGACAAACCGCCTTCCAAAATGAAGGACTGGGTATGCCCTAGTGTGTCCTCACAGGTTGTTTAACCGCATTATCACTCTGCAGAGACACAAAGCCGTCTGAAACAAAGGGTTCAAACAAATCTGACGCATAATCTCATTTAGCCGATCTCTCAGGCACCAACAGGGGACTCAACGGGTTGAGAAGCACCCACCAGAGAAACTCCCTTTTTCTCTCTCTTATTTTTCTGCTTCAATTTGGGACATTGAAAAACCATATGGTCTTCCAGGCGGCAGTAATGACAAACTGTCTGCTGTCTGTTTTCTGCCCACGCCTGTCTTTTCACTTCTCTGCAGTTACTGAAATGTTTTTTTTTTGTATAGGGATTAGTTCTTTGTGTCCTGTTTGTGAAGGTGATTTTATGGGTGAACACAGACTCATCTGCACGGACTGCAGCTTTCTCAAGATCTTTGTATGTAGCAACTCTTCTGTGAAGGTCCTTGATGTCTTGAGAAACACACCACCGATCAAAAAGACATGCTTGTTCCCTTGCGAATTCAACATGATTGTGTGACTCTGGCTTTTGGCAGTTTACGGAACTCTTGTCTATATGCCTCTGGAAATAACTCGTAAGCCTGAACGATAGCAGTTTTAACAGTCTCATACTCTGAACTCTGAGCAAGGGACAAGGCAACATACACTTGTTTAAGGTTTTCCAACAAGAACACTTTGGAGAAGCAGTGACCAGACATTGACCACCATTTTTAGGGCCGTGGCAATCCGTTCAAACAAAGTACACGTCCGGCTCCTTTTCATTGAACAGTGGTACAAGATGGCTGTTCTGACTGACTGTTCCGACCAAGATCAAACTCTGCTGAGGTTCCAGGATGGCCTGACTGGGTACAGAGGGCTTCCATTTATAACTCTCCATGCTCAAATTATGTTTGCCTTTGGCACGCTCATGTTCTTTATCCCTTACCTTGTGATCGAGTTCCGTTCTCAGTCGCTGCAGTCTTGTAACTCTCTTAGTTGCAAACCTGGAGGATTCTCAGAGGCATCTCCCCCTACAACCTGTTTGGTCTCAGGCATCTCGGGTAGGACCTCTATCTCCACCAAGGCAGGAACAAGAGTTTCTTGGACGGTTACTTTATTAGTGGCAGATGACACCTGAACGTCATAAAGGTTTGCAATTTTGATCAGATTCCCCTTCGTACATTAATTCAGTACATCCCAAGAAGGGTTTTCATTGAAGGCTTCTAAATCAAATTCCATGGCTTGGGCTGTGTGCCACTTTCAAACTGATTTACCACAATCCTATACTAGACTAGACTATATGCTGGTTGTCGCATAAGAAACTAAGAAACTCTACGATAAAAGTTTAGTTCATACATTAACATATATGAGCAGTAGAGCTTCAGTGTAGGTGACTAGAGCAACACAACGATAATCCTGTCAAACAGGATCACAGACGAGCCCCCACTTGTTACGTTCCACGAAACCAACGCCTTCAAAGGCGGTCGCTCAAAATAAAGGGAACTAACACAAAAACACATTGAAACAACAGAAAGGTGTTCAAGAGGGGTTTGGAAAGATCCATACATCCATGGGCCACTGAAGGTTGCAACGCAACCAAAAAAAAGGCTCCTAAAAGGCATTCACCATGGATGCCCAGTCAATTTGCCACAAATAAGGGCAAAAAGTATTAATCCAGAAACTAAATGAAAGAGCATGGATTAACTGAGATGTCTTGTCTTTCAAACTAAAGCATACACAGGGAAAACCAACACTCAGACATAGCGGGAGGTACTGTAACCAGGAATGTTATCCTGCTTAACTTCACCTTAGGCCCTGGGCTAGCAGGTCTTAAATAACCCCAGCTGAGCAGGTCTTAATTACACCAGCTGGGCAAACAGCACGGCTGAAACCCATATGGACTAACAAGATGACTCCCACACCCGCCCCCCAACCCACACAAACACTCCCCACCCAACACAAACACAGGGAACACTAGGTTAGCTGATAAATATTGTATTTCATTTGTGGTGAAGGAAGGGAGACGGAGAGGGAGGTGATGTCTACAGCATTCTAAGGGGACTGCAGTGAGAGGTAAGAGGGTGAGATGAAGAAAGAGAAGAAGAACTGGTGAGATGGAGAAGAAGAAGAACCGGTAAGGAAGAGAGAGAAGATGCGTAGGTTGTAAGAGGGAGAAATGAGAGGCAATACAAAAGGAGAGGAGAGAACAAAGACAGAATGAGAAAATAGTGAAAGGGAGAGAGAGAGGGGAAAACATGGAGGCAGAGATAGAAAAGAAAGAAGGGGGGGCAAACCTGGCACGGTACCAGCGTTCCAGGGACGTTGAAGGAAAGACAAGAGTGTTTCCATGGCAACCCCTGGAATGAAAAGCTTTGTCTCCGACACTGCACGGCTCCTCCGTGACTTTACTCCTTTTATTAATTCCTCCCTCTAACCCCCCCCCCCCCCCCCCTCCTTCCTCTAACACCCCCTCCCTCTCCCTCCCTCTAACCCCCACCTCCCACCCCCCCCTGAGTGATTCAGGTCAGTCCCCGGAGCACAAGGACCCAAGGAGCAAACTCTCAGACACGACCAGAATACCATCATGGCAAGAGGAGCATCAGCGATGCGTAATAGGTGTCCTCTCATTGCTCTTGTACAATCAGGCCTCTCATTGCTCTTGTACAATCACCTCCCCCAAAAAACAACTTGGAAATACAGCATATGTTTTCCTACTAGCCCCAGTAACACAGCGGAGCAGCCTCATGCATTTATATGCACTTGAAGACAAATTTTAAGAAAAAGTATTGTATAACACTGGAGTGACTGGGAGAAGGCATTTGTACGGATGCTGAGCCAGACAACAATAGACTTAAGTGTTTTCTAAAATGCCTCTAGAACATCCAGGAATGGACTGTCACCATTACGGTGAGAGCATTAAATCAGAAGCCTGGAGGTAATAGTAGTAGCAATGTCTAAGGGAAGGCTGTGCTGTGTTGTGCTGTGTTGTGTTGTGTTGTGTTGTGTTGTGTTGTGTTGTGTTGTGTTGTGTTGTGCTGTGCTGTGTTGTGCTGTGCTGTGCTGTGCTGTGCTGTGCTGTGCTGTGCTGTGTTGTGTTGTGTTGTGCTGTGCTGTGCTGTGCTGTGCTGTGCTGTGCTGTGCTGTGTTGTGTTGTGTTGTGTTGTGTTGTGCTGGCTAAAGAAAGGTTGAGCTGTGTTTACTGTAGTGTATGGTATGCTGTAGGACAACGTTCACCTTTCTAAATAAAGACAACATGCATGAAGAATTGCATACCAATTCTCCTTAAAACAATACAAAACATTTTTTTTTTTTCTAAATTAGCTGTACCTGGGTTCTGCAGGGCTGCTCGTGTTGAGATGTTGATCTCCTGCAGATGTTCCAGTGTCTCAGTGTGAAACAGGCGGATGGAGGAGCCCTCAGAGAACGCCATCCACACCCCTCCTCCAGCCCGCACCATGTGTGCCACACTCACCATGGGGTCTGGGTGTACCTCAAACCTCTGGGGGGGGGGAGAGAGTCAGTGAGATACAGTACATCACCATGGTCATATGACAGATGGGACTTGACATAGGCACATTAGTACTTGTTGATAGAATTCATGAAGAAATACAGTGAGAACAATTGGCCCGTCCTTAAACCATGTTTACATTGATTGTGTGAATGTGATACAGCACATGTATGCAAATAAAACATGGATGAATGCATTCACAATTACATCCCCATTTAATTTGGCATCAATTACAGAGGGTTGTTACACTGGTGTGAAATGCAAAATATGGTCATATTACTCACTCAGAATATGGTGTTTTCTTAACGTCATGGTGAGAGAGCATTCATCATGCATAACTGCTTCTTTCTCTCTCCCTATGTGATTTTTTGCATGTTGTTTCAAATGGCATTATCATCGAAAGGCATACAGGTGTTACACTCTATATTTGGTTCTCTGTCATTATTACTATTCTATTATCCCTGTTATTTGTTCCCTGTTATTTGCAGTAATATTTCAGTAATATTACAGCTATTTTTTACTTACAGTCAGGTCCATATGAAACATATTTCAAATCCATTGTGGTGGCGTACAGAGCCAAAATTATTAAAATTGTGTCACCCCCCTCTCTCTCTGATCCCAGCTAACCAACCCTCCCTCTCTCTCTGAACCTAGCTAACCAACCCTCCCTCTCTCTCTGATCCCAGCTAACCAACCCTCCCTCTCTCTCTGAACCTAGCTAACCAACCCTCCCTCTCTCCCTGATCCCAGCTAACCAACCCTCCCTCTCTCTCTGAACCTAGCTAACCAACCCTCCCTCTCTCTCTGATCCCAGCTAACCAACCCTCCCTCTCTCTCTGAACCTAGCTAACCAACCCTCCCTCTCTCTCTCTCTGACCCTAGCTAACCAACCCTCCCTCTCTCTCTCTGAACCTAGCTAACCAACCCTCCCTCTCGCTGATCCCAGCTAACCAACCCTCTCTCTCTCTCTGAACCTAGCTAACCAACCCTCCCTCTCTCTCTGAACCTAGCTAACCAACCCTCCCTCTCTCTCTGAACCTAGCTAACCAACCCTCCCTCTCGCTGATCCCAGCTAACCAACCCTCTCTCTCTCTCTGAACCTAGCTAACCAACCCTCCCTCTCTCTCTGAACCTAGCTAACCAACCCTCCCTCTCTCTCTGAACCTAGCTAACCAACCCTCCCTCTCTCTCTGAACCTAGCTAACCAACCCTCCCTCTCTCTCTCTCTGAACCTAGCTAACCAACCCTCCCTCTCTCTCTGAACCTAGCTAACCCTCCCTCTCTCTTCTCTCTGAACCTAGCTAACCAACCCTCCCTCTCTCTCTGAACCTAGCTAACCAACCCTCCCTCTCTCTCTGAACCTAGCTAACCAACCCTCCCTCTCTCCCTCTCTCCCTCTCTCTCTGATCCCAGCTAACCAACCCTCCCTCTCTCTCTGAACCTAGCTAACCAACTCTCCCTCTCTCCCTCTCTCTCTCTCTCTCTCTGAACCTAGCTAACCAACTCTCCCTCTCTCCCTCTCTCTCTCTCTCTCTGAACCTAGCTAACCAACCCTCCCTCTCTCCCTCCTCTCTGAACCTAACTAACCAACACTCTCTACTGTATGGGAGAGTGGGGTAAATTGAGCATTTTTTTATATTCAGCATCACTACGTCAAGGGAAATTTAGTATTTGTCTAACAAAGAATTAATGTAAACATAACAGTTTTGAAAATATAGCTTGTCCACAACTCCTCTGTCTGTGTGTGTGTGTGTGTGTGTGTGTGTGTGTGTGTGTGTGTGCCTCTCTCTCTCTTTTTCTCTCTCTCTCTCTCTCTCTCTCTCAATCTCTCTCTCTCTGTCTGTCCACCCTTGTGTGTGTGTGTGTATCTATCTCTCTCTCTCTCTCTCTCTCTCTCTCTCGATAAACAACCTTTTGTATTGTGTCAGAGAACAACATCCCCCAAGCCTCCATCTCTTTTAAGACCGCAAGGAGCAGGGATGGCGTCTGAGGCGCACACACTTCTTAATGAGTAGCTGAGGAAGTGTGCCGCTCCTTATCGTGGCTACACATGCTACCCCCCCAGGTCCGCGGCGTGACAGGGGCTGGCGTCTCCCAGCCCCCCCAGCCCCTATCACTCTCGGTTTGCAAGTCGGGGGGTAGGAGATTAGTGAGAGAATGAGAGAGGGGTTTGCAGGGATGGGATGGGAAGCCCCCGCCACTCCCACCCTGCCCCCCCCACCCCCCCACCGCCACCCTGTGCACCGGCGGACGAGGGATTACCACCTGTTAGTGTGGCCTTGCCAGAGGGACCTCTTTTGTTTGAGAGGAGGGAGCAGGGAGAGGAGAGAACCCTTTGATGTGTTTCCTCGTTTAATTGTCTCCTCGGCAGTGGGGTGTCTGCCCCGCCCGGGAATGAAGAGCACATCTCTAACAATACGAAAATATCCCCCCCAAAAAAAGCTGAGATTTCACCTTCATAACCCATTATTCAAATGACCTGGGAACTTTAATAACTTAAGGACTAAGTCCTAACTGGAACAGAGTGAGGGAAGGGGGAGGGAATGAGTGAATCACGGGCTTCTCTGTCAGTGATCTGGGCATAACCTGCCGGGCTAATTGTCTACTGACACGTTGTGATGACATTGTTGGATGCCATCTTGTCTGGCATATGTTTAGTGCCACCTGGAAGGCCTTCTGGGATAAATACAGTCGATGTGGCATCATGTTTTAACTGTTGCCAAGTCTAAAGTGTTATGCAACAGCTTCCTAATACAATGTTGTTGAAGTATTTACAGAGTTAATCTGTAAGGGCAATATTAAAAACAATGGCATATTCAAAAATGACAATTAACTAACTGAACAGGTTATTTAAATAAGGAGGTTGGTTGGATGGCTACGTGATGTTATTGGGTATTACCCGGAAAGCCCATATTTGGTAAGGCTTCCACTGCACATGTGTGTAATGGATAAGGATAGTGAACATTCTATCCTCACTGTGACATGCAGGACAAGTGAGGGCACCAAGTGTTCACCCAACTGTCACCCGAGTATTAGTGGTCTGAACCCTGCCTTGCTTACAGAGACGAGAGCGGGGCAGCAGAGTGTGACAGTGGCAATATGGCCTTTCACACCCAGCACTGCAGTGTCACACAAACCTCTGCACCCCCTAAGTCCTTCATCAGCCGAGGGGAGCCGCACGGCCAGCTGAACCCCCAGAGATAAAGCCCCCGTCTCAACAGATCATTAGCCCTTCATTACATAAGGTGATGAGGTGGCTGTGATCTTAGGAGGGACGCACGTCCAAGTTCACACTCAGGGCCAGTGTGGAGGGCGGGGGGGGGGGGGGGGGGGGGGTCTGGGGAAGAGTGTGGAAAGGGGGGGGGGGGAGTGTGGAGGGGGGAGAAGGGGAATGTGTGGAGGGGGGGGAGTGAGGGGTTTGTGTACAGTATGAGGAGGAGTGCGGGGGGGGGGGGGGGAGTACATATGTCCCTCTCAGCTGGACAGGAGATGGAGGGTGGGTGGACCAGGCCTTCCTGTCTGTCAATACTAATCAAAGGCTCTGCCTCCATGCCCGTCCGACCTGCCTGGTGAGGCTCGTGGAGGGCTGATTATCCAGGCCTGTGTGTGACATTTGCTCTGCATCCTGCCGTGTCACCCCAGTGAGGCTCATTTACGCATGTGCCCTGCCTGGAGCCGGGGGTCCGTGCTCAGCACAACTCAGTGTCAACAGACGAGAACCGGCGGCTCCGTCAGGGATCACTGATTCGAGGTGGAGGGAGCGAAGCTGACAGCAGTGTTGCTCTAACTTAGGGAACCGGTGTGGAGGAGACAACTTAAGAGGAAAGGAGTGACTTTGAGTGAGCGTGACCCTGCAGTGCACACCGGCTCCAAGTTAAAGCTCCCCCCACACCCCCACCATCACCCCCCTCCCCCTCCCCTCCCCCCCGCTTCCCTGATCCTCGTTCCGCCCTGCAGCCCCTGTGAAGTCAGCCCTCCCGGGCTAGCATTAGTCAGGAGGAGGAGGAGGTTAAGCGAATAGCGGCCAGCGAGGAGAGACAAACGCTAACCTGAGCGCGTGAGTCTGAGGAGGGACGCGGCGGCGCGGCGGCGAGGCAGCGAGGCGGCGAGGCAGCGAGGCGGTGAAACGGAGCCCTGTCTCCTACGCGTGGTCACTCGGCTGGCTAAGCTGAGATCTCCAGGGGATTGGGCAGGCAGGAAGGAGGAGAGAAGGCTAGGGCGAGGGCGAGGGCTGAGAGATACACATACACCCCTGGGGTGGGTAGTGTGCACTGGGGACGATGCGATGGTGGGAAAAGGGGGGTCTGTAGATGAGGGGGGAGAGGGGAAGGGGGGGGGGGGGGTTGGTAGGGGGTGAGGGGGTGGGGGGGGTTGGTAGGGGGTGGAGGGGGAGGGGGCATGGATCGCCTACCTGAGTGGTGAGGCTGGAGCCCTCAATGACGGTGACAGAGTTGGCACAGCTGGCCCACACAGACTCGTCCAGCACCAGCAGGGTTCGGACCGGTTCCGGACCCACACACACACTCCTGCAGGAGTCTGGGTCCCACAGGTCACCTGAGAACAGCACAGGTATATTTAAGGTTTGCACACTGTCTATAGACTTACCTGAGAACAGCAATGTTTAAGGTCAGCACAGAGTCACCTGGACACCTAAGAACAGGTATGTTTTAAGAGATGCTGCAGGGTTTTTGGCTTTAGTGTTGACTGTATGGTTCGTGATATAATGTTAATCGATTTCTTATCTCATTAGACCACGCAGTCCTCAATTTAAGGCCAGAAATCTTTAACAAAATAAGATTGTGCTCATGGGATTGAGGAGGTGTGCCCCTCTCTGTCCAATCAAGTATACTTAGGGGACCCTTTTTGGCTCGTGAGCGCTAATTTTAAACCCAGTGGCTGAAATTAAACAGAAATCCTGTCACATTTATAGACTCATACTGTCACATATGCAGCAGAGCTCTGCTGATAACCCCACAGAGTCATTGTAGTTGTAATCACCAGCTTATCATAATGTTTAAAACACAAGCAACACTTTTCCATTCCAACACGCAGTATGGTGCTGGGTGATTCTGCAGCTGTTGCCTTTAGCAAGACAATTAAACTTCATTTCTTGTGCTTATTCCGGAGCATTTTTGACAAACATTCAAAAATAGCTCCACAGTGTTACGTAATCATTGAACACATAAGAAGATCTTTGACTGTGCACACACTTACACACCACACCACACACACGCACACACGCACGCACACACGCACACACGCACGCACACACACACACACACCACATGCAAGCACACACGCACACACACACACACACACACACACACACACATGCACGCACACACCCACATGCAAGCACACACACAAACACATACACACACGCACGCACACACACACACACACACACACATGCACGCACACACCCACATGCAAGCACACACACAAACACATACACACATGCACACACACACACATGCACGCACACACCCACATGCACGCACACACCCACATGCAAGCACACACACACGCACACACACCCACACACACACACGCACACACACACGCACGCACACACCCACATGCAAGCACACACACACGCACACACACACACACATCCACGCACACACCCACATGCAAGCACACACACACACACACACACACACACACACGCACACAACCACAGGTAAATTGATTGAGTCTCTGGACTATATTCTCTTAACCTCTAGTCTCTCTGTGCGGTAGAGAATAATGCCCTCCCCTCCTAACTCCCACGCTCTAATAAGGCTGTAGAACATTTGAATCTGCCTTCTAACTTCTTTATCATGAGTTAATTTTTTTCCATCAATGCGAAAATGAAGGAGACCTTTTTCCTTTGAGTTTTAATCACGGCCACACGTTGCAGCAGTCATGGCAGCGCATTATGAAACACGTTATATAAGCGTTTCCTTTCCCAGTGCCTTAATGAAGCTGAATTAGAAGGAGGAAGTGCAACCAGCCATTTAATTAACATTTTGAGTTGTTTATTTCTGCTTTCAATCCAGAATAGCTTCACAATGCCTCCTGACTTGCCCAAGTTAATTGCTTGGCGTGTTCTAAATGTCATTCTTCCACCTTTTCAAATTCACTCTCTCTTATAATCTTATATCCCCTCAGGCCCCCATGCAGATGCCATGGCTATTCCAGCGGTTCCCCCCCAGGCTACACCAGGTGCACCACAGAGGAAACCAAAAACCTCAACCACTTTAAACCTCAACCGCTGCACTAGCATAAAGTCATCCAAATACTTTCCTGAAAAGCAGGCCTGCCAAACTCAATTTACAGCGGTAACCTCAACGTTACAGTTACACCTCTGAATCCATGTATGGGAGACAAAAACTCTGAGAGCTGAGAGCTTGGTATTTTTTTACTCCGGCAGACTTGTGTCTTGTGTGCCATTCAGGACCATGAATCTTTAACAGCTGTGAATAACGCACAAACATCGCCTGGCACCAAACACTCCTCCAGAGCATTTCCCTGTCTCTTTCTATTTTTTTTCACTTTTTCTATTTCTTTTTTTTTTTACACACAACATGAATAGTAAAATTTTATCAGCATGCAGCACCCTCCTGTAATTAATCATCCTTTCTGCTTGGGTGGAGGAAGGGGGAGGCGGGTGGTGGAGGTGAGAGCACTGGGGGGTGGAGGAAGGGGGAGGGGGGGGGGGGTGGAGGTGAGAGCTTTGGGGGATAGCAGCCTCCACATTGACATGGTACTGTGAGAAGCTCCGCGCCCTGCTGCCCGGCCCGGTGATAGAGCTATTGTAGTCCTCCTGGCTGGCTGTGAAGAGAGGGGATGGCTGCTCAGATGCTGCTAAGCTCCTGGCCTCATGCCATGAGTCATGCCTGACTGACCACAGCACACCGCCCGCAGAACGGTGACTGCAAGTGTTCTCACCTCGCACTTACGGTGAGTAAGAATCACCAAGGATGGAGGGTGGTAGGAAGGGATTTTAGGGCGGGGGGGGGGGGGGGACGGGGGGGGGGGGGACGGGGGGGTCCAACAACATTAATATGATTTTACAAATGCGCTCGCTAGGTGGAATCCCTGAAAATCCTCTCGCGCACAACACATAACTCGTCTTTACAAGCGGACGGGATGTTTGACAGAAATCATATTTCTCATACGTTCACTGAAGCGTTTATAGCAGAAGGAAAAGGCATCCATGGGCTTTTGATAAAGAGCTTGATAGACGTATACTTCGAAACAAGGAAACAATAACACTAATTTGCTCTGTTAATTTCATTGGATTACTCCATCAAAAGCCTTTTTGTTACAGATATACAATTAGGAAATCTTTTAATAACATAAATACCCTCTCCATTTCAATGTCACATTTCATGCAATAGAATACAACACTTGATTCTATTCCTACAGTAGGCTAATGAGCAAATTAAATTATTACCTGAACTAATATCAATTACTAGCTATTATCTGTAAGAGCATTAGCCACATAACACAATTTGTTATTAATTCATTTAATTGAATTTGTTATTACTGTATTTCCTTCTGTAACTCTATTCCCTCATAGTCTTGCTACAGCACAATGGAGGTGGCCTAACATGACAGTATTGCTCTGTACAGTATGCTTAGTGACAACATTAAGCACAATATCGCTATGTTTGCTTAGTGACAGCATGAACTACACCATTGATATGTATGTTTGCTTAACGTAACGACGACATGAAGTACTACTATAGATGTCGAGGCATTCCGGTTTTCACTGAGTATTACCTGGAAAACCCATCTGACTAATATACCTCTCTGAAAACAAGAGAAGGACCTTGTGAGGACGTTGAGGGGACCTTGTGAGGACGTTGAGGGGACCTTGTGAGGACGTTGAGGGGACCTTACCGCAGTGACTGCGTCCGTACACCATAATGGTCCCGTTCCTCAGGCCAGCGAACAGGAAGCTTGACGAGTGCTTGAGGCAGAGGACAGGGCAGCCCTCTGGGTTACGCAGGGTCAAGAGGCACTGAGCTGCTGTGTCCACACTCCCGTAGACTAGAATACTGGAGAAAGAAGACCAGGGTCACAAGGCAGTAGGGTGCTGTTTACACTACCAGACACTAGGATAGAGAGGAAACAAGACCAGGGTCAGGCTGAAGTGGGCGGCTGTTTACACTACCTGACACTAGAATACTGCGGAAACATGTTTTCAAGGCGATATATACAGGAGACAATGGGCTGCTGTATACACTACAATACTGAGGAAACATGTTTCCAGGGCGATACAGTGCCTTCGGAAAGTATTCAGACCCCTCTTCACTTTTTCCACATTTTGTTCAAATTACTGAAAGTTCTAAAAACCTGTTTTCGCTTTGTCATTCTGGGGTATCGTGTGTGGATTGAATGGCAAATTCTTTTAATTGAATCCATTTTAAATTTAGTCTATAACACAACAAAATGTGGGAAAAGTGAAGAGGTCTGAATACTTTCTGAAGGCACTGTATATACAGGAGGCAACGGGCTGCTGTGTACACTAGGATCCTGAGGAAACAAGACCAGGGTCAGGCTGAAGTGTGCCGCTGTTTACACTCCCATACACTTGAATACTGGGGAAACATGAACAGCCAACATGATGAACGAGCATCATTTATAATGACAGAACACCTCATTTTCATGCAGGTTGATTTAACTGTGCACTTTGGAGCTAAAGCATTGTGCATGTGCAACCACTCCGTCTTTCTCATGTCTGACATGCCATCTGAACTTAGGGTGTATTTTCTTCTTCTATTCTACGATGACTAATGCCCACCTTTGGAGAATTGTTTTCTTTTTTTTTCTACAGAAGAAAATGTTAACAAGCCGCAGAGTTGACAGTCTATTGTGTGCTAAAACAAATGTTGAAATTGTACTATATATAATACTGTGTACTCTCTTTCAGCTTTCCTCCCGGCATGGACATATACAAACCAACCAACTGCAGACATTTCATTTTCCACAGGTCTCAAAATAAACAAGCAAGACAATCACATACAAAAAGCAACTAAACTGGTAATATGAAAGATGTGGATCTCAAATGCGAGGTGTCTGTTCAGACTTGGCAGAGAGGATAGCAGTGATGAAATCAGTAATTTCACAGTCGTTAATGGTGATAATATCACAGCAGTTAAAGGGACACCTCAAAATCGTTGTCCAGATCACCTTACGAATGCATTCTGTAGATCAAAAGCTAGGTATCGCTAGTTTAGGGATTTTACCCAGAGTCACGTATTTGGGGGTGATCACATGGTTTTTAAAAACTACAAGGGGCTTTAGGGAGGAGTGAGGTTATCCTTTCTGAATAAGCTACTGCCTGGTTTGTTTACATCCATAAGCACCGCACAAGCACATACATCTATCACTTGTGTTTACTAATGTGCATCTTATTTTTGGCTTCGGTTAGGCTATTTTCCCGCTTATTTGCTCGAGTTCTTTTACTTTTTCTGGCTATTTAGACAACAAAGACCACTAACACTTAGCTGTTGAGTCGTGGTGACAATCAGTGACATTTTCCTTTGATGCAAAAATCTTATTACATGTCAAGACTTGAAGGGGCACTTGTACTGTACCTGAAGGGAAGACTTTATGGACAATAAAGTGATTGAAATCTTAATCTTAGACTCATGTTGTGATATGTTGGACATTTCAGAGATAAGCTGGTCTCACCTTCCATCGTTCAGTCCCACACAGATGGTGTTGCCAGCCCCCGTGGCGGTCCTGAGGACCCCGCCCTCCCCCCCATCCTCTGACGGGCTGGGCTCTGGGACGTACTCCACACACCTCACTGGCGCCCCCAGCTGGAGGCTCTTGACTGCGCGCGGCGTGGGCCTGTTCAGAGAAAATATCTCCAGCTGGCCCTGTGTGCCGTCCCCTCCGCTGGCCACCTGCAGAGGGACACGACAGGTCAGATGTCAACGAACAGTAGTACTGTGTAGGGATCTGGACCAACTCTTTCAGCCACTTGACTCAGAGTCATGTATATATTGGGTATGCATGTCTTCATCGGATTTCAGAGGATGGCTAGAGAACACAATAAGTCATCTTCACTCCAATTTCCTTACGTGTCAGCAGTTCTGATTCCAGCAAAAAAAAAGAGTTAAAATCCAATATAATATGCAATCTTTGTCTGTAGTCCTCCCTCCCTTTTAAATAT
>NC_139658.1:21415818-21418318 GCF_951799395.1 Argentina silus | reverse complement strand
CAAGCCTACTTCCACTTTAAAGGACACGAAAGGTACTTTAGAAAGCTTCTTTCTCCTACTAAAAGCCTTTCATGGTCAAGCTGACTAGCAAGTGGATTCATTCATACCTGGCATTGGTCTGTCAGTGTGAGGATTGGTCTCTGGGCCACCACTACCACCATCACCATCATGGTATGTTCACTAATTCATAGCAATATACTGTATGTGTATGTGCATGTTTATAGGTGTGTGTGTGTCCGTGTGCATGCATGTGCGTAGTCTTTATGAGTATGTATGTATGCTTATCGATGTATATCTTTTGCTCTACCTGTGTGTACACGTCCATGTGCCAGTGTGCGTGCATGAGTGCATGATCAGTGATCAATGGTCGCAGGTTTGGTTTTGGGATAAATATCCCTTTTACTGAAAAAGATGACTGACCGAAAGTGCTTTGGCGCTGTGCCACCCTGCAGTTGCCATTTACTGATCCTCTAGTGACTCAAATTCTACTGCTGTTTGTTTTTGTCACATACGGACAAAGTACAGCTGGGGTGAGATTGTTCACACATTTGACAATCAATTTGATGAAAGAGAACTTGATAAAGCTGTCATAACTGAGCATCTTTTTCTTTTTCTGAATTATACAGGGGTGCCATTTCTTTAGTTTTTCGGTGCTTGTTTGTATAGTGATGTAATGGGTTTGACAGTTAACTGTGAAACCTGGCTCCTTACAGTAACACAATAGGATAGGTGTGAGAATATCACAGCATGCATGAACAGTTCATGAGCTGCCTTAAGAGGTATGTAATGTCTTATCATCCTAAAACAGTTCCGATTTGTCTTTACGGTCTAATTAACTTTTTAACGTGTTTATCAAATTTGAGTTGGGAGTCCAAAATGACACCTAGGAATTTAAAATCACTGACTTCCTCTATTTCCTCTTGATCTATTTTAATTGTAAGCTTATCTTTGGGTTTCCTTCTTATGGAAAAACACATTGACAGTCTTTTTAAGATTCAGGGTTAGATGACTGTTTTTGAGC
Source organism: Argentina silus (assembly GCF_951799395.1). NCBI lineage: Eukaryota > Metazoa > Chordata > Actinopteri > Argentiniformes > Argentinidae > Argentina > Argentina silus. The sequence goes on along the minus strand of NC_139658.1, from coordinate 21,417,297 downwards.
CATTGGGATACACCCTCCATTTCATTTATTAATGTCTCTGCTGCTACATTTGACAACCAGCTCTTTTACAGCATGCTGGTAAATCATTTATGTATTAGAGGCCCCAAGATGGAGCCTTGTGGAATGCCCATTCTGGATCGTCAGGGGTTTAATATTCTGCATTGATTGACAGCCCTAAAAAAAAAACACAACAGGTGTCAAGTCTGAGAGCCACTATAAACATAATAGAAATTGACATTTATAAAGTATGGAGTGAAAGCCAGGAGTCTTGGCAGGCCTGGAGGTCTTTTCGGGTGATAGCCTTTGAACATCTGTTTCTATCCCTCAGGTGTTAGCCAATGAATAGCTGTTTCTACCTAGGTGTTAGCCAATGAATAGCTCTTTCTACCCTGAGGTGTTAGCCAATGAATAGCTCTTTCTACCCTCAGGCATGAGCCAATCAATAGCTGTTTCTACCGAGGTGTTAGCCAATTAATGCTCTTTCTACCCTCAGGTGTTAGCCACTCAATAGCTGTTTCTACTCCTCAGGCTTGAGCCAATCAATAGCTGTGTCTACCTAGGTGTTAGCCAATGGATAGCTCTTTCTACCCTCAGGTGTTAGCCAATGAATAGCTGTTTCTACTCCTCAGGCATGAGCCAATCAATAGCTGTTTCTACCTAGGTGTTAGCCAATTAATGGCTATTTCTATCCCTCCTCGTCCCTATAGGCCCAGCAGTGTGGGCACGGGTGGCTATGACCTGCATTGCGGCCGTGAATGTTTATTACTCGGTGTGTAAGTGGGCAATGTGGCAGACGGACCATCTAATTGCATGGCTCTGGGGGTGGGGGGGTGGTGAGAGGGGTGAGAGTGGGGGTGGGGGTAGAGAGGGGTCAGCTATGGATGCTGCACGCCTCTTATTGTTCCCCCAAGGCAGGAAACATCAATCATGGGTAATTTATAACATCCTCTTGCCAAGTCCCTCCCCCTCTCCCTCACAGGGTGTGTTTGTAAACACAAAACACACCAAAAAATAAATGCTGGCCAGATGACTGCTTCTGCCCATCTGTCCGGTTGCTCCACTCCCCCTCTGTCTCTCTCCATATATTCACATTCATCACACAGATTCATCGTCTCTCTCTCTATCAATCTCTTAGCCTTTGTCCCTCCCCCTTCTCTCTCTACACTCTCTCTCCTCCTCCCTGCCCCTTCTCTCTCTCTCTCTCTCTCTCTCTCTCTCTGCTCTTCCTCCTCCTCCCCCCCCTTATCTCTCTCTCTCTCCTCCTCCCTGCCCCTTCTCTCTCTCTCTCTCTCTCTCTCTCTCTCTCTCTCTCTCTCTCTCTGCTCTTCCTCCTCCTCCTCCCCCTTATCTCTCTCTCTCTCCTCCTCCTCCCTCTCTCTTTCTCTCTCTCCCTCTCTCCCCCCGCCCCCATCAATGTTAATGGTACTCAGACCCAGCCCTTTGTTAGATATGTTTGCTTACGTTACCAGATAAGGCAAG
>NC_139658.1:21388318-21413318 GCF_951799395.1 Argentina silus | reverse complement strand
CGGCTGTGTGCTGCTTGGGCACGGCACCTCACACGCGTGCATGGGACTCACCGGGGACCCGTGGCGTCATCAATGATGCATGACGCTGTAGCGTCAGGGTATTGTCTGGCAGGTAACCTCGTTGAGGCCAGGCTCCCCGATCTAGGAAAGCCTGGGGAAATCATTTGCAGAAAGGAGCGACAAAGGGTGGAAACCTGTTTGAGAATGAGTGAAGCCTCGCGACGTGTTAAACCAATCAAATGCTGCTTACTTGGGCGGAGCTCCAAAAATACTAGATAAGAGAAACCCTTTAAATTCGGCAGAAAATACCCAAAAAAATGGTTCAAATGCACTATGGTATGATTCATTATATTATACTTAGCATTCCTGTGCTTAAATTAAATCTGCTTAAGCATGCCTACAACAGTGGATTCAGCTTTCACATGTTTTGCTGTTGATACCTGAATATCAAAGGTATTTGATAAATATATGACAGACTGCGATTGTTCAAGGTATGATGATGCCTCTTGATGCTCGCCATGCTGAAGTCGAATGTAGTCCATCTATAGTTAAAGCACTTTTGACATTTTTTGCTTTTATATTAGATCCAAGAAGGTGAATATAGCCGCAGGGCAGGCAGGGTGACCAGAGAGGGAGAGGAGGCAGAGGATGCACAGGTGCACAGGTAATGAGGTCAAAGAATTAAAATGCTGTGACAAACAAACACTGTTGAGCACACTAATGGATATGTAAGAGTTGTCCATTGAAGTGACCGACATTTTTTCCTGGTCCATGTGGTTTCCTCACATGTGGTTTCCTCACATGTGGTTTCCTCACAGAGAGACAGGCTGAGGGCAGCGGTCAGGCAGGCAGGGGAGTTTCAGATGAACAGGTGAGAACGTAAATGCTCTGGCAAGGAAACACTTATGAATACACAAATCCGAACAGTCAAGAAAGTGACTTAAACGTGATTTTTTTATTTTATTTTATTTATTAGTCATATATGGTTTAAAGTTATTGACATGTATTTGCAGTTCTTTAATATATAGTTATTTTGTGTGTAACAAGGTTTCTTGTCATGTCTGTAGCAGGGGACTGAGCCACATGTCAGGGACCAGCTGAGCACAGACGACAGGGACAGAGAAGGATTTGATGATTCAGACATCACCACCTGCACAAAGCCTGCACATGCTCATCCCAAGTTTATTGTTGTGCAGAATCGAGCTAACTAAATGTGTTATCCTTTCAGCAAATGTGGTTTGAAAAATTTCCCTGGCTGCAGTACAGTGCCACTTTATAAGGGGTTTTATGTTTCCACTGTGCCAAAGTCCATTCAAAAAAGTCACCATTTGCTAGCAAGTCAGACTCTGCCTTTGTGAGTGCAGGTTTTAGAAACTGGAAAAAGGCTGTTGAGAAGTTTTCGGCTCATGCAAAAAGTCACTTGCACTTCCATGCAATGACAGTTTATTCTCAAGAAGGGAACACTGTAGCTTCACAACTCTCCTCAGCTGTAGCCAGACAACAGGAGGAAGCAAGGCATGCATTGCTTGAGATTGTACGCTCCATCAAGTATTTAGCCCGACAAGATGCAGCTTTCAGAGGTCATGTTGAAGAGAAGGGAAACCTGTCCCAACTTCTTAAAGACAAGGCAGAAGACGACACAGCCTTCCAAAAGTGGTTGGAGACACACAAGCAAGATTACACCAGTCCTCTCATACAGAACGAAATACTAGGCTTAATGAGCAATGACATCATCAGAGGAATAGCTGATACCAATCGATGTCTTCCAGTCACTCAGTTTGCCTTAAGATATCTCAGACAAAGAACGAGAGTCAGTATGTCTTCGATATGTCGATCATGACTTAATTCCTCATGAGGAATTCATTGGCTTGTATTCAGTGACAGTAACTATAGCAAACATGGCATTAGATTAAATTTGCTACTACCTGCATTACACGGCCAGACATATGATGTCGTTGCCAATATGTAATAATATATAATAATATATGCCATTTAGCTGACGCTTTTATCCAAAGCGACTTACATTGCAGTGAGTGCATACATTTCCGTATGCGCCATGCTCTACCAACTGAGCCACCCACAGAGGCAAGTCCTCTGGTGCACAGGCTCTTATTAGAAAGAAACAGCCCTTAGCTTTGTATGTGCACTGTGGAGCTAACTTGGTTACACAAAAGGCAGAATGATGCAAGGTGCACTTGACTGGGTTCATCACTTAGGAACTTTGTGTGGACTTTCAGGTGCACCTCAAGTGCTCTCAAACCTCTCAGTCAAACTAAATGGATTGTTAGACACAATGCCATCCTTACGCATTACTCAATTCTCCTACTGCAGCCACTGCTAATAGCCTGCAACAACATGTCATGAAAGGCAACACTGTACTGGGCCTTGTGGTGGCAGAAGCTGAGGTTGGAGAGCTAGAGTGTCTTAATGCTTGTCTCCAAAGAAGAACACAAAGCGTCTCTGGCATGCAGGCTGCTGTTTGTTGTGTCCAATCCACTCTGAAAGGCAAAAGAAATGATGACGCTTTCCAAAGCCTTTTTGAGAAGGCATCTACCATTGTGAATTCTTTAGACTTAGAACCCGTCACAGTGCCACAAATTAGACAACCACTCAAGCGCTTATGTGGAGAAGCAAGTGCCTACAAACCCCAAACTCCTATGGAACACTACAGAGTAGAGTTTAATAAGGTGCTTGACATTGTTGACACACAGCTTAAGAACCGTTTTCAGCAGGATGGTCTACTGACCCTGCAGAAACTAGAAAACACCCTGCTCACTGGGAAAATTGATTCTGTGGTCGGTGAATATCCGGAAATTAACACCCAGTTGTTTGCAGTTCAGCTACCTATGTTCAGACATAACTACCCATTCTGTTCCAGCGCAGAAGCTGCAGAAATTCTCAAAGGTTTGCCAGTACAAGCGCGTGGCTTATTGACTGAAACTGAAACTCTAGTCAGGTACCTCATTGTTACGCCAGTCTCATCCTCTGACTGCTAACTACCCACCACCTTACTGCTCTGAGCATCAACGGCAAAATACAACTTCTCCAACGATTATATCATGGCTATAAAGCAAGATTCTGTCCAGTTTGTCTATGAGTTATGATGATGATGATGATGATGATGATGATGATGATGATGATAACGGCTTTAGTGCCGTTAGAAGGTTAGATGGTTGGCTACGTTCAACCATGACACAAAAGAGGCAGAACCACCGAGAACCAAGTTAAACCTCCTAGACAGGAAGTCAGTGTGCAAACAGTTCATTTCTTTTTCACAGAGACGTAAACAGATGTTTGGCACTTTTATTTGAATTGTGGTACAGTCTGTGATGTCCTCCAATATCTAAAGTACCGTCAGTAGATAGCATGCCCCCTGTACAGAATTTAGACAGCAGGTCGATTTGAAATAATTTGAGGTCACATTTTAAAGAAAAAAGTGGTATTTCTTGCTAGATCCTCCAGTGTCACTTAGGAATACGTATATCAATATTAATATCAATATTTAGCTTCTTTCACAGCAATCTTTGATAGTTAAGGGGTTAAGGGGAAGTTCCATTATGCTGACCTGCCATTGAGCCTGTCTTTGTGCAGGGCCTGACCTGTAATTAGAACCCTGTATGTTTATTTGAATCATAATGAAATGTAAGGTGCATTGTGTTGTAATGTAGCCTAATATGGTGTAATGAATTGTTGTGCTTACAAAGCTTGTATACATGTGTTGTCAGTGATACAGTTGGTTAATCTTTAAAGCTTTGAGACTGTTTTTTCCATGGACACAAAGTGGTGCAAAGGAGTGGTGGGTGTGACAGCTGCCAGGGTCCTGACAGCCATCAATGCTGCAGTAATTATCACAGAACAATAGGGACTAAGTACTGTTCAATTGTGGCATAACTAGTACAAGGCTGAAGATATGTTCAGGAAGTGATAAGTATCCATTTTACTAATACTGGAACAACAAATTGATGCGTTACAAATTTGGTGCTTTTACCGTAAAGTGAGTGATTTTATGCTATTCCACTGCACTAGTTGGGATATGTAGATCATGTTGTTATGTCTCTTCCCCTTAAAATTCATGCGAAAGAGCCATTTAACAGCCTTTTTGCAAAGAAAATCTCCTGGGGGGACCCCCCTACATGGGTGGAGACCTCAACCCCCCCCCAATGTTCAACCCAAATGTACGCCGTTGTGAGAGTCTATCTGGAAGGCTCTGTCCTTCATGCTGAAATTGATTCTCTTTAATTGAAGGGTGTGCTATACCCACTTGTATGGGTGTGCTATACCACTTGTATGGGATTTCGTATGGAGTGTGATTTCTAGGGACGGGCATGAGTACTCGAACAGGCAATAAAAATCAATCTTTAACCAGATCACTTTTGTAAATCCGGGCCATACCGAGTGATCTGATGGCAAGAAATGTCAAAGCCGATTGGCTGGTTGTTGAATAGGCCTCAACCTTTGATTGAGCTCTCCTTTCCTCTGCTCTCGACCCCTGGGCACACCTTTGCTGAGTCAGCCGTTGCTCTAAAGTTGGTCATGCTTCTGACTACTTAAACGTCTGTTCTGTTTCGGTTTAGCAACTTCAGTAGCTTTTATGAGGCTAGAAATTAAGCTAATTAGTTCTCTGGATACATTTTTTTTTTTAATAGACTCCCTGTATTTGGTTGATGGTTTGGTTGATTGCTGAAACCTCACATCACCGCTTTATCTATCCACTCTAATACACACTGTGCACACTTTTTATAGGAGTACTCGAAAGGTTGTCAAAACATTTAAAATGCCTCCCCCCAGAGATTTCTAAGCCTTCTGTTTAGGACCAGTGCTCCATAGAGAAGAACAGTGGAGGATGTCTGCAGTATTATACCCAAACTAAATCATTATGCTTTAATATTACAATAACAAAAACCTGCTCTTAAGAAAGCATCGCTAAAAGAGTTAGCTACATTATACCCCAAGGTACTGCTCCTCCTCTCCCTTCTCCAGTACCCCAGGCACAGCGCCTGTTTCTCCCCCTAATCCTACATACCAACAATCTCTCACACGCACTAACAGGCACTAATAGAAAACTTCCTCTGTTTATTAACTGATAATTGACTCCAGCGGTCCCTCTCCCAGCTGCCGACCCGTCCCCCTACCGCCCTAGGCTACAGGCACCGGGGACACGGGGAGAATATCCAGTCAGCCTGAAATACTAGTGGGGAACTGCTGCTGCAGGTAAGGTCAAGCGCACTAAGTAGGCGAGGAGGCTAGGGGGCTAGGAGGTCAAGCACACTTAGCAGGCTAGGAGGCGAGGAGGCTAGGAGGTAGAGCACACTAAGCAGAATAGGAGGCTGGGAGGTCAAGCACACTAAGTAGGCGAGGAGGCTAGGAGGCTAGGAGGTCAAGCACACTAAGCAGACTAGAAGGCTAGGAGGTAGAGCACACTTAGCAGGCTAGGAGGCTAGGAGGTAGAGGACACTACTGTAAGCAGGCTAGGAGGCTAGGAGGTAGAGCACACTTAGCAGGCTAGGAGGCTAGGAGGTAGAGCACACTTAGCAGGCTAGGAGGCTAGGAGGTAGAGGACACTACTGTAAGCAGGCTAGGAGGTTAGGAGGCAGAACACACTTAGGAGGCTAGGAGGTAGAGGACACGACTGTAAGCAGGCTAGGAGGCTAGGAGGCAGAGCACACTTAGGAGGCTAGGAAGTCAAGCACACTATGCAGGCTAGGAGGCTAGGAGGCAGAGCACACTTAGCAGGCTAGGAGGCTAGAGCATACTAAGCAGGCTGGGAGCGCTAACTTTTAGAGAGGATGTGCAGGTGGTCTGTAAACAGGACATGTTCAAGTGTGGCACAAACACAAAGGATAATTCCCTAGAATGGCAGTGCTTGTGTTCTGTGTTCTGTGGATGACAGCGTGAGTTGGTTGGTATTCAGCACAGGGGGGAATCATAGTGGATTAGCCCATAGGTACTCAATCAATATGTATACAGAGGTTTGGATTGAACTGTGGAAGTCAGTTGACATCCCCTATCCCCTAGTTAGCGCACACACACACACATGCACGCACACACACACACACACACACACACACACACACACACACACACACACACACACGTGTGCAAGCAAGCACACACGCACACACGTACACACACCCAAGTGGACCCTCTATCTACGTAACAAAGACAGCTCAGGGCCTGAGAGCCTCATGGCAGGACACCACAACAAAGGGACAGCCTGGTGTCTGCTTGTTATTTGTTGCTGTTCAACATCCCTCAATGAGCCTACCACAGAAGGATGGCAGGATCAAAGTTGAGACACACCACCTGTCGTGCTAGCAGCATCGAGCCCCTGTATTCCACTCAGAATATTCAGTCATTTGAAGACAATACTATTAAACCATCTGCAGCAAAGAATTGATTAAGGGGCTGTCTCTCTTTCTTTTTTTTTCTTTTTTTTAAGCTCTCGATTGAGCTGTAGCTATACTCTATCTCCGTGTTGGCTATCAGCTTATTGTTAAACCCAGCCAGGAATGTCTCCTTAGATATAATAAGTAGTGTCTGTACAATAACGATTCCTTGTCTCCGCAAGCTAGGCCATATATTCTATCAGCTGTAAGTGGCAGGAAGTGAGAGAGTGGTTTTGCATGTTTCTGCTCTGAGCACGGCCTGACATTGCCAGGACATCACAAACTGTTCTTCGTGACTCAACTGAGATTGCCTTCGCCCTTGCATCCTTCACAGCTGCTCGCTGAGCGATTGCAACACGTCCGGCTAATGTGATGCAAATTCTGCATGTCTCTCCTGCGTCGCCCCTGGCACCCTGCGCCCGCATGCCGGCTTCCGCATGCCTGGATGAAAGCGATGGACTGTCCCCCGAATAATGTATTTCTGAAGATCACCACGGGCCAAGAGTTCTCTCTCTGTGGTGTCAATCTCTCTCTTCCACTCTCTCTCTCTCTCTTCCACTCTCTCTCTCTTTCTCTCTCTCTCTCGCTTTCTCTCTCTCTCTCTCTTCCACTCTCTCTCTCTCTTTCTCTCTCTTTCTCTCTCTCTCTCTTTCTTTCTCTCTCTCTCTTTATGCCAGACACACAAAGGGCCAGTCGTGGTGCGTTACAGGGAATCCAACACTGTACCCATGGGGGTCCTGGATGGCACCAAGCAGGATGCTCATGGAAGGGTGTGTGTGTGTGTGTGTGTGTGTGTGTGTGTGTGTGTGTGACGGGGTTCGCTTGCCCAGAGACGGAGAGACAGGGAGGGGGGGGATGAGTGGAGGGGCTGCTTGCCCAGAGAGGAAGGGGGAGGGGGCCGCCTGCCCAGAGAGGGAGAGGGTGGGGGAGGGGGGGGTGAGTGGAGGGGGCCAACTGCCTGTCTATAATCATCAAGATCAGATGGCAGGAAACTCAGAACAAAGAGTATGTTGGTGCCCACTGAGTCACAACACAGGCACACACGCATACACACACACACACACGCGCACACACACACACACACACACACACACACACACACACACACATAACCCAGGCAGAAGTCGACACTTTTGCCGGGACAGCGCTACATGTAATCAAGGAGCAACAATCTGGGTTTGAATCTCCATCCCTGGAACGCCATCTATCAAGGCCAGCTTGGCTCAACAAAAGAGAAATACGATAAAAAAATAAAATAATCTGAAAAAGAATAATCAGGTGGCTGCTTTTGTAAAGCGTGATAACTGCACGACTCAATTCATCTCACCACCCACACACGTTTCCTCCGATATCTGAACCCCCTTTATCTGTTTTGGACCATATGACAGTCGCATTCAAGCCCACTTCTGACAAAGGACTTACATTCTCAGTATGAACATAGGGTGCAACTAGCCAATTTATTCAAAAGAGAACACCGTGCTTTGTAGCCTCATGAGGACACTAAGTAGCCTACTGTCTTTAAGCCTTTTGTGTTTCAGAACCACATTAATTCTGGTACTGTTCTAACACAGTCTGGCAGGGGTCCAGGTCTGGAAAGCAGGTAGAGGAAGGGCTGACATGGTAATTAGCGGGGAAGAGGAGAAGGAGGGGAACAACAAACCAACACACAGGAACAGACAACTCCGACAAGGAGGGACGCAGCACAACACAACACATTTCCTTTGAACTAAAGCAGCAATTTTCAAATCACTTTTGTCACGTCGGAGTCTGTTGCCGAGTCAAACAAAGAAGGAAGAATGTTCAGACTTGTACATTTTAGTCGCTACATCTGCTCCAAGTTTCCTTCTTTCTGTTTGTACAATTTGTCTGTGCGCTGCCTTGACAAGTACGGAGTGAACCGAACCGCTGGGCCAGGGGAGGATGAGTCCCAGCTCTCTCCACTGTGAGGCATTGCTACAGAGCACAGATGATTTCCAGTAATTAGTATATGAACTGTCACAGCGACAGATCAGCCCGCTTTAGTAGATGACCTGGCAGCCAGGCAGTGCAAGGCTCGGGTATGTCTGCCCCTGGATGTGTACGTCAGCGGCACAATGCCCTCTGGCTGGATCTGTACCTCAGGACTACACTGCCCTCTGTTGGCCCGGAGAGTAACAGACCACAGAAGAAATGGATGGGAGCCAGACGGATGAGACTTATGCGAGGCACATCTGAGGGTTGCACAGTAATAAGCATGTAATATGCATGTCATAACCATGCTAATCAAATTCTAATGCACACAAACAGACACACATATCAAACTGTTATATCACAGCATGCAAGTGTGTTGGAGCCCTATCCATAAAATCTACATTGTTCATGTCCATACAATTACTGTATGTAATTACAGATGTAATTCAAAATGAGCGTAATCCTCTTAAATACACGTGTGTCTTCTGTTCTGTAATGGGTCTGTCATATTTCAGTGTAGTTTCTATGGATCTGGGCTGGACTCTCATCCAGAAAAAGATGAGAGAAAGAGAGAGAGAGAAAGAGAGAGAGAGAGAGAGAGAGAGAGAGAGAGAGAGGAGCTGCATTTGGCTTCTCTTTGTTGTGCAGTGTGTAAACTCCAGCAGTCCAACGTAAACCATCACCACAGGTTCAATACACTTGACATTCGCTGCTCTTTAGTGCTGACAATAAAAGAGATCTAGATCGACAATGATGAAAGTCCCAGGCCCTCTCTACGCCGCACCTCATCCAAGATGTTGGAACTGCTTCAACTCACACTGGGTTTGTTTTCTCAAAATGCCAAAGTTTGACTGCTGCCCTGACCCCTGACCCCGGCGAACGTGCGCCTTTGATCCGCAGTGTTAAGGCGGTCGCGTGCTGTCACTGCTCGCTGCTCTGCTGACGGCGACATGCTAGGCATGTCTGGAGCGGGGTTTTCGCTGAGCCCGGTGACCCAGCCGCCTTGACCGCGATGCCGGGCCGTATCGGGCCCAGCGACAGGTCCGCTGTGATCCGGCGCCACGCAGAGAAATCACATTGACACTTCTGCATACCCGTAATCCGCATGCCCAAGCCCTGTCTCATCGCCCCATTTGAACTCCGGGGATGAGCAGCAGCTGTCTGTTTGTGCCCAGAGATCAGTTCTCCTCTGATGCCGGGTGACAAGCTGGGGACGAGCGGAAGGGGAATGAATAAACTAGTGACAGATTAGGGCTATTTGAAACCAATCCCTCCTTCACACGCAACAACTAAAAATCTATAGCCCTCTTAATTAATTAGGCCGGTCCTGGGAGACAGTGGTGGTGGGGAGGTTACGGCTTTAGCAATTAATAAAGCAAAGCCTTGATGAGGGCTCGGGAAAACATGGCTGCCTGTACAGAGTCTGCTTTCCAAACAGGCGCAGGCACTTTTCGCACCCCACTGTTTGTGTGTTTGTGTTTGCCAGAGGGATATCACTGCAGAGTAGAAAGGGAGCCTGCTATGCCTCAGCAGATCTGTGTTGAGGCAGGGCTTTTAATCCATGCTGTGGCATCTGTTCTCCACAAATCAGAGAGAAGGGCTGATATCTACTTCTCAGAGAGGACGACCTTCGTGAGGAAGAGAGGGAGAGGGATTGTGTAAGGTGTCATCCTGACGACTTTACAAAAAAAAAACATGTTGGGGTGGGGGGGGGGGGGGGGTAAATAAATCAACAGACAGTGTTGCATCAGGGAAAGGGCACCTTTCTCCCTTTCCCACTCTCTCTCTGTCTCTCCCTCTCTTCCCCTCCTTCTCTCTCTCTCTCTCTCCCCATCTCTCTTTCTCCCTCTCTCTCTCTCCTTTTTGATCCATATTTCATGTGCACCTCATCTCGGGCGTGGCGTGGCGTGTAACGCGCACACACCCAGCCTCCACACCGAGCCACCTCTTGTTCACCCGAGCTGTAACAGCTCTGAGTCATTACAGTCGTAAATCAGTTCCCCACCAAACACATCGGCTATAAATAGACTCCGCCAAACACATGCGCCACCGCCAGCGATGCCCCTCAACAAGCTCATCTTCCCCTGCTCCCAGTCACTCTTCTCTGGCCAGCTGAACACATGGCCGCCGCTCTCCCCCACTCCTCTCTCAGTGATCACCGCATCAGCAGGAGAGATGGATGAGATGGAGAGCAGGAGGGACAGCAGGCGCAGCAAGCAACGCAAAAAAAACAAAAACAGAGCAAAGTCCACCGAACAAGCACACAGACCCCCAACGACCCCGTCTGATGTGTCTGGCGGCACCAGAGGACGTAAACAGGGATGTCTACCATGTTGGGTTTAATGGATTTGAGAGCCCAGACCGGTGAACTTGGTCAGGCTGGAGATCCATATGAACTAATGGAGTATATTAGGCAGAGATATAAGCAGCCTCCCTGGTTTCTGGGCCCAGAGACACAGTAGCTACAGTAATCCTCTCTGGAAAAAAGGCAGAGAGAGAGAAGAGAAGAGGCTCTAACCCTGATGCAGCCCAGCCCCTCTCTCCAGCTTGTCATCCTGCACTTCAAAGCATACACGATGAAATCCCCAAAAGGTATTATAGAAGCTCTCTCCAACACTAGCTATCACCATCTCTCTCCTCTGCTAATGCCTCGGAAACTGAATGTGGAAACATTTCAGAGTATTTGCTGCCTTGGGTGTTTAAGACCCCAGTGAGATTTGAACATGAGGAGAGCACTGGTGGAAGACTCTTGTTCTTCACTGAGACAATATGCACTAGCATGTTCTTCACTGAGACTATACAATATGCACTAGCATGTTCTTCACTAGCATGTTCTTCACACTAGCATGTTCTTCACACTAGCATGTTCTTCATGTTCTTCAAGAATACTTCTGATATCCAAGCACACATGTGATGTCGTCCTTGGAGACAACGACACCATAAAAACAAGAACACGTGATGTAACCACCATAAAAACAAGAACACGTGATGTAACCACCATAGAAACAAGCACACGTATGACGTCACCACCATAGAAACGAGCACACTTTTATTCTTTTAATGTTTGTTGAAAAACCTTAACCTTTTAACCTTTATTTATACATGGGAAAACACACTGAGACCAAGGCCTCATAGATGCACCCTGTCCACAATATCTATACAATTACAATACAACACAACCAATATCAAGGGAAACAATCGCAACACACCCTTCACAGCCTCACATCCTCCAGCAAAGCGGTCCTCGAACAACACCCTAAATTGCCTGAGCGGCACCAGAACAACCAACTGTAATGTTTTGTGTAGATCGTTCCAGCAGTGAGGTGCACCATAACTAAAAGCGGATTTACCCGATTCGGTGGAGACCCGAGGAACTGTTAACCAACTCTGAGAACGAGTTCATGTTCTTGAATTTCAATAATGAGGTTAGGTAAGCCAGGAATTTATGAAGTAGAGCTTTATATACCAAAAGGGAGTCATGAAGAGATCCACAGGACTTTAACAAGGTCCAGCCAACCTTTTAATAAAGTACGCAATGGTGAGTATTAAAACTATCACCTGTGATAAAGCGAATGGCGTTATGGTAGATGTCATCGAAAGGTTTGAGAGTAGTGACTGCTGCATTTTGGTAGATGATATCACCATTATTTAGCACTGGTATGAAGGTTGACTGCTTTCTGCTATTCAGAGAAAGGCAAGATCTATTCCTATAAAAAAAAGCCCACCTTAAATCTTAGGTTTTTCACAAACTCCTCTGTATGTTTTCTAAACGTCAAGTCTCTGTCAAACCAAATGCCCAGGAATTTATGAGCCACCCAACGTGCATATGCATGAATCAGACACATTTTTCGGTGATTTGGTAAATAACAAATACTTGCTTTTTCCAGCATTGGCTACCAGTTTCAGCCCAATAAATGCTCTCTGTAGGACAGTGAATGCAGACTGTAGCTCAGAAAGAGCCTGCTCAATCGTGGGGGCAATGGCATATACAACAGTGTCATCGGCATATAAATGCAGGTTACAATTATTCACAGATAATCCAATATTGTTAATGCAGATAGTAAAAAGAACCGGACCAAGAATCGATCGTTGTGAGACACCCTTTGTTACGTCCAGAAAATCTGATTTAACACCATCAGTTCACGCAGACTGTGTTCCGTCCGTTAAATCGTTTTCAGACCAGCTACACGAAGCCTGATCCAGGCCTATTTCAGACCACCTCTGAATGAGCAGTTATGCCGTGGAGAGATCTATAAATAATGCAGCACAATGTTGTTGTTTTTGTTCTGATCTAGGCAATTTAACACGTCATCTAAGACAAGCATAGCAGCTGAGCTGACTGTTCTATGTCGGGTCTAAAGCCAATCTGGTGCACATTTAGAATAGAATGAGAAGATAAAAAGGTTCTTAGCTGGGAGTTGATCAGGGACTATAATACTTTGGAAAGGCAAGATAGCACGGATATTGAGCGGTAGTTATCTCGGTCGGAGGGTTCACCACCTGTATGGAGGGGGAGCACATGGGCTGCCTTCCAAACCTTAGGATAGCACCTGAGGTAACATTCAGATTAAACATATGTGTCAATAACTCTGCAGTCAGGCGGGGCCGAAAGCTGCAATAGGCCTGGATCAAGCAGATCAGCCGTAATGGATTTGTTTACGTCAATTTTAAGCAGGGCATTTAGTACATCACAAGTAGAAAATTGTTGAAATTAAAACAAAGATTTGCTAGTAGTTGACTGATCTCCCATCCAGCCAACTGGGGGGCTGGGAAAGGAAGTGCAGGGTCAGCCAATCCACCATTTCACTCAAATAAAAAGCCAGCCGAGATAAAATGCTGATTAAAGGCATTGCTTATCTAAATTTTCTCTGTAATGAGGCCAGAGTCTGACAAAAACATCCTTAGGTATGGAGGAAGAGGAAGTTCCATGCTTCAGAGCCTTAACTGTTTTATCAAAATGTTGTATTTTCTATAGTGGTGATGTCACCACCATAGAAACAAGCACACACATGATGTCGCCCTCAGAGACAAGCACACACGTGATGTCGCCCATCTGAGACAAGCAAAGACATGATGACCTCCACAGACCGGCCAACTAGTGATGTCATGTCCTCTACTGGGCCATGTGATCCTGTCCTGTTCTACTCCGATCATCTCAGACTATGGGGATCATCATCATTGCATCTGCTCCATTACACTGGCCTTGATCCATTAGGCTGGCCTTGAGCCTCTGACTGTGACACACATACACTACCACTCACTACATGGAAACAAATAGCAGTGGGAATAAACCACTTCCCTGTGACATTCAAATGCAGAGCCAGAATGGAGCACGGACGCACGGACGGACGGACGGACGGACAGGTAGTTTGATGTTTGAGTGTGATGAAGAAAGAGGGCCGTGTCTGGGAGTTCAAATTGAGCACCACATACTACACAGTACCATGAATCTGCTAAAACCTAAAACCTCTTTTCCCACCCAGGCAGCACTGAGCCAGGAAGCCACCTGAGGCAACCTTCCTGAGCATTCTGAAACATTTAACACTAACACTCACGTTCACCCTCCCCAGCAGTGGCTCCCAAGCCAAAAGGGCTCACATGGGCTTGGTGAGGAGGGCACTTCTGTGCGTCATCCAGATTACACAGTAGAGTACAGAGTTGAACGTACTGTGCAACTACAAGGGTTGAGGCGAAGCAACGTTGACATTCTAATTCACATCATGAACAACAAAGACCTCTAGGGATGCGCTGTAGCCTATTAATGAACACTGTTCTGCCTTACGTGCCTCCGAAGTGGGGCAAATGATGCCTGGTAGATTGGGTCACTTGTGTGTGTGTGTGTGTGTGTGTGTGTATGTCGGTGTGTGTGTGTGTGTGTGTATGTGTGTGTGTGTGCGTGCGTGTGTGTGCGTGCGTGCGTGCGTGTGTGTGTGTGTGTGTGTGTGTGCGTGTGTGTGTGTGTGTATGCGTACGAACATCGGTCCACACACAACAGATCACACTCAACAGAGACTTGCGATATGGGCTATCTCCGGAGCCTAATGAGTCTGCCCAGAAGCCCTCTCCATCTCCTGGAGCACGGGGCACGGAGCAGTGTTTGGATGTCCCTCAGGTGACCCAGCATGCTGTTCATGCTACGCTGCGCAAGAACTTTCTCTTCTGTTGGAATCGTCTCCGGCCCCTTCGGCCACATCTCTTTTAATCTGGCCTCTTTTTTTCCCCTTTCCCTTCTCTCTCCTCTGTAACTCAGACTGCCAAGAGTGTGACTGCCAACACTGGAGAGAGAGATGTTGGGAGCTTTGGCACGAAGAGGCGTGTTTCCCAGTGGCAGAGCTGGAGTGAGAGAGAGAGAGAGAGAGAGAGAGAGAGAGAGAGAGAGAGAGAGAGAGAGGGAGAGAGAGAGAGAGAGAGAGAGAGAGAGAGGGGCTGCTGCAGAGTTAAGCCCCTAATCACAGGCTGCTCTGCATGGAAGACTTAAAGTCACTCTTTAATGCTACCTTCTCTGAGCTCTCTTTAACCCAGCCCTCTGTTCCCACATCTTCTCCAGTGACAGCTATGGCACTCGCACCAACGCATGAATGCACAAATGCACACACACACACACACACAATATACACACTCACACACACACACAATATACACACACACACACACACACACACACACACACACACACACACACATACATATACACGTTATGCGCACACACACACACACAATATACACACACACACACACACACACACACACACACATACATATACACGTTATGCGCACACACACACAATATACACACACACACACACACACACACACATACATATACACGTTATGCGCACACACACATACACAATATACACACACACATACATATACACGTTATGTGCACGCACACACACACACATACACATACACATACATGCGCACACACACACACACACAGAGACACAAAATCACACACATCTCTCTCTCTCTCTCTCTCTCTCTCTCTCTCTCTCTCTCTCTCTCTAACATACGCTACTCAGAGTGTCACCAACCGAGTCCACACTCATGTAGAGACAAGCTCACATTAACCCAGCCTTCCTCATCCTCGAGGGGGAGATGTGCCATGTGAGACAGCTCCCCAGCCTTATTGTACCCCGACATGGCTGCCCTGCCCTTCACTGGCATGCTCAGGTGCTTCATTTGTTTATGTTAGAAATAGAGAGTGTGAGGGAATCCTCAGAGAGGCAGAGGGGTCCTCTTGGCTCCAAACACATTAATTGCTTTGGCTCTCTCTCTCAGCAGGTGTAGCAGACTTCAGCAGAACAGAATCAGAACTCAGAAGCTCCATGAGTACCTCTGGGAGGGTTCTAGCAGAACCTGCAGTAGTGGAGGCTGGCGGATGGAGGCTCATTGTAATGCATGGAACGGAATGAGGAATGGCATCAAACATATTAATTCCGCATTCCGTTTTGAGCCATTGTGATGAGCCCATCCTCCCCATGTCTCCATCCGCCAGCCTCCATGACCGACAGAAAAAAGTAGATATGTTCCCCTGCTGGACTTCCAGTGCTCCAGCTGCTCAGCGCCCCCTTAAACCCCTCACGTCAGCACCCCCTTAACAAAGTCATATCACGTCTCTCGTCACATCTCTCTCCCTCTCTCCCTCTCTCCCTCTCTCTCTCTCTCTCTCTCTCTAGGTGGTCTCTGTTCCAATGCCCACATGGCTGCCAGACTATCAGTTTGTGTGTGGGATCTTAATCGAATGTGGGAACATTGATTTATGCTCGGGTGTCCCACGGCCATTAAGGTAATTGCTTGATCACTTTATAACACCCTCCCATGGTGACCATGGTGATTTGGCATCCCCCCCACCTACCCTACACAGCAAGGCCTTTAACCACATTACCGCTGGAAATCGAGTCGGAAAAATCATTTTCTAGCCACCGCAAATTGATTTTATCCCTTTTTGACTGACTCCTAAAACCCTTTTAGTCCGCCTCCCTCACCTGAGTTGGCCATGTGATCTATGAGAAGCTCCTGGGCTTCAGCGGGCCGCATCGATCGCCGCTCTCTAGCCAGCTTCACCGCGGGAAAGATGTGTGTCACCTTGTGATTCCAAGTCTAGCGCTGTTTGAGTGAGATCACGCCTTAGACGGTGTATTTTTAGCTGTTGGGGAGCAGCAGGCCATCTGACCAACCAAAGTGACTGACGGTTGGTCAGATGGTTGGGCTGACAGACTATCAAATGCAATCTGTTACTTGTGATGACGCATCTGCGATACTTGACTTAGAGTACCTGCTAAACAAATGTGCTAAAATAGTTTTTTTTTCATTCATATTCGTCATTGATTTCTACGCATCTCCAAAAGGAATGTACAGATTGTAAAACAAATAAATAAGGCTTATAATAACTGAATGCTTTGACTTAATGGTGCTGTATTTTTAAACTAATTATTCCTTCCACTCCTCTCAGCAGATGGCATATCCCAGAGGGTCTTAGGACCTGTTCTAACCTTGTATCTACAGAAACAGACCAAACATGCGAAGAATTATGGTTTTGAAAGTAACTAATAATTTACAGCCATAAAGTTGGGTGTTTACTCAGGAAGTGTCAGGCCACAACAGCAATAACTAGCATTCAAAACAATAACAACCAATCAAACACCTCTGTTCACCTCCTCATCCACCAGGTCAGGTGAAACACACTCACCTTCCTGTCAGGTGCTCTGGTGGCAAAGACGGGCATACGGCAAGCCAGGAGAGGACACCAGAACGGCGCCATGGTCTTCCCTTCATCTTCAGCACAGAACCAGCCTGGAGTGTTCTCTTCACCTGGAGAGAGAGGGAGAGAGGGAGAGAGGGAGTGAGAGAGAGAGAGAGAGAGGGAGAGAGGGAGAGAGAGAGAGAGAGAGAGAGAGATGAGGACTCATGAGGATGACTCATATGACCTGTGTCATTCAACTCATTTTCACCACAGCTGAGACTTTGGGTTTCTCAGTTCCATTATAACATTCAATTCAATTCAGTGAACTCAATTCATCATCCCTGGGCAGAGGCAATTATTTCTGGCCGCCTGGCATCGCTGTAATGCAGTAAACATTAGTTAAAAACTGTATGTGTGTTTATATCCTATTGAACAAGCTAGACACAGACAAGAATTCAAATATACATTATTATGCACACAGCACAGGTAGGCCTACAATACTGTATGAGATATGGCTAGCATCATTACATGAGTGTAGTCTAGGATTATTAGCTTAAGATGTAGCATAGCATCATTAGCATTAGATGTAGCCTAGCATCATTAGCATTAGATGTAGCCTAGCATCATTAGCATTAGATGTAGCCTAGCATCATTAGCATTAGATGTAGCCTAGCATCATTAGCATGAGTGTGTGAGATAGGCATCATTAGCATTAGTGTAGCCTAGCATCATTAGCATTAGATGTAGCCTAGAATCATTAGCATGAGTGTATGTAATTAGCCAGAGACCTGCTGCAGTGCTGCCTCCCTGCAGTGGGAGAGAGAGACAGAGCACACATGCGAGAGAGAGAGAGAGAGAGAGAGAGAGAGAGAGAAACAGAGAGAGAGAGAGAGAGAGAGGTCAGGTACCATACGCACTGTCTATTCTAGGCCACAACACTGATTAAGGAAGAGGCAACAAGCCTTTATAAGATTTCAAAACAACAGCAAGAGTCCGTCCCAGGCAGCAGGAGAAAGCCAACCGCTGGATTATAGCTAATAACGGGGGAATTTGGCTGGCAGAAGCACCATCTGAGTACACATACTCAGGCTCTAAAGCAGGTGCACCCCCTCACCAGGCACGGCACATATCTGCCAACATTCCTCCATTAAGTAATTTAGCAATTGTCAATCGCAACTAACTAAAACCCAACTGTGTGTGCAATCAAACAGCTTGTTTTAATTAACTCTGTGAATGTGCTTCTGCGCACATATCGAAAAGGCAATAGGCGACCGAAATAGCGGTTGCTATTCCCCAAGGTGTTATCATTGCGGTGTTAAAGCCTCGTTTGGTTCAGAGAAGTGCGACCCGTTTGTCTGACAGGAAGTACTGGCTGCAGGTTTTGTGTACGAGACACTTAAGGGCCAATTAGATGAGTTTGGTTTCACCGACTCATTCTACTTTACATGGGGTTTAGGACTTCTACAGAGAAAAATAGAATCAATTTGCAAGTGTAAGCTGGGTAGTTCAAGGCTGGAAGTTGCACTACTTCAACTCCCTTGTTCGTTTGCTGTGCTCTTCTGGGAATAAACACACAAAGAAGCACAAACGTGGAAATTCAACACCTTTGTAGCGCCTTGTCAGAGGCCAGCACACAGCCGCACGCTGACAAACTACGGAAATATACATTCTCGAGAAGCTCAGTTTGAATTGTTTGATGAATTGTTAATAAGTGGATTCAACCGTGGTGTTCTCATTAACACAAATGACCTTCAAAAATTGAATCAATCTATGCAATGATGTAGAATGAATCAGACCCACAGCTTAAAAAAAGACTATGAGGTCAACTCTAGTCAATAGCGAAGGCCCCTTTTCATTTAATTTCATACTTCTCATTATAACTTACAGTACATCAAAACAAAGAGGACAAAGAGCACAAACCTTGTGGGTGTCTTTGGTACAGCCCCGAGGAAAGGAACATCTTTTGACAATAACGGATAAAATATTAAAATACGATAACATATTTTCATAGTTAGCCTTGAATCATGAGTTATTGCATAAGTTCGTCTGTTTAAGGCCGCATCCTTCAACTGCAATGATCACTGATATTCGTGAATGCAAAATACTTCAATGGGCTTTTTTTTAGTCCAGACATCTGTTTCTGCTCCCTATTGAATAATCAATAAAGTTTGACCATTTAGTCTTTCTTTGGACTGCAATCATCATAATTGCCGTCTCGACAACAGCTGAGGTCTGTTTAATAATGCATCTTGGGCCGGCCTCCTGATAGGCCCCCTGCGAGGGTCTAACAGGGCTGCAGGGTAGTTTATTAAGAGCTGTAATTGAAGGCAGACCGCCAGTGGGTCAGAGGTCACTGCTGTACTCTGCACCTGAACGCTCAGCAACTTTCTTCAGCCGATTATTCAATTAGCATGAACAACACAGTGTTGGGTTGGGTTGGGGGTTCTGGTGATTGTCTGATCAGTACAGGTGTTGGTCCTGGTGGGTTCTGGTTGCAGAGGTTTTGTTAAATACCCAAGAGTGTGCCCAAGGCTGTGTTTACCTGCTCTAATATTAAGAACGCTAACCTTCAGCTTTTACTTTGTATTAATGATGGCAGATAATGGTGTTTGGCCCCCTGAAAAGGCAGGAAACAAGGAACCAGTCTGAAAGAGGCATTAATGAGAGACAAACAGGCAGTGAATTCACTAACACACACACACACACACACACACACACACACACACAAGTGCCAAAGTCAGTAATGAATCAGAGTTAATGCCTTCTATTTGCATCGGACCACCTCACCCATGCACATACAGAGCAGCCAGCCAGAGCTCTTTCTGTCTGCCTGTCTGTCTCTGTCTGTCTGTTTCTCTCTCTCTCTCTCTCTCTCTTTCTCATTTACACTCCAACATTATGTTGGTTGATGTTGTGTTGTAAGTTGATGTTGCTTATAGGAGGATTAGGAGGAAGGTCTCTGGAGATTTATGGGAAGGGTGGGGGTGGAGTGGGGGGGGATACTGTAAATGATAAACAGGATGCAGAAAAAAGGATTAAGAAAATTAATGAAACACAAGGCATGGGCCAAACACTGGCGCGCTGCCATCTGAAAAAAAATATCAGAAGTAAAGCACCAATCTGCTGAGTTTCATTGGGGCCTAATGGATATTTGATACCATTTCAATAGAATTAGCGTCATGTATCAAACACCAGGCTGCCAACAACCTTGACAGGAGTGGGAGGACCATTGTGAGTGATTAGGTAAAACATGGCCATGCTCATCTGCATTCATCTAAATGGCAGGCCTTGGCTCCATCAAATGGACCAGGTCATGGTGAGCTCCGCTTCAGCCGACAATCACAGGCTAAGATTTCAATAAACACTTTGTACCTTGTGTATAATGAGATGTGTGTGGGGGCGGGGGGTGACGGGTGAAATGGTGGGAGTCTATTTGCAGAGTTAGGGTAAATTCCATCTAAATTCCAGTCAATGAATTAATTGAGTACACGTCTAAATCAATGGACAGGAATTGGAATAGAAATAGTTTGCAACAGACTTAGTTTCTTATTCAAATCAGGCTTGTGTTTCCAGTCTTCTGGTGATGAAGATTAATCTGCGGAGCATAGCGGTCTATCAACCCCGCGACACAAAGGGCAAAGTTATAGACTAATTAAATGTACCAGCGCGATTGATATTTCGCCTGGATCAATGGAAGAGCGGGATTTGTTAATTAAATCTGTGATAATGTTTACTCATCATAAACATTTTGCATGTTTGAGCACAGTGAGATATCGAGATAATCGTTTATGTCTGACAGACTCATTTCAGGGCTAAGAAAATTCCTATAAGCTTCGCAGCAAACAGTGCAAATACTTTCTAGCATTGTGTTTATCGTTTGTATTTTGAACCAACATGACAAATAATCTTTCTATCCGTTCTATCCAACGCTGCAATGCTTACGCACCAGAAAGACACATGTTTAACCTGACACTAATGTTTAGCCACCTGAGCGAGGCAAAATATTTGCAGTTGCCATAACAACCATACAGCGTGAGAGCCCCCGTTTTGAGAGGGGAAGTGAGGAACTGAAGCCCTCAGCTACTTCTGTGTGGAACCTTGGACCCAGGAAGCTTGTCCCCTGCGGTCCCCTCCTCTCCTGTGGCTTGCCCCTCTCTGCAGAAGGCGAGGCGGCTCTTTGGTGCTGCGAAGGATGGTTAGAAGCATAGCCTACGGCGCGGCGTATTGATCCGCTGGCAGGGAAGTGAGGAGAGGGAGTCTGACACACTTAAGAGATAGCAGCGTAACCGCAGGCAACGGCCCCCTGCCTGCCCCTCTACTCCCTGCCGTGGGACTGATTGCTTGTCTCAATCATCCTTTCCACACTTTACCCTTTTCAACCTCTCCATCTCTATCTCTCCATCTATCTCCCACTCTTTCTCTCTCTCTCTCTCTCTATCTGCCTCCATCCATCCCTCCATCTTCGTCCCCTGGTGCCGTGACGCCTTTCCCATGTGTTGGTGCTGCTCGTGTGGGTCACCCTCCTCCCTGTCATCGCTGCATTGCTGACTGTAGCTCCATCCTTCTAAAGTACAACTATCTCTGCAGTGTCTGAATATACACACACACACACGCACGCAGGGACGCACACACTTACACATGCACACACACACACATCTATCTCTGCAGCATCTGAACACAAACATACACACCCACCCACACACACGCACACACATACAAACAGACACACACACACACACACACACACACACACACACACACACACACACACACTCACACAAACCATCTCTGCAGCATCTAAAACTTTTCTCAAGTGAGACTCATTCCACATTGTGTTAATACCTCTCGGATCAAGAGCCCCAGGACAACAGAACAGGTCCAGTACAACAGAACAGGTCCAGGACAACAGAAGAGGTCCAGTACAACAGAACAGGTCCAGTACAACAGAACAGGTCCAGGACAACAGAAGAGGTCCAGTACAACAGAACAGGTCCAGTACAACAGAAGAGGTCCAGTACAACAGAAGAGGTCCAGGACAACAGAAGAGGTCCAGGACAACAGAAGAGGTCCAGGACAACAGAAGAGGTCCAGTACAACAGAACAGGTCCAGTACAACAGAAGAGGTCCAGGACAACAGAAGAGGTCCAGGACAACAGAAGAGGTCCAGTACAACAGAAGAGGTCCAGGACAACAGAACAGGTCCAGGACAACAGAACAGGTCCAGTACAACAGAAAAGGTCTAGTACAACAGAAGAGGTCCAGGACAACAGAAGAGGTCCAGTACAACAGAACAGGTCCAGGACAACAGAAGAGGTCCAGGACAACAGAAGAGGTCCAGGACAACAGAACAGGTCCAGGACAACAGAACAGGTCCAGGACAACAGAAGAGGTCCAGTACAACAGAACAGGTCCAGGACAACAGAACAGGTCCAGGACAACAGAAGAGGTCCAGTACAACAGAAGAGGTCCAGGACAACAGAAGAGGTCCAGTACAACAGAATAGGTCCAGGACAACAGAAGAGGTCCAGTACAACAGAGCATGTAAGAATCAGTTACACCGTCTGGAACAATGCCTCAGGTTTCCTATTACGAGTGAGCTTGATGCTCTTTGAAAGCATCTTATCATCATATTTCTAACGTCAGAAGCACTTTAGTTGTATGGTCATTTAGACGCGGGGATTAGGAAAACAGGGCTTTCAGCAGAACTGGAGTGTATGGTGCCGTCCAGGCCCCCTATTGGGTAGTGTGGGTTGTGGGGGTAACAGGATAGACACGGCTACAATGATGAGTCTATCTGAATGTGGGGGTAACAGGATATACACTATTACAAGGATGAGTTCATCTGATGTGGGTAACAGAATAGACACTAGTAGTTACAGGAATGATGTGTCAATCTGGATGTGGGGGTAACAGGATATACACTATTACAAGGATGAGTTCATCTGATGTGGGTAACAGAATAGACACTAGTAGTTACAGGAATGATGTGTCAATCTGGATGTGGGGGTAACAGGATATACACTATTACAAGGATGAGTTCATCTGATGTGGGTAACAGAATAGACACTAGTAGTTACAGGAATGATGTGTCAATCTGGATGTGGGGGTAACAGGATAGACTCATTCTTGTTATAGTGTCTATCAAACTAACAGTTACAGGGTTGATGAGTATACCTGGTTACAGGGATGATGAGTCTAACAGAATACACTAGTAGTTCCAGGGATGGTGAGTCCACAGGTGTGGGGACAGCAGGGTAGGCACTGTTACTGGGATGATGATGATGATGATGATGATGATGATGATGAGTCTATCTCAGAAATGAGCTTTGTGATGTCTAATCGCTCGCTAAATCATGCATGAGGACATTTGCTATTTGGGGCATCATCCATTTGGGAACGATCCGGCTCAGTAGAAGAGGGCTGATACAACAGTAGCCTCATCTCCCCTGAGCTCACACCCGGCGCAGCCGCCTGAGATGACGGGAGAGCCTGGGTGACGGCAGGCCATCCGTGAAATGACATCAACAACTCCCTTACTGTAATTACATTTGGTTAAATGGGGATGGCAACGTGTGGGTGTAATACAATTAACATGTAATTGACATCCTGGCCAGGTTGAGGTAGACCTCTTCTGAATCTGAGCACGGGGGAGAATCAAGGGAGGAATCTCAGCAGGGCTTTTACCTGTGTGTGGAGATTGCATAGCTTGCATGAGAAACTGCATCTCAGTCCATTTTCTCTATGCTGATAGCAGACTTTGGGCTGCCAGTGGAACAGATGCCATGATACACAGCCGAGTTATTGAAATTGTGTAAAGTGCAGAACTGCATGTACTGTAGCAGAAATAAGCTATGGTGAACATATATTGTGAGTTGAGACATTGCATAATTAATGTTTAATCTCTATGCAAGCACAGCGTGTGGGAGTGGATTTCTTAAACCAGAAAAATAAAAAAGCGATTATATATGTAAAGATGAACAGACACACACACACACGCACACACACACGCACACACACACAGATGCACACGTGCATACACACACACACACACACACACACACACACAGATGCACGCGCACACACACACACACACACACACACAGACGCACACACAGACGCACGCACACACACACACAATAGCAGACAGACACAGAGACAGACAGGCACGCAGACAGACAGACATGCAGGCAGGCAGGCAGGCAGGCAGGCAGGCAGGCAGGCAGGCAGGCAGACAGGCACGAAAGTTTAAAAAAAAATAACACATTTACAGTAGGCAGGTAAATTACTCGAGGGGAAGTTTTAAGCAGCTCATTCTCTGTACAAAACAAGACCAAAACATTGCACTTTAAATAGGTTCTTGGAGATGTTTGTCACACTGTCTGAGCAGCTATTCGCTATCAGTGTTCTGGGGATCTTTCCACTTACAAGCACAGACACCACTTAGTGTCAGCACAGCCTGCTATTTCCTCATCACCATAAACAACACTTCCAATAACCTGGGCTTGTGAAGCGTCATGAGATTGCATTTGGGGAGGGCTATTGTTGTTGTTGTTGTTGTTGTTGTTGTTGTTGTTGTTGTTGTTATGCAGGCAGGCAGTTTATTTTGAAAAAAACATCCTCTCTCTCTCTCTCTCCTCCAGTAACAACTGAATGATACAAGCACTTGGCAAAATCTCAGGAGGAAGAGGAGGAAGAGGAGAAAAACGCCAAGCAAACCACATCTCAACAGGGTATTGTTTGTTCCCACAACGCTGTACATTGTTTCCCCAGTAAAGGTTGAAAATATGCAGACTAAACACTCCAGTGGAGTCTGGCGGAGGTAGAAATCGGAGGATTGGCTCATTATAATGCATGGAATGGAATGAAGAATGGTATTACAGTGACCCCGTCCCCCCCGGTCCCTCCTGAAACATTCCGCGCAGTCTAAAGCAGATAGTTCCTAAAACACATGTTCTTGATGTTAATCTGCCTAAGC
>NC_139658.1:21376733-21383118 GCF_951799395.1 Argentina silus | reverse complement strand
GTGCACTCGCTAGGGTGCACTCGCTAGGTCTATATTCACTGATTCCTGGAAGCTAATTTGCCCCTCCCACAGTGAGGATGTGGTAACCTGCTTCGCCGACGTGACAGAGTGTGGGTCTGAGGGCTGATGTACTGTTAAATATATTCATATTCTGTAGCTGATATAAACATGTCCGGCACAGAGTCTCTGGTTCGTGCTGCTGCTAATGATGTTATCAGTGGGCCAGAGAGGACTCAGTTCTCCTCTCCTTTTCCATCCTCTCCTCTCCCCTTCTGCCCTTTGTTATTCTCCACACTAGCAGCCACAGCTCTACTAATCTGGCTTCCCTCTCTCTCCCCCTCCCGTACTCTCCTCTCTTCCCTTCCCCTCCCCCTCCCGTAGTCTCCTCTCTTCCCTTCCCCTCCCCCTCCTGTAGTCTCCTCTCCTCCTTTCCTCTCATCCCCTCCTCTCCCGCTCCTGTAATCTCCTCTCCATCCTCTCGTCTCTCCATCCTCTCCTCCCCTCTCATCCCCTCCTCTCCCCCTCCCATACTCTCCTCCCCTCCCCCTCCTGTAGTCTCCTCTCCTCCTTTCCTCTCATCCCCTCCTCTCCCCGCCTCCTGTAATCTCCTCTCCATCCTCTCGTCTCTCCATCCTCTCCTCCCCTCTCATCCCCTCCTCTCCCCCTCCCGTACTCTCCTCCCCTCCCCTCCCCTCTCCTTCATCCACCCCCCCCCCCCCCCCCCCTCGGAGTCCAGAGCCACTTTTATAACAAGCACATTCACATGCACTCCACAGTGACTCATACATGGCTCCACAATGGCGACCTCACATGTCAACGCGTAAATATGACTAAATGACCCCCCCCTTAAAAGACCACTTCACACCTAGCAAAGGGAGCACAATGGCCACGGCCGCTGAAAAAACTCCAGTTATGGAACAAAAAGACATTCAGTGCAGCTGAGGAGGTGAAGGAACACATGATGAATGGCCGGAGCTTCCTGAACAGCACCGCTAATGCTGCCAATTATTCAATTTGAGCTTTGAAGTCAGTGACTTTCTGAATGACCAGGTAATGATCCGTCCGTGTGCGTGCAGGCGGGGTCTTCCCATTGGCCAGCCAGCTGTGTGTGTGTGTGTGAGGGAGGGTAAGTGAAAGCGGTGGCGGGCTCCTTCATCATCATAACGCCCGCACCGAGGCACATTAAAATGTTTGTCACCAGCTATTATCTTTTAATGCTGCGAGTGACGGCCTGTTTTCCGAGTTATGGATGAGGCAATTTCATCAGCAACCCGTTTACTGGGAGTCAAGCCCATGGTGTAAAACATGTCTTTCGCCGTTCACATTGGCCTCTTTAAATCATAAAATCATACAAGAATAAAAACTAGAGGATGAAAAGCCGACAGAGAGAGGTGCTGTGGGCTGGGCTTTACAGAACCACAAGCCCCTGAGTGTGGTCCGTGGTCCGTGGTCCGTGGTCTGTGGGGGGTAAAGGGTGGTTCTACTCACTTGTCGGGTCTGCCAGGGACCTGCAGGCGTAAGCGGCATTTGTTGGCACTCTGGAGCTGGTCCTCCTTGATCCGAATCAGCCTCTGGAGCGCCAAGCACCAGTCCTGGGCCAACCGTCGTGTTCAGGTTCTACGATCCAAACACACACACACACACACACACACACACACACACACACACACAGTCAGCTGTCATCGTGATAGTTGACAGAAGATAGATAGTTATGTAGTTCAGGGTCTATGATCCAAACACACACACACACACACACACACACACACACACACACACACACAAGGACATGCATTTCAGCTGTGCTTCATTCCTTCTAACATATTGAAATAAACAATATAGTGACCTGTCCTGTATACACACTCCAACACACACACACTGTATTTCTCCCTGCTTGTGTTCAAAGCCATCACATTTCACACGTTCCTACTGTACACCCTACATACTGTACACCCTGCATACTGAACACCCTACATACTGTACACCCTACATACTGTACACCGTTCATACTGTACACCCTACATACTGTACACCGTTTATACTGTACACTGTTCATACTGTACACCCTACATACTGTATACCCTACATACTGTACACCGTACATACTGTACACCATTCATACTGTACACCATTCATACTATACACCGTACATCACCATCCAGGCACGACGCTGACGATGCTATCATTACATATTGTTGTCATATACATCACACCCCACGCTCATATAAAAGCATCCTGCAGTATTGAGCTTTACATCAAGCCATGGCTGAAGTGAGTCTGTCACAGTGGAGGCTGGTGGAGGCAGAAATCCGAGGATGGGCTCATTATAATGCATGGAATGAACCAGTCCTCTGATTTTCTACCTCCACCAGCCTCCACTGTGACAGGCTCACTTTTGAAATGACCCCCCCCCCCCACACACACACATACACACACACCCACACACACACACACACCCCTCCCCCAAAGCGCTCATATTATAATACTACTATGCAATATTGAGCTTTACATCAAGCCACAGCTGAAGCACTTTTATACCTTCAACCATAACATCATATAGCCCATAGTCCCTGCAGTCAAATAGAATCAAATCCATTTACTGAAGTCAATGAGCCATGCAAAAGTATTTCCCATATTTGTTTGGTGGACATTTTGATGATAACTGGGTCGAGTGTGAAAATCTGTGATTTGGAGAGAGGCCAGGACTCAGCCTCTCCTTCTGAGAACATGGCCGCTCGTTAAGATTAGAGAGCCAAATAACCACCATTTACCCCGTGTGGCTCTCTGGTGATTTCTGGAGTAAACCCTCTGGAGTACACACTCTGGAGTACACACTCTGGAGTAAACCCTCTGGAGTATACACTCTGGAGTATACACTCTGGAGTACACACTCTGGAGTATACACTCTGGAGTATACACTCTGGAGTACACACTCTGGAGTATACACTCTGGAGTATACACTCTGGAGTACACACTCTGGAGTACACACTCTGGAGTAAACCCTCTGGAGTATACACTCTGGAGTATACACTCTGGAGTAAACCCTCTGGAGTATACACTCTGGAGTACACACTCTGGAGTACACACTCTGGAGTAAACCCTCTGGAGTATACACTCTGGAGTACACACTCTGGAGTACACACTCTGGAGTACACACTTTGGAGTACACACTTTGGCAGTGTTGGTTGGTGGCAGGCTAGGCCTACTACTGGGAAGTGTCCTGATTTGAACACAGCTGAGCTCACAGTGGGGGGGGGGGGGGGGGGCTCCTCTGTTCTTTTTACAGAGGCACACACACACACACACACACACACACACACACATGTGTACGCACGCATGCAGGCACAAACAAACACACACACACACACACACACACACACACACACACACACACACACATACAAATGTGTCTGACACTATCTATGATCTACCTTCCCTCAACAGTGTATCACTGGATAACTGTTGGCATGGGGATATCCAGAAAATGTAGGCCTTTATCAACTTATGATTCCGGAGGCATTTGTAGCTTTTTTTTTTGTCTTTGATCTCTTTTTAATTACATTTTAAATCTTGTTTTTGATTTTCTATGTGAAGGTTCCCTGAAAGAGTTCCCCCCACATGAGTCCTCTCTTCCTTCCTTATTCTGATCTGTTGTAGTACACCCTGGCAATTTAACAAAACAACACTTTGTTCATGAATTATTGAATTTCCACTCTCTCTACCTTCTTGTAATGCTGTGGTGTGTTGTCGGGGTGTGTTGTCAGGGGCTTAGACCTATGTTTAGGTGGGTTTCAGAAGACAGCAACACCTTACAGCTGATACATTTTCAAACAGTATGCTGGAAAAGCTAGTTTATGAATAATTTGTTTAGCTGCAAATGAAAGTGGTTTAAAGAGTAAAAAGCTTTTTGGTTTGTGAAGGTCAGGCTGCAGTGTATGTTTTTGAAGTAGGTCATTTGCATGGAGGCAGTCTGGGCTGTGTGGGGCGATACAAGAATCCAGAGGAGACGGCCCAGGTCTGGCTGTGTGGGGTGGTACATGAGTATAGAGGAGACGGTCCAGGTCTGGCTGTGTGGGGCGATACATGAGTATAGAGGAGATGGTCCAGGTCTGAGCTGTGTGGGGCGATACATGTATAGAGGAGATGGTCCAGGTCTGAGCTGTGTGGGGCGATACATGAGTATAGAGGTGATGGTCCAGGTCTGGGCTGTGTGGGGCGATACATGAGTCCAGGGGAGACGGCCCAGGTCTGGCTGTGTGGGGTGGTACATGAATATAGAGGAGATGGTCCAGGTCTGGGCTGTGTGGGGCGATACATGTATAGAGGAGATGGTCCAGGTCTGGCTGTGTGGGGCGATACATGAGTCCAGAGGAGACGGCCCAGGTCTGGCTGTGTGGGGTGGTACATGAATATAGAGGTGATGGTCCAGGTCTGGGCTGTGTGGGGCGATACATGAGTCCAGAGGAGACGGCCCAGGTCTGGCTGTGTGGGGTGGTACATGAGTATAGAGGAGACGGTCCAGGTCTGAGCTGTGTGGGGCGATACATGTATAGAGGAGATGGTCCAGGTCTGGTTGTGTGGGGCGATACATGAGTCCAGAGGAGACGGCCCAGGTCTGGCTGTGTGGGGTGATACATGAGTATAGAGGAGACGGTCCAGGTCTGGCTGTGTGGGGCGATACATGAGTCCAGAGGAGATGGCCCTGACCAGTAAGGTGTACAGAGGGGTGTACCTGGTAGGTGTCTAGGTGTGTGTACCTGGTCGGTGTGTAAGTGTGTGTACCTGGTAGGTGCCCTGGAGCGTGCCCACCAGCAGAGTGACCTCCTCCACCACTGACAGGTCATGCTGCAGCTCCTGGAGGTCCTGGTAGAGACGAGGGGGACCCAGGACCACCTTTCCTAGGGAGGACACACACACACAACATGGTCAGACTGGGAAAATACACACACACACACACATACACACACACACACACACACACACACACACACACACACATGCTACCCAGGACCACCTTTGCTTGGGAGGATACACACACACACACACACACACACGCACACACACACGCACACACGTACAAACAGTGTACGGTCTCAAACGACTCCTGCGATGCCTTCCTAGACTTTCCGACAACAAGTGAAAGTGAAAAAAGAAACCCTGCTCCGGTTGCAACTCCGGCTCCGCTAACAAAGGGGTTGGATGTGTGATGGATCGATGGCCATTACTGTTGAAGTACCGAGAGGGAACGCAAGAGTAAAGAACAGCTACACACGGACGGCCATTTGAGCCCATGACGCCCCGTCCCCCCGAGGCAGGAGGAATGCAGGTGGCTCATTAGACGTGGAATTCACCATCGATTTGAAATGCACTCCCTTTCGCAGTCTCTGTCTCCAACCTCAAGGAATCGATACTGTAGCTCTGTCTCTCACTGCCATCCCATCCCCTTGCTCCCTCCCTCCCTCCCTCCCTCCCTCCCTTGCTCCCAGCCTCACATCTCTCCACGCAGCAAACAGACAGGCACCGGGAAAACGCAGCATAATTAAATTGAGCAGCAAGATGTAGCGGTGGACTCTGGATCTGTCCCGTGCTGCTGTCACCACGGCCACATAATCAAGTAGCTGTGCGGCTCTGTCACAACGCAGGTTACTGAAGCATGGCCCCCTCAGTGGGAGGCTGCTGCCTTTCTGTCTGTATGTACAAATGGACTGAGAGA
The DNA here is from genome assembly GCF_951799395.1 of Argentina silus. Taxonomy (NCBI): domain Eukaryota; kingdom Metazoa; phylum Chordata; class Actinopteri; order Argentiniformes; family Argentinidae; genus Argentina; species Argentina silus. The sequence continues at coordinate 21,377,408 of NC_139658.1, read as the reverse complement.
GAGAGAGGGAGAGAGAGGGAGAGAGAGAGGGAGAGAGAGAGGGAGAGAGAGAGAGAGGGAGAGAGAGAGAGAGAGAGAGAGAGAGGAGAGAGAGAGAGAGGGAGAGAGAGAGGGAGAGAGAGAGGGAGAGAGAGAGAGAGAGAGAGGGAGAGAGAGAGAGAGAGAGAGAGAGAGAGAGAGGGAGAGAGAGAGAGAGAGAGAAAGAGAGAGAGGGTTGGGAGGGGAGAGAGGCAGTTGTTCTTCTAAAGAGTGCCGTTGTAACCTTTTGGGGATTTAATAGGATCCTGTGACAGAGATGGGCTGAGACATCTGTCATCTGTGTCACAGGATCAATACCAGACACATCTGAATACAGAGAGGTGTCGCTGTGGAGTGGGGGCAAGGGGGAAGGGTGTGCGTGTGTGTGGGGGGGGGGGGGGTGCTGGAGGGGGAGGGGGAAGGGAGGCCGTGCCGAGAACAATGGCTTTCTCCTGGCTTTGTTTGGCTGCCCAGAGACAACACCCCCCACCCCCCACCCCCACCCCCCCTTGCCTGAAGCTGGCCACAGCCCCGGAGGTGAATGTGCTGAGTTGTAATCCAACGTAATCCTGTCTGCGCGGCAGGATCGGTTTTCACACTCAGACACGGTCATCCACATTGGCAGCCGCTGGGCTCTTAGGAGAGTTTGGAGCCCAC
>NC_139658.1:21356733-21366733 GCF_951799395.1 Argentina silus | reverse complement strand
CCCACCCCCACCCCTCGATGTGTCTCCTTTGGATGGGCTGGAGATATCAATAGTGCACCGGTCTAAACGAGGCCAGCGAGAGGAGGAGAGGGGGAAATGGGCCCTCTAATAGGTCAATAATGAGCCAGTCTCATGGGTGGGCACAGAGCTGGGGGTCACAGCAAATAACTCATATATTACACCGTTAATGTGTTGCCAACGCTGTACGCACAGCACACACACACACACACACACACACGCACACATCACACAAACTCACACACACACATATATCACACACACACACACACAATTTCTGTGATAGATATTCATCATGGCTGTAATTGATTATGCTTACGTAAACTACTTGTGTTTGTTCTGAAGACTGTTGCTCATTAGAGCTGTGTGTGGAGAAGGAGATGGTGTTTTAGAAATGCCAAGGATAAATGAATCCATTTAGTTGGACAAACAACTCCCTGATCATCTTTTATACACATACACACACACACACACACACACACAGACACACACGCACACGCACACGCACACGCACACGCACAAACACAGACGCACACGCACACGCACACACACACTAACCGAAGCCACAAACAGGTCCCCAATCTTCTCGCTGCTGTCCCATTCAGCTACGCGTGACGACAGTGCTATCTGAAACATCGAGTGGCATTGAGTGATCTCCCGCAACCGGTAAAATATGGGCCGGATCTTCCTCGGGCTCAGGATCCGCGGGTCGGCTTCTAGAAGGGGTCTCTGGTACTCCTGTAGACAGAGAAACTCAGGTCTATATCTCTATCTGCTCTATCTACATTATAGACAAGCATGTGTTATAAAGAGAAACAATACATACATAGCAATCCATAAACAACATCAAATAGAGGCACACTGTCAACAGCATTTGCGTAGAGATAAGTCAAGAGGCTGCGCGGTATCAAAGGTCCTTTGTGAGTGTCCCTGTGGCTGAGACGTCTTTTAATGTCCATAATGTTGTGTACGCAATCAGAAATGGCGAGACAAAGCCAGTGGAAAATAAACAATGGAAAGGAACCTTTGTGAACAACAATGGGTGACGCGGTTGTTGTTGCCGTGTTAAGAGCCGTCCCTGCCAGACCATCCATCCTCCAGAGCAAATGCATTATCGACAAGAGGAATATGGACAAGGAGCGTAACACGGGCCATTTCTGTTCACACACCACTAATGGAAGAGCCCCTTATGTCCTAATTGTCCTCCTGACTTTCATATCTCTCTCTCCTCTCCATCCAGTATCTGAAGATTATCTCTGTAGCGGTTTGTTGGCCTTGGGAGTCCACGGCCAGCAAGGGCTCTCATACACTATCATTTCATTCATTTCGACAACAAAGGTAGTATACCGTATCTCGACAGAGGAGATTTCACAGTGACCGCACCTAACAGTGTCATTGAGCGTTGCTGATTCCATTGCAGCAGGTGTGTCTCTTCAACTGTGGGGAGGAGAGATAACAAGGGCTTCTCTTTTAAACACAAACAGAGAGATTAAAGAGGGGAGATTCAACACCGTCCTGTGAAAAGCTGTCAGAGAATCTCTATTTTACTATCAGCATGACGCCACAGATGCACAGCAAGCTATTTATCATGATTATTAATGCCGAGATAGCACGGTAATTTAATAAATATCACCATTTTCCTTTTTAGCTTAATTCGTAACTCCTTAAAAGGTGTACTGTATAGAATAAGTATATAAATAATATAGATTGTTTTTCTTAAGGCTTTATTTATTCAGGGCCTCCCACTGAGATCATTTATCAAGGTCTTAAATTGACCAAGATAATCTGGTCACGTTTGAAGGTCATTCCAAGTATTCAGTGCACAGAAACTAAGTGTGTGCCTGCCATAAAAGCAACGATGTGAGGTAAAATGGGAGTTTTAAGAGAACTGCTTTATATACAAATAAAAACCAATGATAAGACCTTCTTGAAGTCAAAGACTCCCAACCCACAGACTGATATAAAAGACAATGGTGGGTGCGGAAACTACCCTTGGAGATGAACCCTAGAGCAGAGCGATAAACCAAGCCAACGATTTGAGAACCGAAGCTGCTGCATCCATGTAAATTGTGTCACCGTAATCAAGGACAGGGACGTTGCCTGGTCAACCCTCCTCCGATTATCAAAGGTGAAGCAGGACTTATTTCTGTACAAAAAAACAAAGTTTAACTCTCAAACCTTCGGTCAGTTTATCAACAGCAGTGGACCCAGAATCTAACCTTGCAGAGCACCTTTATTAACGTTAAGAAAACTACTCACCTGAAGGATTCTCCTGAGAGACTCAAGATAACTACGCTCACTCTGGATGATGGAGCCCAGGATGTGACGCCTGACCACCTGGGGAGACAGGAAGACAGTCAGGGGGACAGACAGGCAGGAAGACAGACAGGCAGGGAGACAGGGAGACAGGGTGACAGACAGAGAGACAGGCAGGGTGACAGACAGACAGACAGACAGATAGACAGACAAACAGACAGACAGACAGACAGACAGACAGACAGACAGACAGACAGACAGACAGACAGACAGACAGACAGATAGACAGAGAAACAGACAGATGATTCCTTGTGTCTCTCTCCATGAAGATCCAAGGTTCCTCCCCTTGGACCATTTCATCCAATGCATTGTGAGTAGGAGACAAGGAGAGAGGATGCAAGGAATTGAGGAAAGACTTTTGAGATTTGGCCAGGGATACAGACAGGGAGACAGACAAGAAGATAGAAAGGCAGACAGACAGTGAGACAGACAGACAGAGAGACAGACAGGGAGACAGTCAGGGAGACAGACTGTGAGACAGACAGAGAGACAGACAGGGAGACAGTCAGGGAGGCAGACAGGGAGACAGTCAGGGAGACAGTCAGGGAGACAGTCAGGGAGACGGACAGGGAGACAGCCAGGGAGACAGCCAGGGAGACAGTCAGGGAGACGGACAGGGAGACAGACAGGGAGACAGCCAGGGAGACAGTCAGGGAGACAGACAGGGAGACGGACAGGGAGACAGACAGGGAGACAGTCAGGAAGACAGACAGGGAGACGGACAGGGAGACGGACAGGGAGACAGACAGGGAGACAGTCAGGAAGACAGACAGGGAGACAGACAGGGAGACAGACAGGGAGACAGCCAGGGAGACAGTCAGGGAGACAGTCAGGGAGATAGAAAGGCAGACAGACAGTGAGACAGACAGAGAGACAGACAGGGAGACAGTCAGGGAGACAGACTGTGAGACAGACAGAGAGACAGACAGGGAGACAGTCAGGAAGACAGACAGGGAGACAGTCAGGGAGGCAGACAGGGAGACAGTCAGGGAGACAGTCAGGGAGACAGACAGGGAGACAGACAGGGAGACGGACAGGGAGACAGACAGGGAGACAGTCAGGAAGACAGACAGGGAGACAGTCAGGGAGGCAGACAGGGAGACAGTCAGGGAGACAGACAGGGAGACAGACAGGGAGACGGACAGGGAGACAGCCAGGGAGACAGACAGGGAGACGGACAGGGAGACAGTCAGGGAGACAGCCAGGGAGACGGTCAGGGAAAGGAAGCTGCTCTAGACAGGAGAGGATATGATGGGAGAGAAGTACATGCAGAATAGCCTCAGGATGGAAGACTGGTAGGTTGCTTGATGATGCTGTAATCATGTGCTGCTGTGGTGTGTTTGTTGTGGCTAGGAGAGTCTGGGAGGGGCAGACTGGTTTGTATGTGTTTAGTTTGTCGGCTGATTCACTGAGGTTTCATCTTGAAATGAGAGGCCCTGTGTCTAACTATAGCAGAAACATCCACCCCACATCTCAACTCAGTACTGGCAATAAAAGGAGAACGCATAAATATTACATGAACACATATAAACTCACAAAAACTGACACACACATAAACTGACACACACCCACAGGCAAGCACACACACACACACACACACTCACACACACACACACACACACACACACACCTGCTGACTGCTCAGTCCCTCAGGCATTGGGCTCAACTGTGGGGGAGGATGTTTGACCTCTGACACGGCCACATCGAGGTACCCGCCGTCATCCTCCACATCCTCTGCAGAGACACACACACACATACACACACACAGGCAGATGGAACCTTCAGAACGCATACAAACTCAGAGAATCTCACACACACACACACACAAACAAACACACAAACAAACACACAAAGACAGACAGATGGTACCCTCAGAACAAATACAAACTCAAAGAATCTGAACTGCACACACACACACAGACACACACACACACACACACACACACACACACACACACGCACACACACACACACACACACACATACACACACACACACACACACACACAGACACAAGCAGATGTAAGTTCCCCTCAGATCTCTCACTGCAGCCACAAACCCACTATGTCAGACAGACTCCAAGTTGATTACCACTGAAACACGAAGAGACTTTAACACACTGCAGGGGAGAGTTAGGAGAAAGAAGAACGTTCAAACAATACTGTATCTCCGTAGGATTAAAGGTGTGCACAGACAGTATGATACGTCTGCACAAAACATCTTCAAACACTCTTTCTTCTCTGCATGAGTACAAAGACACTCAAAAACAGTCTCCTGCAACCGTAAAAGACATAGATTCTAGAAGATTCTTTTTTTTTTTTTTTTTTGCGCCAGTACTATTCCAATTAATTACATTGGAACGATAACCGGTACTCGGTTTATGTGAGATACTGTATAACGCTGTGCAGATTTCTCTTTTACCTATAATTAGAAGGAATTGTAACGTCTCGTCCTGTTTCTTAGTTTATGTCTGTCGTGTCATTCATTTATTGTTTCCTGTTTATTTTTGTGTCACTCACCTTGTCTCTCGTTTCAGACACACCTACCCTTGTGTGTTTCCCGCCTGTGTAATTGTCTACCCCGCCCTGATTGGCTTCACCTGTCCCTCGCCATCCTTCCCTGTGTATTTAGTCTGTGTGTTCCCCTGTCTCTGTGCCAGTTCGTCTTTGTACCTTCGTGTCATACGTCCCAGCATTTCCTTGTGACAAGTATTCCTGGTTTTTGATCTCCGAGTGTGTTTTTGACTTTGCCTTTTTGCCTACCCCTTTTCGGATTATCTGCCTGCCTTTTTGAACTGCCTACCTGTGTACCGAACCTTTATGAAAGTAAAGACTATTCTATTGGATATAAGTTTTTGTCTCCAAGTCATGCGTTTGAATCCTTTGCCTGAGTACTCCTGTCATTACACAAACAGCCTCTTTAGAATGGTGTGAACCAGTGGAGGCTGGTGGAGGCAGAAATCGGGAGGACGGGCTCATTGTAATGCATGAGATGGAATCAGGCATGGTATCAAACACGTGTTTGATACCATCCCTCATTCCATTCCATGCATTACAATGAGGCCGTCCCCCGATTTCTACCTCCACCAGCCTCCCCTGGTGTGAAGACGTGCAGGAGTCGTGGATGTGTTATCCGTGCTCTATAGAGCTTCTCTTCACTCCATTAGAGGATGCTAATCTGCCCTATTGTGGATCTCGGCGTCCTGGGGTGATTCCTTGGCCATGTGACGTCTCTCTCTGTCCGCTATTCACTCCTCAAACACATCAAAACCTCCACTTGGCCACATCGCCTGTCTTCAATCCGAGCCAGCGAACAGCTTGGCTTATCCTCCGCGTTTTCATTTGAAGAATCACACATCATTCGGATCATATTTCAGTGCAGTTTTTTTTTTGTCTGTTTCAGAACAGTTTTTTTGTTCTTTTAAAACTGGGATTGGAGAAGCAACGGAAGGCTTTTTTTCTCTATCTGCTTTGAACATTACTGTTGGCTGGGCTAGCAACACACACACACACACACACACACAGCAGTTTAATCCAAAGAGTCAACTGAAATGAATGTGAACTCACATCTTCCTTAGAAACTCAGGCTTCACAAGCAATCCACACATCTCCATGAAGGGACCATCGACTCGACACACTCTAACTGACCAACACACAGAGTTCTATAGAAACTGATCCATTTCTCAAGATTACCTGGATGGTCCTTTTTGTGCAGAAAGGAGACTCTCCTCATGACGGCTATTTTGGTCTTCTCCAGTCCATCCTTAGTCCCACTCCGGGCTGCCTTCATCAGCTGATGGACCTGGATCACAGAGAGACCAGAGAGACCAGGAGGGGGGGGGGGAGAGGAGACCGTTGTCAGTCCATGAGGAACGAGAGAGGGAGACGCAGGAAACGAAGGCTACAGTACCGCTACACTAGTCCTCCAGGGGAGAGAGAGAGAGAGATGGGCCTCCGGGTTCACCCAGCTGCTGTGTGACTGGTTCTGTCGGTGGCTGAATGATGATCACAGAGTCTCTAATCAGACAGCAGGAACAGATCACAGAGAGATGACGGCGTAGAACTAAACTCTAGTTATGGGGAAGAGATGGAGATGAGGCTCGGTGTGGGAACGTGTATACTGCTGACCACAAACCCCACCCTGGAGCATCATCGCAGCCCCCGCCAGACTGCTACGGCTCCGCACAGACCCAGAATACACCCAGAAATACACCCAGGGTGGTAGTATTTTTAAATGATGCCACTTCATGAAAACTGGGTCATTAATTAGAAGAAACTGGCAATGTGTTTATTAAAGTAAATATGCAGAATGTTATTGAATTATTAATGTGTCCTATAAAGTTGTCCTGGTATTAGACCACGGAGGGAGGCTCTCTGAGGAGGACGTCTGGGCCAGAGGAAAGCACAGAAATGGTGCGTAGAAACACAGACGGCAGACAGCACAGAGAGTCAATCGTCTGAATAATTGATCCGTTGAACTGCACAACACACTGCAGAGTTGGCCTACTAAGTACACCACAGCATACATGTAGGCTTTGGTGATTATCACACCCCCCCCTCCCTCTCCAGGCAATAGCTTTGTACGATGATTTCTGAACTGAAATATTCTGTAGTAACAGTTTTCTGTAGTAATAGTGTTCTCTTGCTGCCAGTGGGATTACCGGCAACAAGGGATTACTACCTGGGTGTCACAGTGTTTTCTATGAGTGGGATTACTACCTGGGTGTCGTAGTCTTTGTACCTGGGTGTTGTAGTGTCTGCTATGAATGGGATTACTACCTTGGTGTCATAGTGTTTGTACCTGGGTGTCATAGTGTCTGCTATGAGTGGGATTACTACCTTGGTGTCATAGTGTTTGTACCTGGGTGTCATAATGTCTGCTATGAGTGGGATTACTACCTTGGTGTCATAGTGTTTGTACCTGGGTGTCATAGTGTCTGCTATGAGTGGGATTACTACCTTGGTGTCATAGTGTTTGTACCTGGGTGTCATAGTGTTTGTACCTGGGTGTCATAGTGTCTGCTATGAGTGGGATTACTACCTTGGTGTCATAATGTCTGCTATGAGTGGGATTACTACCTTGGTGTCATAGTGTTTGTACCTGGGTGTCATAGTGTCTGCTATGAGTGGGATTATTACCTTGGTGTCATAGTGTCTGTTTGAATGGGATTACTACCTTGGTGTCATAGTGTCTGTTTGAATGGGATTACTACCTTGGTGTCATAGTGTTTGTACCTGGGTGTCATAGTGTTTGTACCTGGGTGTCATAGTGTCTGCTATGAGTGGGATTACTACCTTGGTGTCATAATGTCTGCTATGAGTGGGATTACTACCTTGGTGTCATAGTGTTTGTACCTGGGTGTCATAGTGTCTGCTATGAGTGGGATTACTACCTTGGTGTCATAGTGTCTGTTTGAATGGGATTACTACCTTGGTGTCATAGTGTCTGTTATGAATGGGATTACTACCTTGGTGTCATAGTGTCTGTTTGAGTGGGATTACTACCTTGGTGTCATAATGTCTGCTATGAGTGGGATTACTACCTTGGTGTCATAGTGTCTGTTTGAGTGGGATTACTACCTTGGTGTCATAGTGTCTGTTTGAGTGGGATTACTACCTTGGTGTCATAGTGTCTGTTATGAATGGGATTACTACCTTGGTGTCATAGTGTTTGGCACCCAGCCTGAGGGCAAACTCTCGTTTGGTCCTGGCACAGCGCTCCCTCAGTCGACGCACATCAGGGGAGAGCTACAGTACAGGGCGGGCGGGCGGGCATCACCACGGTGACGGGGCGGGGCAGGTCACATTAAACCATGGGGAGGGGGGGTGGGGGGGGGGGCAGCGGACACAGGAATGAAGGAAGGAAGATGAGAGAGCGGAGAAAGGGAGGGGGGGGAAGAAGGGATGAAAGCAGAAACAAGGACGGCAACAGCAGGATTAATCACAGAGACGCAGGGTGGAAGCTTAGAGCACTGCTCTGGTCAAAGGCTAAAGCCCAGCTGAGACTACTAGCACTGATCCGGTGGAGGATAATGCAGGCGGCATGGGGTGAGGCAGGGAGGGAGCCGTGGGGACTTCCATCCAGAGCACTACCTCTGGCACTGGGCCCCTGCTGTCACTACTACAGCTATGTAACCATCACCTCTTTTAGCTTACCAAATACACTACAACAGGCAATCATTGCCATTGGGATTTCCTCGATAATATATGAGTATGCCGTAGGATTTTCTAAGATTACTACCATAGTGTGATATCCACATTCCTGTAATGGGAATATGTAAAAATATGTAAAGGCAGAGGTACTAAATCTATGCATCAATAATCATTCAACTCAGCAAAACATTGTTTTCCAAAGCCTCCCCACATGCAGGCCCGAAGTGAGACTGTTGAGGGATTAGGATGCGATGTGAATGAGCACATACTGCCACCATGTGGTGGTGAGGTGAAGTGCAGCACCCTACAGTAATGCTGCATGAAGCACAACATTGTCATGGCCTTCGTGTCTTTCAGGTGGGAACACTTCTTGTTCATTCTGAGCCCGCAGAGCTAGTTTATAGCCCACACAATGCTTATAAATTGTTATTTGTATTTTTTCAAGCAGGTCTATAAATTAATAAAAATGAATGCGGTGGGGGGGTGTATACGGTAAAATATATATACACACACACACACACACACACACACACACACACACACACACACACACACACACACACACACACACATAAACAAACACTTACACAAACAAATACACAAACACACACACACACACACATACACACATAAACAAACACATACACAAACAAATACACAAACACACAAACACACACACACACACACACACACATACACACACACACACACATACACAAACAAACATGTACACACTCATACAACAACAACAAACTGGAACCCTCTTACCTTGCTGCGGGTGGGAAGTTTGCTCTCGGTGTCAGAGTGCTCGTCGTAACTCTCAAACTCACTGGAGCTCCAGTCATTGCCTGCACCCTGCACTCCCACGTCTCTGTGCACATCTTCATAGATCATATCCCCTGAAACACACACACACACACACACACACACACACACAGATTCACTGACGTGAACACAGACCAGAGTGCACTCGTCACGATTCAGTGCTCAAGCAGTTCTTGCCTCTGGTAATGCATGACCTTTGTCATGAAACATACACACAAACACACACCCACATACTGTACACACACAGACACACACAGACACAGATACAGACACACACACACACACCCACATACTGTACACACACACACACACAGACACACACAGACACAGACACACACACACACACACACAGATCCCGTCCTTGATGCTGACCTGAGTCAGGAGAGAGGAGGTCTTCACTGGGCACGTCATCATAGATCACCTCTGGACTCTCAGTCTGGAGCTCAACATCAGACACACCTTTACCTACAGAAGACAACAACAACAACAACAACAACATCAGACCCACCTTTACCTACAGAAGACAACAACAACAACAACAACAACAACAACAGCAGCAGCCACACCTTTACCTAGTGAATACAACAACAACATAACGCCATAATAAAATAGTTTATTCTGGTTTGTTCAGAATATTAGTAAGTCATGCAAAATGACTTACTAATTAGTTGGAAGGAACTGACAATGCA
>NC_139658.1:21351733-21354233 GCF_951799395.1 Argentina silus | reverse complement strand
GACAGAGCACATATGCTCCTTGTGAGGCTCAGTTCTGCTTGTGAAGGCTGTTCACTGGCCTGGTCACTGAGACTCACTGTGGTGTGATCATTGCTGGTGGAGGTAGAAATCGGAGGACAGGCTCATTGTAATGCATGGAGCCTCCACTGATCTCTATGTAGGTTATTTTTCTTCCAAGAAGACCAGACTCCTACCTGCAGACCATTAGTTACTGTTACTGCCACTGCCTTCTGTGTTTCATCCACATCTCATACAAAAGAGCTCATGCTACTTGGTTCTAAGTACTGTTGATTTACTGTTCCAGTTCCACTCTTCCACTCTTGAAAAAGAGGTTTCTAAACCCAAGGGTCTTACCTGGTTAAATAAAGGTTTAATAAAATAAACTACATTTTTTTATACAGTATGTCTCCTAATAGGAGACGTGTTTGATACCATTCCCCATTCAACTCCACGCATTACAATGAGCTCGTCCTCCGATTTCTACCTCCACCAGCCTCCCATGTTGCACTCACTGTTGTGCTCACCCACTGTGAGGCCAGGAGCCAAAGATGCTTTGGAACATGTAGACTATCTGGTGGAGCCACAGCAGTCAGCTGGTCCAGAACTCATGTTTGACCTGACCATGGATATGATCATGCTTGTTTCCCCTTAAGCTACAAACATTCCCTTACCATACCCAAGCCCTGCCCCTTACCATACCCAAGCCTGGCCATAATGCATAACCTTACTTTATTAAAGCTCCCATGGTAGACTAGCCTCTAACTTTTGAGAAACAGCCCCTCGTATCCCTGAGCAAATTATGTTGTTGACACGGCTATCATTGGCTTTGTGCTCCGGCTCCCAGTGAGGGCTGGTCTGTCCTCCTACGTACTGTATCTGATTATTCAGCAAGCTGTGGGATGTAGGAGAAGCCAATCTAATTAAATGCATCCTCCCACTATCCATTTCAACAGAGCCAAGAGCAGCAACTCATCGTGGTGAAGCCCCTCCCTTGTTCAGACACAGCCTCCAGAAACCCCTGACAGAGTATCATGTTTACAGAGTTAAACAGTTTGATTGTGTCGTGTAGGGTCTGTGGAGGGTGTGGGGTCTTTCACTTTGACTCTTCAGAGCAGCCTGAGAGCCAGAACTAGAGTTTGTGAACGACCTTCCCTTGTATGGAACACAGAACCCTGGTACGATACACCCATTATGGGCTGGAACACAGAACCCTGGTACGATACACCCATTATGGGCTGGAACACAGAACCCCAGAAAGATGCAGCCATTAGCTAGGGCTGGAACACAAGAGAACCCACAGAACAGACGATTACAGCCATTAGCTAGGGCTGGAACACGAGAGAACCCACAGAACAGACGATTACAGCCATTAGCTAGGGCTGGAACACGAGAGAACGCTGGCTTGTTTTAAGAGGGAGAGTGAAGAGAAGAGAAAATGTGTTCAAAGTTCAAATCCTCTCTCCAGTTCTGGTCGCTAATAAACGTTTCAACTCTTCACCTCCACTGCCTCCCCACAGACACCAGACAGGCTCTGTCAGGAAGCTGACGCTAAGAACACTCAGTATTACAGCTAATAATAGCATAGCTTTCATGGGCAACGTCAAGCCGTAGAGCATTGTTTTTTAAAAAGCGTTCTCTAATGAATTACTTACTTATAAGACCTTAGAATGAATTCAAAGAAAGGAAATGATAATGCATACTTTGGATGAGTCGGTAATCCTGCTTCACAGAAGGAAATCAACCTGTTCAGGTGATGAAAAAGAAGGCAAAGTGCACGTTCCTAACGTGAAAGAGATTAATTTCCTATCATTGCAGTCATATCATGCAGTGTTAACGATGACTGTCATGGGAGCATTTCCGCTCATTTCATGTTTCCGTGATCAGAGGAGTATATTTCATAGAATATATAATGGCTCTTCTTCGCTCGCCTTCTTGAAGCCTGTCTATGCTTTTAGTACATATAAGCCCCAGTGATTCAGATAGCTGCAGGGGAGAAACAGGGACCATTTTTCAATGCAAATCACATAGCCTGAGGCATAGCATGCACACATACACACACATACACACACACACACACACACACACACACACATACACACACACACACACATACACATACACATACACACACACACACACACACACACACATACACACACACATACACACACACACACACACACACACACACACACAGGCCCATGCACACACACACACACTCACTCTCTCTCACACACACAGACACACACATACACACACAAACAGACATATGGATACACACACACACACACACACACACACACACACACACACACACACTCCGTGTGAGCAGCCTTGAATGCGAAGTCTACTGTCTTCCATCTGCTTGTCCTCTCCCCAGCTCCTCTGTCAGGGTGGGTTTTTAATTGATTGTGTTATGTGTGATTTGCACACACACAATAACAAATGAAAGACAAAATGAAAAGAAATGGCAAATTGTGCCGGTAGATTACGAAACCCG
>NC_139658.1:21339233-21349233 GCF_951799395.1 Argentina silus | reverse complement strand
TACAATGATCCTGTCCTCCGTTTTCTACCTCCACCAGCCTCCACGGTCATACTGGTATAGAAAAAAGAGAGCAGAGGAGGATCTTACCGCCGGGATGAGTCACCCACTGGAACATCTGTGGAAAACATGAAGCATTGAGGGACAATTAGAGCCAAGAAAAAGGAGGAGATGTTTCAGATTGCCATAGTCATGGTAGTCATCGGCTTAGTCATGTTTTGAAGTTCCAGAGTTTTCCAGTCTTGACTGACTTTATTTTTTTCGAAAGCAGTCTTTTCTCTTACGACCCAAAGAAAGCAACGATTGTTTGAAAAAGCACTGCATCTGTGTGAAAAGTGTTTGTGGATGGGATTTGCATGGGCGATGTCATGCCAAATACCTTGGCTGTTCTTAGACCATGATCTAACTCCTAGAGAGAGACAATGTAAACGTCATGTCAAGTGATGAGGGAGGGATCTGAGGCCCAGTCCAGGCCTGTGTATCTCCTCTAATAACCTGAGCTTACAGTGCATTTGGAAAGTATTCAGACCCCTTCACTTTTTCCACATTTTGTTATGTTACAGCCTTATTCTAAAATGGATTGATGGATTTTTTTCCTCATCAATCTACACACGATACCCCATAATGACAAAGCGAAAACATGTTTTTAGAAATGTTTGCTAATGTTTGCACACAGCCAAGACAACACAGGAGTGGCTTCGGGACAAGTCTCTGGATGTCCTTGAGTGGCCCACCCAGAGCCCGAACTTGAACCCGATTGAACTCTAGAGAGACCTGAAAATAGCTGTGCACCGACGCTCCCCATCCAACCTGACAGAGCTTGAGAGGATCTGGAGAGAAGAATGGGTGTGCCAAGCTTGTAGCGTCATACCCAAGAAGACTTGAGGCTGTAATCGCTGCCAAAGGTGCTTCAACAAAGTACTGAGTAAAGGGTCTGAATACTTCTGTAAATGTGATATTTAAATGTTTGATTTTTAATAAATTTGCAACAATTTCTAAAAACCTGTTTTTGCTTTGTCATTATTGGGTATTGTGTGTAGATTGATGAGGAAAAAAATGAATTTAATCCATTTTAGAATAAGGCTGTAACATAACATAATGCCGAAAAAGTGAAGGGGTCTGAATACTTTCCGAATGCACTGTAGGTTACAAGCTTCTCCTTCACGGCACCCCTCCCACCCCCCCCCCCCCCCCCCACCCCCTCCGGAACACTCAAACAACCCACTTCGAGCATTGCGACACACAGAGCTTTGTAAGGAGGCCTTTTAATTAAGCACTAATCGCCTCATTGTGTCCAACAGAAGTTGTCGTAGATCTAAATCTCCGTCTTTAGCCGGGAGTATAATTAACAGACCTCATTTGGCAAAACATTAGTCAGGTAGTCAATACCACGCTGATATCTGTAGCGCATTATCCAATTAGAGGCAGGTAAACCTAATCTCATTATTCCCATTTTGTCTGAGGCAATTTAAGAGACAGATCCTCCTTATGCACACTGGGTTTTAATAGACAGCTGTGGCTGTTGATATAAACAGCAGAGGCACATCCCGAGAGATGGCACTTGTTATCTTGCCCATTCAATACTTTGCACAGCAGGTGGCAGTGAATCACCAACATTGGATTTACATCCACTCAAAATGCAGAGGATTAAGTAAATTAACTACATTGCGCTCCCCGTGTAATCACAGTTAATTTAGTGTGTATGTGTGTGTGTGTGTGTGTGTGTGTGGGGGGGGGGGGGGTAATGATAGCCACACATCAAGCAACCTTACCTGAACAGGATGTGGATGCAGTGGCTTTCCCCTGGGAGCGGCTGTCCTCCTGGCCAGCAGGTGGTGCTGCATTGGGCTGCTGATGGGAGTCAGCCAGGGTTGTTTTGACTACATTGTCAGGTAGCTGGCTTGTGGCCTCCATAGAGGACTCTCCAGCTTTGACAGAGTCCGATGAAAGCTCCTTGGTGTCCACTTGAGCTTTCTCCTCATCAGCACTGTCGTCAAACTCAAACAGCTCTCCCTGCTCTTCATCTTCCTCCTCCTCTTCCTCATTTGGCTGCTGCGGGGACGTCACAGTGGACATAAGCTCTGGAACAGAGACAAGAGAACGTGAACGTGTTGCCTAAAAATAGCTAACCTCCTCCGCATTCAACAACATGCACCTATCTTCCTTCCTTGCTCTCAGAGGCATTAAGAGTATAGTCTTATACACGTACCCTGAGGACCCACTCACTGTGATGAAGTGAATGTGCTCGACAGTTTGACTGTGTTATACACGTCATCAAACTAATCTTTTGGGCAATTTAGCTCATGATCTGGTCCCTTCGACACATCGGCTGAGCTACCTTTTCAAATAGACAAATACATTGTGGTAGGCAAACACATGTTCGCATACTTGTTCATCAGTTGCGCAATGACACATTGCTTTTTTTCGTTTCCGCAGTGGCTCGTTGTTTAAACGTTAGACTTCAGCGGTCTGTTTTTACACATGGGTGTTCTGATGGAATCCTCATGGAATGTGCAATGATCCCCTTTAATAAGAAATAGCTTCAGTGACCTCCTCTTAAGATAACGGCTTGCCTACAGAGCAAACAATGGTATGTGAAACATGAGCAACAGTGTGTTTATGTTGAGAATCGTTGTAATACCAAATAATATTTACACCACTGCAAAATATGTTTGATGAAAACACGGATTCACAGGCAAAACTAGGTCGCGGCCAAGGAATATGGTGTTTTGTGCTGGATCGTCTGATACAAAGAAAAAATGATTCGAGAAAGTCTGGTCACAGTTGAGTTATGCAGTACATATGGTGTGTACTATATAGTACCTTCATTCGGTTGTAAATAATCAACAAGTTGTTTTGACCAGTTGGCTTTCTCTGGATTGGCAAAAACTTAAGTCCTTTATCCAGTATGTCTGCCAGCATGTGACCAGAGACACAGAGAGGAAGACCAGTGACAAAGGGAGGATTACCACACCATAGCTATAAACATGGACATATGGCTGGGAGAAGGCCTGTACCACCCAGAAAGGGCTTGTTTGTAGATTCATTGAGATTTCTATACCAGAGATAAGCCTAAGGGCCCGGTTATCAGAGCATAGTTTTGTGTAGGCCTGTATGTACTGCATGAACTCTCAACTGACCAAAAGTGTTAATTTCATCATGAAGGCTAATTGTCACCTCTGAACAAAACAGCGTAGTACATACAACATGTCAGGCCACTACATACAACATGTCAGGCCAGTACATACAACATGTCAGGCCTGAACATACAACATGTCAGGCCAGTGCATACAACATGTCAGGCCTGAACATACAACATGTCAGGCCAGTGCATACAACATGTCAGGCCAGTGCATACAACATGTCAGGCCAGTACATACAACATGTCAGGCCAGTACATACAACATGTCAGGCCTGAACATACAACATGTCAGGCCACTGCATCCCTCTCCCACTACATCTAACATATCAGGGCTGGACACCTGGTGATTATCAAATCTGTTATCATGTTTCAGTTAGACCAGCTGAAATGTGTCCATATGCAGGGGTTCTGTATCAGGGTTCATCAGAGCAGCCCTCCTGCCCCTGAGAGTCCTGCTGGAGTCTCCTAACACAGCATCTGCTTTGCATTTTGATTAGTGCTGAACTAGACCTATACTGGAACATTCCTGGCCCTGATAGGGCAGTTTGCTCGGCCCCGTGTGGGATGACAGCATAGGGAGGAACTGTAGAGTCAGTGGGGGATGGGGGTGTTTGGGTCGACTGTGGGCGGCTGCGCGGGAAAACAGAGTTGGGAGCAACAGAGACCTCTTGCTTGGTGATTGCGTAATTCATTTTCATCAGCCCGAGTCCTGGCCTGAATACAAAATCTATCATGTCAATTACAGCTTTTACAGGCCTCCTCCAATCACATCGCCTCCTGGCACTTCAGACAGGAAATGAGGTCATTAGGGGAGTGATGTATTGTACTGGAACTATGTTGTTGGCATGGCGATGATGACTGGGAAACGACCCATTTAGGCAATTTTTCATCTTTCTTTCAAAAGATCCATTGGAAATATTTCAGAAATACCAGGAACCTTTTCAAGTGAGAAAGCAGGCGCAGATTCGAGGTTTGCAATCACTTCTTTGAGAATAAAACAGCCATGACCATAATCCACACCCTTGAGTCCCAGAATGGTTAGACTCAGTATATACCTCTGTGCCCACCCTCCCAAGGCCTTTGGACCCTGTCCCCCTTCCACTGGCCCACAAACACAGTTTCTCCAGCCCGACCCACTCACTCTGGTCCAATAAAACAATGAGCCTTTTGTGGGGGAGAACCACGCTTTAGGCCTCAGAAAGCATTGTTGCTGCAGTGGTTAGTGAAATACTGGGCTGCAAGTTACGTCACAGGGTCAAGGGTCAGAGCAGCGGCAGGGGCTGAGGCAGAGCTGTTCTGCATGTGATGTGATGTCATGGAGCCAGGCTCGGCCCAGCATAATGGAGGATCTGTGACAGCAGATCGATTCTGTCCCCACATGAAAGCTACTGCTCTCTCTCTCTCTCTCTGAGCTCAGCCCTTTAGGACTCTGTGTCAACGTGTATAATGAAAGTAATCACCGGTGGATTTCCAGAGAGGAAAGAAAGGCAGCCGCTGGAAAAATAATCTTTCATAATTTGATCTGCTGGTGTAAATCAGATTACTGTAGCTAAGAGCTTTGACATTGAGAAATAACAAGTCCAATATTTTGGTACAATAAATGTGTTTGATTAATATATACTAGCTTAACGCTGTTGTGTTCTCTGCCCTCAGGCAGACCTGGTCTGATACGTACATATTCTCCAACTCTTATGTTGAAACTGTATTTTCAAGACAAATATTCTACTGTACATAACAGACATTAGAAAACATCAAACTCCACAGTAGAAAGCCTCTAGCCCTCCTGACAAATAAACTAGGACCAGGAAACAAAGGAATTACAAACTGGTTCCATCCTAAAGAAAGCATTCTTGAGGAAAACACGATATCTGACGTTATTGAGATGAAACGAATGACAACACACCCTAACCTCAATTAAGAGCTCAGGAGCTCAGTGGTAGTGTGGCAATGTTTGGGGAAGGTGCAGTAATTCTAGAGGAGGCCTTAGGGTTGATCCACACCCTATCTACACTACCCACTGCATACTACCCTCTGCATACTACCCCCTGCATACTACACCTTGCATACTACACTCTGCATACTACACTCTGCATACTACCCTCTGCATACTACACTCTGCATACTACACTCTGCATACTACCCTCTGCATACTACCCCCTGCATACTACACCTTGCATACTACACTCTGCATACTACCCTTTGCATACTACATTCTGTACACACGCAGATTGTGTTTACTTTTTAGAATCTGAATTAGGGGAGATCCACTGCCACAAAATTCTAAGAACACAATTGTATTATGATCAAGTCAAGTCAATCTTTATTATCTAATAGGGACATTTGGTCTGCCGGCAGGGTGGACACACAACAACAACACACACACAGATACATACACACTACACACATCCGCTGCACTGCAAACATACACATACTGTACTGTCTCTGCTGCTTAACCCTACAAAGTCTTTAGTCCCGGGCCGGCTCGACACTGTACGTGAAGAGAGAGAGAGAAAGAGAGAGAGAAAGAGAGAGAAAGAGAGAGAAAGAGAGAGAGAAAGAGAGGGTGTCAGGAGGCATCAATGGACAATAGCACAGTGCAGCAGCTGGCAGTGGTGAGTCTGAATAAACAGCGCTGGGATTCTTACAGAAGGTCATTCTGAGTGGACCCACGGTCTATAGGATCAGTCTTCCCTGGGTTTTTAAATGGTGGCTCCCACCCTTTCAGTACAGAGACTAAAGGGACCTTTCTGTCCAGCATCCCATTGACCAAAGCCTAAAACTGACCCTAACCTGAACCTAACCAAACCCTTAACCCTTAAACCTAACCGTAACCAAATTTTAACCTATTTGGAAACTCAACATTGGTTTGCTGGTCAGGCGTGTCCTCTTCGGTGTTTCTCCCCTCTCTCATAGGAGTCTGGGGGAACAGAATCCATGGACAACGGAGAATCGGTCCGAAAGCTTCTTCCTCCTTCCCCTCCATATCAACATCCCTGAGGACATCCTTTTACCAGGAGATAAGGGTGTGACCAATCAGGCGCCTGTGAAACTGCCTGTGAACAGATTGACTCTGTCAAGGTTTAGCCGTCAGAGGCGTAGCGTAGCCGCGAGAGTGGGAGTGCTCCTTCCTTACACATGCTAATGGATGCTATGCCTCCTCAAAACACTTAGCTTAGCGACACGATTTTTGATGATGAACTTTCGCTCATGGCAGAATTGATGTTACACTAGAGCCTGGATCTCTCTATCCATTAGCTCTGATTTCAGTAAGCTACAGTACAGGAAGTGTGGAAAAGAGAGTGTGAATAGAACATGATTCATGTGATAATATTATAATATAATACTGTAATACTAATACTATAATATACTATGTCCTAATATATGGAACTATACTATCATAATCATAGTATATTTTACATGACGTGTAGCCTCATCTTTGACTAGCATTATTAAATATAAATATAAAAATAATACTAGTCACAGATGGTGCTACATGAAGTGCTGCTGTGTCATGTGCATTGCCATGACCTCCACTCTTTAGACATGCATGCATGCATTATTAATGCTGGAACCACTCCGGCCTTCAGATGCCCTCTGCTACAGATGCTGCTCCTGTACTCCTGGCCGTGCCTGGTCTACCTACTGGGCTGGCTGGCTGGCTGGCTGGCTGGCTGGCTGGCTGGCTGGCTGGCTGGCTGGCTGGCTGGCTGGCTGGCTGGTTCGCATTTCAAGGACTCAGTCAGGGTTATCACCTCCATCCACTAGAGCAGGGGAGGCTGGTGGAAATAGAAATTGGAGGACAGGCTCATAGAATTTCTCATTCTGTTCCATCCATTACAATGAGCCCGTCCTCCGATTTCTACCTCCACCAGCCTCCCCTGTTCTAGATCCATCGGTGCTGTCTGGGGACACTGTGCTGCACTGACTACACCTCAGTCCAAATACTGTCACGAAATTAGAGAGGAAAATCATTCATTTGCTCACAATATAGCTGTAGCAAATATCAAAGATGTGCAGAATGATCTCCTCCACCTCCGGCGGTGCTGTAGACACCGTCTCTGACGGCCCCTCAGCCCAAATACTGCACGTTGACAGGAAAATCCTCACTCTGCTTACAAAGTAAACTTCGTATCAAGGTGTATAAAAAATATTTCCTGGATCTGCTCTGGTATAGGTATGTGGCTCACACCACAGTAAGTCCCGTGGGTCAAACCTGTCCAGGTTTCTGGGTGGGGGGAGTTATGACGTTATGATGTGTGAGGAAGACCAGCTGTTCACTGTGTGTGAAGTCCAACAGGTCTATTGACCTGGGTTCCCACGTGCTCCGCTGTGATCTCTGTCATTGGCTTATGGTTTTGTTGGCTTGGTTTGGAGCTTTGTGTGCATGTCTGTTTGTTGTTACTTCCCTATTGTTCAGTCACAGGGAAACGGGGTTGCCTTCCAGGATCAGAATACAGAACAGTTAGTGTATCTGTTACAGTGTATAGCCTTTTGATGCAGTCATATGAGTGTAACATTGTTATAACACAAGTCTTGCAGGTCACAGCTTGTCGAGTATGCATGCATGTACTGTGTAGTTATCATATCGGTGTTGTTCATCCTTTTCCAAGTTTTATTTATAGTGGGTTAATTAAAAAATACTTGTTTAAGAAAGTTAGACAAACAGAGCCAGGATAGGCGATGGCATGAGGGAGGGGACATGGAGCAGGTGACACCGAGCAGGTGACACTGAGGTGACATAGTACAGGTGACATGTGCTCACAGATACAACTTAATAAACAACACACATCTGTCCCTACCAGACATATGAACCCATCCTCACTGTAGACATACTGCTGCACTTCACCTTACTTAACTATCTATTTACCAACTACTATCCTTAAGCTCTACACCTATCCAGGGGGGGAGGCTGGTGGAGGTAGAAATCGGAGGACAGGCTCACTGTAATGCATGGAATGGAATAAGGAATGGTATCAAACACACTCATTCCATTCCATGCATTACAATGAGCCTGTCCTCCGATTTCTACCTCCACCAGCCTTCCCTGATACTTAGTAGTATGTGACTTATAAGCAATGTAATACACTTGACCCAGATTCAGTCTGCTCATAAATAGTGTCACACGTTTACATCATGTTCCAACTACCCCTGCGTGGTAACTCTGTGCTTACCCTACCCTTCTGCCTTGTAAACCGACTGCAGTTTACTACTTGAACTACTCAAATCCAAACTCAAATCGAACTTACCCACAACCTGCTGTCATAAAGCTTTACATTATATGTAAATGACTAATTGCAGGCAACGTAACACACAGTCCAGATGTAGTTTCTGCTACATAGTCACCCATACTGTACCGTCAACATCCTGCTTATTAAAAGTTAGATATAAAGAGTTTGGTGTCTGGCGTGGGACGGACTCCTCCCATGTCTGTTCCCAATCCCTTTAGGCTTCTGGGAGTGACAGGGCCTCAGCTCTGCATGGACTGTGGTGTGTGTGTGTGTGTGTGTGTGTGTGTGTGTGTGTGTGTGTGTGTGTGTGTGTGTGTGTGTGTGTGTGTGTGTGTGTGTGTGTGGTGGGGAGTGGGGAGTGGGGTCCCATTCATAGGGGGGTCTTTGTAGTTTAAGCTCGGGGCCAGACATGTATGGACTACTAATGACTATTGAGATTGTCAGACTGGGGAAAAGGAGAAGAAAAAAAAATCAAACACAAGAAGTTGAACAGTCTCTCTCTGGGAATGCTGGGACATCCGGCGAGAGAGCCAGAAACAGTGCCTCCGTCCAAATGCAGATGAGCGACTACTGTAGGGGGTCACCCCCCCCCCCTCCCCCCTCCCCCCCCCCCCCTTCCCCCCTCTCCCCCACCTCTCGACTGTGAGGCTGCATGCTGTCTGTCTCTCTCCAGAGCTGCTGCTGTTAAAACAAGGCCTTGTGTTCTCACTCCTGATGAGATGGGTAGTGAAGCCACTCCTGACTGACAGAACCCTCCCTAGACTAACCACTGACAGAATCACTGACAGATTGTCTAGGCTAGCCTCTGACAGAGCCACTGACACAACCCTCCCTAGACTAATCACTGACAGATCCCTAGAACCCTCTCCCTCTCCCTCTCTCCCCTCTCTCTCTCCCCCTCTCTCTCTCTCTTTCTCTCTAGTTTAATTGTCTGTGAGAGCGTATATTCAGCTGAGAGGCCACGCAGGCCACCCGGCTCTGGGCAGTGGCTCCCCTCTCCTCCTCCTCCTCCTCCTCTTCTCTTTCCTCCCTCACTGACTCACTCAGCTGCCCCAAGCTGTTGGACTGAGGGACAGAACACAAAACAACACACCCAGCCACCCACCCCAACCCCCACCCCCACCCCCACTCCATCCATGGCCCCCTTGACAAAGCTGCTGTCTTTGTTGCATAGTGACCATGCAGAGAGTGAAATGGAGAGGGGGAGTAGAGGGGGTAAAGGAAGAGGGAGAGTGTTTAAGAAAACACATAAAAAAGACACCTCTCACCTCCTTGTCCTCAGTAGTATTTCCTCCGACAAGCTTCAGGCGCTCCCTGTAGACTCTTTAATCCTGCAAACCTCCCATGAACTTCCAGCTTTCAAACTGACAGGTTCGTCCACCTCATCCCTCGTCCCCCCGGAGAGCTCTGACTGCTCCAGCCTCCAGAATAGACTGGATATAACTCGACTGTTTACTTTCCCACAGTAACTAAGTTCTTCCCTGCTCCGTGCACTAGCTGCTCTGAATGAACTAACCCCTTTGCTCCCTCCCCTCTTTCTCTCTCTTTCTCTCGCCCCTATGGTTCAGTCCCTCCCTCTCTCCTCTCTCTCTTTCTCTCCTTATTTTAGCTGTCCTTTTCCCCCTCCCATTTC
>NC_139658.1:21326733-21334233 GCF_951799395.1 Argentina silus | reverse complement strand
TATAATTCACAAAAGTCACTTGGATCTTCCCAACTCAAGGCTCTGCCATTTGGCCACAACATAAACATGATAAAACAAACGTTTAGTAAAAGTAGAATCAGAGAATTGTCTGCGGTATCAGCACCCTCCTATCATCAGTACCGTTCCAGGACAGAAACAAACATTCGGCCATTGCTGCAGTGTCTCTTGTCTTGTCTTTGCATGTTGGGTGTGCTGTGCACGGAGTCACCAGCAGGGGGCAGTCACAATGCACAGTGAATAGGCAGACGGATGGACGCAGAGGAAAACACGCAGCATTGAGGAGCCAGGCCACAAGCCAAGCCAGGATATGAACGAGCCCTGTCCAGGATCCTCTGAACATGGACACCTCCACACAGACCCCAGGCTCAGGACCAGGGACCTCCAGAGGGACCTCCAGCCATCCTCTCTTCCAGGTCCCAAGTACAGGAGCAGAGAGACGATCACATCCTCAATGACTTCAAGACCCTCCGCTTCAATCAACAAAGTAAGTCAGAAAAGCAAATACGAGTACCTACAGAAATATGTTGAAGAATCCTCGAAAGATAAAAGTGCAATTGATAAGATAGATAGATACATCTGTGTATTTCTCATACGTTTTTGTTCATCCTCGTATTCCATAAATGTAGAGCTTCTTTAATTCAAGTTCACTGGTGGCGGTGGCGGTTGACCACGTCATGTACATGTAAGGGAGTAGGACGGGATCAGGTGACATCAGTGGTCTTCCCTGACTCGAGGTCAGCGTTGGGGAGATGGTCTAATCCTCAAAACAGATGACATCACTGGGTGCTGGCTGATCTGGGGTTTGGGTAATGACAGATGGTTTAATCCTCGATGCAGGTGACATCACCGGGTGTCGGCTGATCTCAGGTCAGCGGTTGGTGAGATGGTTTAATCCTCGATGCAGATGACATCACTGGGCTTCCCTGACTTGAGGTCCGGCGTACTGACGTCCCTCAGAGGGTCGCTGGACTTCTTGTCCAGATGGCTGGAGGGGGGAGGGGGGCCGTTGGACGACACTAGGGGAGGGGGGGGGGGAGGGAGGGGGGAGACATGATTCATATGGTTGGAAGGAGAGGAGAGGAAATGTTAGGGGTGTGTGTGTGTGTGTGTGTGTGTGTGTGTGTGTGTGTGTGTGTGTGTGTGTGTGTGTGTGTGTGTGGTGGGGAGTGGGGAGTGAAGGGATTTATTCAGTCAGGAAGACACTCTTAAGAAGTCCCTTTGTATGGGATGATGTAATGTCAACTAACTGGTAGAGAACATGCAGTATGAAGGACACTCCCAAGATGAGTAACAGAACAGAACTAACTGGTAGAGAACATGCAGTATGAAGGACACTCCCAAGATGAGTAACAGAACAGAACTCGAAAAATGAAAGTCACACACTGAGGAAGACGAATCCTTACGTTGAAAGTAGTCTACGGACCAGGAGAAACTTTCAGAGTTCAGAGTTGTTTAAATAGCCACTACACTAACTACGCTAACAAAAAAATACATGTGAATGACGGGGGATAATCATGGATAAACATTTCTCCTGGCCCATGGACTACTTTCTAGATAAGGAACCATCTGACCAGCCCTTGAATAGACTTCCTCAAAGAACAAAGAGTCAAAGGAGGGAGTGGAGGAAGTGTCTCACCACTGACGTAGGGTCCCAGAGGCATCTGGCTGTAGTTGACCATGGCTCCTCCCCCTGGACCCCGGAAGCCCCCGAAGCCCCCCCCATACATCTGGGAGCAGGCGAAGGAACCCTGGGAGAAGGGCTGCAGAAAACACAGCATGCATTTTAGACCGGTCTAGGCCTATAGACCAGTCTTAACTAAGTTTATGCAGCTGGCCCGAGCTAGTAACCAGCACCATATCTGAGCACCCGTGCCCCGTCCGCCCCCCCCTGCCCTGCCCAGTGCCCACCTGTTGTGGCGGGGGCTCGTTGCCCCGGCTGGTGAGGCGACTCAGGATGCTCCTCTCTGACATCTGCAGACGGGCCGAGACCGGGGGGATCCGGCACAGCATGTTGGGGAGGCGGGTCACATCCGCCTTCATGTCACTCAGCAACTCCTCCAGCTGGTTCAATACTGCAACAACAACACACACACACACACACACACGTGATTTAGAGTGATATTTTAAATTGCAGTGATGACTTTTGTGTAGCATGGCGCTGGCAGGGTTAGGGTTAGGATCAGGGTCAGGGTTAGGGTTAGGATCAGGGTCAGGGTCAGGGTTAGGGTCAGGGTCAGGGTCAGGGTTAGGGTTAGGGTTAGGATCAGGGTCAGGGTTAGAGTTAGAGTTAGAGAGACAGACCTTTGTGCAACACGGCGTTGGCAGGCTTGTTCCCGGCCAGCGACTCCTTAGACAGGTGCTGGTGGGACTCGGCCAAACACTCCACCTCAGCGAAGCGTGTGTTCAGAGCCATGGCGGGGTGGCCGGGGTCCTGAGTCATGTTCAGGTACGCTGCCCTCCTCAACTGCTCCTCTATCACTAGGGCCTGCTCCAACAGCTAGGAGAGAGGGGGGGGGAGAGAGAGGGGGGAGAGAGAGAGAGGGAGAGAGAGTCAGAGAGAGAGAGAGAGAGAGAGAGAGAGAGGGGAACAGAGAGTACATTTAGCTTTCCTTAAAAGAAGAAGAATTGCTCCATCTTGCCTACAGTAAATCTTAAACACTCACCCAGGACTAGCTTAAACACTCATGCAAGACTAGCTTAAACACGCAGGACTAGCTTAAACACTCACCCAGGACTAGCTTAAACACTCATGCAAGACTAGCTTAAACACGCAGGACTAGCTTAAACACTCACACAGGACTAGCTTAAACACTCACACAAGACTAGCTTAAACACGCAGGACTAGCTTAAACACTCACACAGGACTAGCTTAAACACTCACACAAGACTAGCTTAAACACTCACGCAGGACTAGCTTAAACACTCACACAGGACTAGCTTAAACACTCACACAAGACTAGCTTAAACACTCACACAGGACAAGCTTAAACACTCACACAGGACTAGCTTAAACACTCACACAAGACTAGCTTAAACACTCACACAGGGCTAGCTTAAACACTCACGCAGGACTAGCTTAAACAGTCACGCAGGACTAGCTTAAACACTCACACAGGACAAAGTGACCCCACGGCCCCCCTCACCTTGAAGCGGCGAGCCAGGAACTTGTTTTTCATCTCCAAGTAGTTTCCTTTGTGCATCTCGGTCTTGAACG
This sequence comes from Argentina silus, assembly GCF_951799395.1. Classification (NCBI taxonomy): domain Eukaryota; kingdom Metazoa; phylum Chordata; class Actinopteri; order Argentiniformes; family Argentinidae; genus Argentina; species Argentina silus. Next base: position 21,330,998 of record NC_139658.1, on the reverse strand, counting down.
GCTCATTGAGGATAGCATAGCGGGGGTCATTCTGAATGTCCTGCCAGCGGGCATAGCCATGTCTGAAACACATCCCTGGTCAAGGAGAGAACACACGCAGTAACAAGGGCATTCAAAAGCAAATAGCCTTTAACCAACACTATGGTTGTGTTGACTCTGGTGTATCACTGCGCCGTGCGGCCCTATTTGATGTCGAGGAAGGATACGTTACGATGCCGGCCAGCAGCCAGTAGTCGTGGCGACGGTGCCAGATGTCATACATCTTCCCAGATGACACGGCTGCCCGCTCCTCGTTCTGCCACAGCGTGTGCAGCTCTGAGACGGCACAATAACAACAACCACAACAACAACAACAACAACAATCAGACATCTCTCTAGTCGTTGTATCGTCTACCTCAGCCTCGCCACCATCATCTCCCACCCACCCCTCACCTGTGAAGCCTCCGTCGGCGATGTTGAACATAAACCTGGCCTTGCAACCGTTCTTCTCCTCCCTCCTGATCTCCTCCGCCTCCTCCTGCGTGTCCTTCTCGCCATTCAGCCGTCCCTCCGGCAAGTCCTCGGTTTTGGCCTCGTCTGGAAAATAAACGACGCTGACTCACTCACTTATCTCCGTCACCGCGCCGCTTACCTCCTCAACTACAACAGGCCCGCCTCCCGCCTGGAAAGAGCTTGTACGGTATGCCCTCCGCGCTCGCTCACCTGGCTTAGCTTCCTTTTCCTCTGGTCTGGCCGGGGGAGGGTCGCTGTCGCCTTTCTCTGAGGTTTTCTCCGTGTCTCGACACGGCTCCACTAGGGGTCAGAGGCAGTCATAAGATAACGATGTCCTCAATAGACGTTATTGTGTTCATAATCCTCCGTAATGGTTTAGAATGTGTTTATTGTTGTGCTCAGATGGAGGCAATTCTATGTGTATTTTAAATATGTAATAATTAAAGTAAAGTGATTATTTAATTCATTCATTCAGTCATTCAGTCATTCATTCATTCATTCATTCATTCATTATGAGGTGGGACTCCCCAAAACAGAAACAAAACCGTTCACGGGTTTAATGAGTCCCGAAGTACCGTGTCACCTTGGCACCGGAAGCACTCACTTTTGGGTGAGGTTTGATTGGAGGGCAGCTCTATCTGTTTAGACATAGGCTCTTTCTGATTGGTGGATGGCTCTGTCTGTGTGGAGGGTGTGTCCGTCCTCTCGCCCTCTTCTCCTGGTTTGTCCTCTGTGCCGCCCTTGGTCTCATCGCTGTCACATGCCTTCTCTGCCGAGGAGGACTCTCTCTCTGCACTGGTGGGAGTCTGAGGAGAGAGAGAGAGAGAGAGAGGAGGGGAGGAGGGGAGGAGGGGGGAGAGAGGAGAGAGGAGGGGAGGAGGGGGGAGAGAGGGGGAGGGAGAGAGAGAAAGAGAGAGAGGGGGAGGGAGAGAGAGAGAGGAAGAGAGAGAGAGAAAGAGAGAGGGGGAGGGAGAGAGAGAGAGGAAGAGAGAGAGAGAAAGAGAGAGAGGGGGAGGGAGAGAGAGAGGAAGAGAGAGAGAGAGGAAGGAGAGAGAGAGGAAGGAGAGAGAGCGAGCATTAGAAGACAGAGAGAGAAGTGTTTAGAAATGAGAGTTGACAGTGTTTGACATAGCATACTGTTGTGTGAATGACAAGAAGAGAGTGATCAAAGGACTGGGCACTGGGGACATATAGAAGCACCGTAGAGGAGGGAGGGATGAAGCACGGAGGGAGGGATGAGTAAAGATGGGCACTGACCTCCAGCTCTGGGGGTTTCTTGCCATCTGTGTCTGCGGGGTCCTTATCGTCAGCTGGCCCTGAGTTTGACTCTGTCTTCTCTACAGAAACAGAACCAACCAAACAGTATTGCAGTGAGTGAGTGAGTGAGTGAGTGTGTGTGTGTGTGTGTGTGTGTGTGTGTGTGTGTGTGTGTGTGTGTGTGTGTGTGTGTGTGTGTGTGTGTGTGTGTGTGTGTGTGTGTGTGTGTGTGCCGTATGCATGAGTGTGTGTGGATGACCAGGTGCTCTGACCAGAGACATGACCCCCAATCCATTTCTCTAATCAACATCTTTTTTGTTGTAGTTTTAGTCAATAGTTCCCTCCCCAGACCCGGGGGGGGGGGGGGGGTTCCTGACCTGGTGGGATGGGGGTGCCAGGCTGGGTGGCAGCGGGGCTGGCAGGGACCGGGGTGTTGGGGTCCGAGGACAGGCTCTCCGTCAGCTTCTTCAGCTCCAGGCCAATAGGAATCAGATCTGGAGTGCTGTACTTCCCATTGACATGCTCAAACTCCTGGACCTGGACACACACACACACACACACACACAAAAGCACACACACACACACACAGGGAGATACACACAGTGAGTGAGTGTGTGTGTGTGTGTGTGTGTACAGTATGTGTGTTTATACTGTTTATACATGAGTGTGTGTGGATGACCAGATGCTCTGTACCTTCTTCCTGACCAGAGACATGACCCCGATCCTGGTGAGGACATGCTGGCGTGACAGGCCCTCCCGTGGGACACCGTCAGCAAAGGTCTCCGCCCCGTCAGCCCCCGGCTCACACAGATGTCTCATGAACAAAGACACATAGGCCCTGGGGGGGGGGAGATAGGGAGACAGGGAGAGAGACAGGCAGAGATATTAATACACACATACAGTATAAACACACATACACACACACACACACACACACCCCCCCCACACACACACACCCCCCCCCACACACACACACACACAGTAGATGTGAAACATGATTGTTGTGGAAGGATGGTCGAGGGCTGTTGAGAAGCTGTTGAACTCACTTCTCCTTCCCCTGCAGGTGATTGGCCAGTGGTGAGCATATGATTGGTTAACATACCTGAACTCCTTCTCACTCTTCCCCCTCAGGTCCCTGACCAGCCAATGAGAGTTGAAGGCGTCCTGTGGGGGCATGCCCCAGCGCATGATGGCGTTGAGGAAGGCTTTCCTCTGGCGAGCGTTGAACCCCAGCACCTGACACACACACACACACACACACACACACACACACACACACACACACACACACACACACACACACGCAAACACACACACACACACAAACACACACACACACACACACACACGCAAACACACACACACGCAAACACACACACACGCAAACACACACACACACACACACACGCAAACACACACACGCAAACACACACACACACACACACACACACACACACACACACACACACACACACACACACCTATTAGTAAACCATCAGTAGTATGTCTATATAATCATCTCCATCTACACTGATTCAAGCACACATCCCACACATTACCTCGATGTTGCCCCCTACGCGCGCCAGCAGCGGGGGGAGGGGTTTGTCCCTGTCACTCTTCAGTTGCCTGCGAGACTGCCTGCGCCCACCTAACAGAGAAAACACCCGCCATGCCGTCAGCTGGGTACCACACAAAGGCCTTACCAATGTGTAGACCTAAAATAACCATCTATCTACTAGGAGCAGGCAGGTACAGGAGAGTTGGCGTTAACACCCACCTTCCGGCCTCTCCTCGAAATCTTCGTCCTCGTCCTCGGACCCCACGGAGTACTCGGACTGATTGTCTGAAAGATCATCCTGCCACTCTGAGCCACAGATCAGATCACAGAGAAACAGCACAGTGCATTCACTTCTGCAGGAGGCCACTAGGTGGAGCCATGGCACTGCAGACTACGGCTACTGTGGGGCATGCACATTGTACTTCTGCACATCACCACTAGGGGGAGTCCTGACACTATTCTACTGGCTCACAGTGCCTCCGACTGCACTGGCAGACAGACACTTCACCAACACTTCATATCTCTGAGTGTGCTTTGGGCTTGGAGGGGTTCAGATGTTCCCCCTTTACTCTCATGCTCAAATACCAATACTGTTGAACTATGGAGAGCAGAACCCAGGACCAAGAGGAACTCTACATGACTCACTCATGTATAAGATATAGATATTTCAAAAGAGCTTAAAACAGGGCACTCTGTTCGTGCTGTGTATGTTATATGCCATGGTATAATAGTCATTTTTACACCAGGGAGAGGTTGATGAGGCATATTTAGATAGAAAGGGCTCTAGAATGTTCTATGTTCTGTATGGATAGGAGGAGATAGCACCACAACAAGCCTGTTAGCCAGGTGTAAACTAGGTGTTAGCCAGATGTTAGCCAGGTATAACCAGGTGTAAGCCAGATGTTAGCCAGGTATAACCAGGTGTTAGCCAGGTGAAACGAGGTGTTAACCAGGTGTA
>NC_139658.1:21319233-21321733 GCF_951799395.1 Argentina silus | reverse complement strand
CACGGTGCTCTCTCTCTCTCTCTCTCTCTCTCTCTCTCTCTCTCTCTCTCTCTCTCTCCGTTTTGTACTTTCGGATGTTAAAAAATGAGCAGTTGACGCTAAGTGCTTTGGCTCCAGGCGGTAAACCCCCACAGGGATGTGAATGAAAGGCCTTGGAGGGGAGAAGGGGGGGGGGGGGGCTTCACGCTGGTGCAGGAGGGCTGTGCTGCTTGGGGGGGGGGGGCAGAGGGCCTAACGACAAGCTGGGGTATTAGAGGGGGGAGGGAGGGAAGGGGAGGGGGGTGGGGGGGGGGATAGGAGCTCTTACTTGAAGCGCTCGGGGGTGAGGAAGTTGAGCAGGTGAAACAGCTCCTCCAGGTTGTTCTGCAGAGGCGTCCCTGTCAGCAAAAGCTTGTAGTAGATCTTATAACCGTTGAGGATTCTGAAAAACTGATAGAAAAACACATTCAGGATAGGATAATAATGATGATGAAAAAAAACTGGTTTTCCATATCTATATCTATTGGTCTTGGACGTTGCACAAAAACAGAATTGTAATCATTCACCAAATGATATAAAATGTGTATTCTATCATTTGTATAGAGAGTATGTGCTGGGCATGGGAGGCTAGTGGAGGCCGAAATCGGAGGACGGGTTCATTGTAATACACAATGTGTTTGATACCATCCCTCATTCCATTCAGTGCATTACAATGTCTACCTCCACCAGCCTCCCCGGGTGCCTGGTGACAGTACCTTTGACTGGTTGTTCTTGAGTCTGTGGGCCTCGTCCACTACCAGACAGGCCCAGTTGATGGAGCCCAGGATGGCCTGGTCGATGGTGATCAGCTCATAGGAGGTCAGCAACACATGGAACTTGATGGGAGTGTCTTTCTGTGGAGAGCGAAACAGAGACCATGAACAAAACATGATATCACATATTCCATTTTAAAGGGGCAATCTGGGATTCAAACAACAAAGTGGTCCCACCCCACAACTGCTTTTGAGAAATGTTACAGTATGGATGCAAGGACTGACCATCCATGAGATCAAAATGATAGTTTTAACCTTAACCATGTTTTGAAGCTATATGGCATTTGTTTACAATTACAACATTTACAAACGATGGTGTAAAACAAACTTAAGAGAATATTTAGTGTATTTAAAGTTCTGATGGTAAGACAGTTGACCTAACCGCATGAGGCATTTATAAGTTCTATTCTTCAAGAATCAATGGCTTTATATTATTCATTTAAAAGTCCCAGACTGCCAGATTGCCCCTTTAACAGTAGATAGAAGGTTCTAGATGTAAAACATGATGTTTGCAGATGTTTACAGGGATTCAAGGCAGGGCACCCACACACCTGGAAGGACAACACCAGACTGTTGAACTAGTTGTTGTGTGAGTAAGGTAGATAGATCTACCTTCATGCGGAAGACCTTGCGTCCTGTTTTCACAGCCGCGTCCTCGAAGGTGAACTCGTTCTCCCTGATGACCGCGCGGCTGTCCTTGTCCCCCGTGTACGTGACCACGTAGAAGTCTGGCGCCCACATCTCAAACTCCCGCTCCCAGTTGATGATGGTGGACAGCGGGGCGCTGACCAGGTACGGCCCTTTAGAGTGACCCTGAGACGGAAGGGAAGAAAGGTCACCACTTTGTCCCGTCAGGTAACCATGGAAGAACGCTCCTTACCAATCTAACAAACATGGCATGATTACAATCTGTATTGGTTCAATCTCTGCTTGTAATACCATTAAGTCTACAGTGGAGCAGAGGAATGACTTATGTTTTTAAAAAACAAATACAGTTCTATTCTATTCTATTCTATTCTATTCTATGCAGATGGACCCAGTGTGTGAGCCTGTCTGTCACTCAGAGCTCAGAACCCTCACCTCCTTGTACAGAGAGTAGAGGAACACGATGGTCTGGACCGTCTTGCCCAGGCCCATCTCGTCTGCCAGGATGGTGTCAGTGCCCTGCGCCCAGGAGAACCTCAGCCAGTTTAACCCTTCCAGCTGATACGGGTGCAGGGTTCCCCCCGTGGCATTGATGTACCACGGCTGATGTTCAAACTTGATGGTTGGCTGTTGACCAGGAGGAGAGAGCAGAGAAAAAGGTCGCTCAGAAAGAGGAAACGACATCCTCACTGCAGAAACAGTGAGCATAGTAGAGCATATCCGTACTTGGTTCCCGCTCTGGATAGAGCATCAACAAGGCATTTTGGAAGACAGCCAACATTTATTGCACAGAGGCATTCTGGCGTGTGGCTTCATCAGTCCCTTGAAGTCTGAAGTAAGACATTAGGACTGGATGTTATAGCTCCTGGTAATGCTGCCCACTCACATCTATAATTGGAGAGTCAGGGGGGATTTCTCTTTTCTGCTGCTCCTCTTTGCCTTTCTTTCCTTTTCTCACCACCAGGGGGCGATGGTCCTCACCAAGCATCTGTTCCCTGTCAGATCACAGAGGCTGAGTTTTATTAGTCAACAGCCAAAACACAGCAGGCATAGACACATGCTTA
>NC_139658.1:21291733-21311733 GCF_951799395.1 Argentina silus | reverse complement strand
GCTGAGACCTGGGGGGGAGAGAGGGCCACTCACAGGGCTGAGACCTGGGGGGAGAGAGGGCAGTTCACAGGGCTGAGACCTCCATTGATCCCTGGCCCATGTCTGACACAGTTGTCTGGAGAGAGATAGTAAGTGAATAACAGCACCATTGGTTTCCCTGTGAAGAGACTTCCCACCTGACACATACTGTCTAGTAGTAGTAGTGTGGGGAAGAGAGAGAGAGACAGGGAGAAAGAGAGGGAGATGGAGAGAGAGAAAGAAAAAAGAGACAGAGGAAGAAAAAAAGAGATGGAGAGTGTTAGGAGAAAAAGAGAGGAAGAGTAACAGAGAGAGTAACAGAGCGAGAGATGGCCGGAGAGAAAAAGAGGGGGGAGTGTGTGACAGAGGGAGAGTGTGTGAGAGAGAGAGGCAGAGAGAGAGAGAGAGAGAGAGGAGTCCTCTCCTCATTAGCCCAGCAGGGTCCAGTACTCAGAGTTAATGGTGGGCAGACAGAGGGCCGCTGACAGGCACTGGGGCTCTTCACAGCGCCTCTGGCCTGGACAGGGACAACCTCACTCTGTCACTGCCACACATCACAGCCCCGGGCTACACAGACAGCCCCAGCCAATAGAGGGACAGGCCCAGCCAATGGAGGGAGAGGAAAGCCCAGCCAGGGCAAGACCGGCCAATAGAAGGACAGGCAGCCCCAGCCAATAGAGGGACAGGCAAGCCCAGCCAATGGAGAGAGAGGAAAGCTCAGCCAGGGTAAGCCCAGCCAATAGAAGGACAGGCAGTCCCCAGCCAATTGATGGGCAGACAAATCCAGCCAATAGAAGGACAAGCAAGCCCAGCCAATGAAGGGGCAGGCAGCTCCAGCCAACAGAGGGACAGGCAAGCCCCAACCAATGAAACGACAGGCAAGCCCAGCCAATAGAGGGAGAGGAAAGCCCAGCCATGGCAAGCCCCAGCCAATAGAAGGACATGCAGCCCCAGCCAATAGAGGGACAGGCAAGCTCCAGCCAATAGATGGACAGGGAAGCCCAGCCAATGAAGGGGCAGGCAGCTCCAGCCTATAGAGGGACAGGCAAGCCCAGCCAATAGAGGGAGAGGAAAGCCCAGCCATGGCAAGCCCCAAGGACAGGCAGTCCCCAGCCAATAGAGGGACAGGCAAGCCTCAGCCAATGGAAGGACAGGCAAGCCCAGCCAATGGAAGGACAGGCAAGCCCCAGCCAATGGAAGGACAGGCAAGCCCCAGCCAATGGAAGGACAGGCAAGCCAGTAGAGGGAGAGGCAAGCCCTAGTCAATAGAAGGACAGGCAAGCCCCTGCCAATGGAAGGAACACATAGCACATATTAAAGGGATAGTCTATAGTAAATGGTTATAGGGATCTGCACATGAGTGCTCTGTTACCAGACACTTGGCTTAGTAGTAACTCACCTCACGGCACACTGTGGAGGCCATGGAAACTCTAATAAAAGAAGATGTCTCATGTTTACATAGTAGTACTAGTGTTGACTGTGGAGGGCGGCCCTCGGTGCGGTGTAAACCCTGTAGTGTGAATATTAGAAGCTAGACTGTAATGCCCTTGGTGCAGTTTACACCCTGTAGTGTCAATGTAAGGAGACCTCGGTGCAGTTTAAACCAATGTAGCCTGAATATCAGGCGCTACATTGTTACGACCTCGGTGCGGTTTAAAGCCTGTAGTCTGAATGTCAAGAGCTACACTGCAATGCCTGTAAAGGTTCAGCTGTCAGAACGGCTCTGTCACCATGCTGGCTCACGTTGGCACACACTCTGGCACTCCTGACCTACAGCCCTGCAGGCATGGCCGCCACCCCCCCCCCCCCCCCCCCATCATCCCGATCTTCAGGCTAGACTGGCACTCTAAACCCACAGCTTATACTGGCACGGTGGTACCCACACTAGCAGTGGTGCCAGAAGCCCTAAGCCACAGACACCCTTCTGCTCCTCATTGGGATTAGAGAACGGTCCAAGAAACCAAATACACCAGGAATTCAATTATGGAAACTATGAAAAGATAAATGCACAAGAAACTACATTAGTCCTTTTAAATGGATGCATAAACCTTTTTGTACACGTTCTGTATCACCATGGCAACCGTGTATATGATGATAAACCCTTACCTCCTTTTTCCTTTTCTTCACTTTGGGCATCTTGCCTTCTTTCATCTTTTTGGGTTTCTTCTTCTTCTGTTGTTTGAGGTCGTCGTCAGAGAAGAAGCTCTCCAGGGGCGTGAGGGGGACGACGTCGCGCTGGCGTTCACCCTCCTCATCCTCGTCTGGACACACAGACACAAACGCCGCCGTGTTCAGCCTCATACAGTACACGCTACATGCTACATACATGCTCCACCTGTGTCGCCTCATACAAACCCGACACTGAACATTTGATTTTATCCCCTTCAGCTTTCAACCCTGTGGCAGGCATAACTCTATGAATAAGAGTAGCCTACAACCCATAATATATAATAATAATAATAATAATAATAATAATAATAATAATAATATTAATATATGCCATTTAGCTGACGCTTTTATCCAAAACGACTTACATTGCAGTGAGTGCATACATTTCAGTATATATGGTCCCAGCGGGAATCAAACCCACAACGTAAGCGTTGTTAGCGCCACGCTCTACCAACTGAGCCGCAGAGGACCACAACCTGCAGCTGTGCATGAGAGAGACTGAGAGAGACTAAGAGAGGACTGAGAGAGACTGAGAGGACTGAGAGAGACTGAGAGGACTGAGAGGACTGAGAGAGACTGAGAGAGACTGAGACAGGACTGAGACAGGACTGAGACAGGACTGAGAGAGACTGAGAGAGACTGAGAGAGACTGAGAGAGACTGAGAGAGGACTGAGAGGACTGAGAGAGACTGAGACAGGACTGAGACAGGACTGAGAGAGACTGAGAGAGACTGAGAGAGACTGAGAGGACTGAGACAGGACTGAGAGAGACTGAGAGAGACTGAGAGAGACTGAGACAGGACTGAGACAGGACTGAGAGAGGACTGAGAGGACTGAGAGAGACTGAGAGGACTGAGAGAGACTGAGAGAGACTGAGACAGGACTGAGACAGGACTGAGACAGGACTGAGAGAGACTGAGAGAGACTGAGAGAGACTGAGAGAGACTGAGAGAGGACTGAGAGGACTGAGAGAGACTGAGACAGGACTGAGACAGGACTGAGAGAGACTGAGAGAGACTGAGAGGACTGAGACAGGACTGAGAGAGACTGAGAGAGACTGAGAGAGACTGAGACAGGACTGAGACAGGACTGAGAGAGACTGAGAGAGACTGAGAGAGACTAAGAGAGACTGAGAGAGACTGAGAGAGGACTGAGAGAGACTGAGAGAGACTGAGACAGGACTGAGAGAGACTGAGAGGACTGAGAGAGACTGAGAGAGACTGAGAGAGGACTGAGAGAGACTGAGAGGACTGAGAGAGACTGAGAGAGACTGAGAGAGACTGAGAGGACTGAGAGAGACTGAGAGAGAACTGAGAGAGACTGAGAGAGACTGAGAGGACTGAGAGAGACTGAGAGGACTGAGAGAGACTGAGACAGGACTGAGAGAGACTGAGAGAGACTGAGAGAGACTGAGAGGACTGAGAGAGACTGAGACAGGACTGAGAGAGACTGAGAGAGACTGAGAGAGACTGAGAGAGACTGAGAGGACTGAGAGAGACTGAGAGAGACTGAGAGAGACTGAGAGAGACTGAGACAGGACTGAGAGAGACTGAGAGGACTGAGAGAGACTGAGAGAGACTGAGAGGACTGAGAGAGACTGAGACAGGACTGAGAGAGACTGAGACAGGACTGAGAGAGACTGAGAGGACTGAGAGAGACTGAGAGAGACTGAGAGAGACTGAGAGAGACTGAGACAGGACTGAGAGAGACTGAGAGAGACTGAGAGAGACTGAGAGAGACTGAGACAGGACTGAGACAGGACTGAGAGAGGACTGAGACAGGACTGAGAGAGACTGAGACAGGACTGAGAGGACTGAGAGGACTGAGAGGACTGAGAGGGAAACCTCTCACAAGTCACTGAGGTGTACTAAGGAAAAACACTGCCATTCATAAATGTGTGTGTGTGTGTGTGTGTGTGTGTGTGTGTGTGTGTGTGTGTGTACATTCCGCTCCAGACTTCAATGCTGCCATAGTGGGTCACAGAGGAGTAAGTAGAGACAGCGGGGAGACAGCCTTTAGACAGTAGACAGTACATCACTATAAAGAGGCACACACACACACACACACGCACGCACACACACACGCGCATGCACGCACGCACACACACACACACACACACACGCACACACACACACACACACACACACACACACACACACACACACACACAGAAGGGCATGAAATATGCAGCACGTGTATCAGAGTCAATCAGCCAACACTAGCTCTGCAGCCTGCCACTCCCCGAGGGAGCCCGTCTGAGGAGGGAGGGTTTGGAGGGAGGGAGGGAGGGAGGGAGGGAGTTCAAATCTCACAATCTACTTATCCAATATGAAGCCGTGCATAGAGGGGTCCAACGAGTCCCAGTCCCAAACACCAGGGGCTTCCACAGCTCAATCTCAATGAGAGGCCCATGTAGGATTCTCTGACTATTCACTCCTGGATCTCCCAACCACAGGCCCTGATTGAGGGCTCTCTCCCTCGTAAGCCAGGCAGTAGTGCTGGAGGCTTAAGATAAAGAGTTATTAGACTCGTTCACACGTCTGCGCAGGCTCCCAGTAGGGGCTCGTTTGAGGCATGTTTGCCGTCTCCCAGGGATGAGTCATCATCACGACTATTCAGCTAATGACACTGATACAGATAAAAATAGGAAACGATACATAAATACTAATACGAATAACAATAAGGCTACGGTAAATCTCTACCTTGTTACTATGCCGTAGTAATACTAAACACACTGGGCAAATGCCTATTGACTGACTGCCCTCCTTGCTTCAGTCAATGACCCGCCAGGTTGAACAGACATGACCACTGCCATCTATGCATTCAGACCGTCAACATGTAGGAATGTACAGCATGGTGCATTAGACACTGGCATCCTAGTGTGTGTGACTGACAGCACTGCCAGAGCCTTTGGTGTTTTGGCTGCTATTGTACAGGTATTAGAGGTGAACTGTGTGTGTGTGTGTGTGTGTGTGTGCGTGTGCGTGTGCGTGTGCGTGTGCGTGTGCATGTACGTGTGCGTGTGCGTGTGCGTGCGACTGTGTGTATGTGTGTGTATGTGTGTGTATGTGCGTCAGGCTCTGCCAGGTGTTGAGGGGGATCACTGTGGTCATGTGGCATAGAGGCCCTGGGCTCAGTGGGCTGGCACCAGGCCCTGTTAACGCCAGGCTGCAGCTCCACTTGGCACCCGGGCCCGCTCTGGAGCGTGGACGGCAGCTCCGAGGCGCTGACCTTCCTGCAAGGGCTTGGCCACCCCACCAGTCCATTAGAGGGGAGATTCATGACCAACTCCCCCGTGAGAAAAGACAGCGTTTACGAGAAAACGCATTAGGCCCCACTGACTGCCTCTGTATGGAAATACCCAGTTAATGGTGCCCTGCCTAGCGCTGTGGAGAGAGAGAGAGAGAGAGAGGGAGAGAGAGGGAGAGGGAGAGAGAGAGAGAGAGGGAGGGAGAGGGAGAGGGAGAGGGAGAGAGAGAGAGAGTGGGAGTGAGGGATTCTCCCACCAGGTCATAGCCCATTGCTCTCACTCAAAGGCACCCTCAAACATATTTACTCTTATGCTTAGTCTTTCCAAAACAGGGAACATCCAGTACAGTATAGCATGTATACATCCAGTACAGTATAGCATGTATACATCCAGTACAGTATAGCATGTATACATCCAGTACAGTATAGCATGTATACATCCAGTACAGTATAGCATGTATACATCCAGTACAGTATAGCATTCATAATGGTGTATAATAGGGCTTCAGTAAGCTAACTACAGTACATAATAGGACTTCAGTAAGCGTTACAGAATTTGCCACATTTGTGGCAGCTCTAGGGAACTTAGTAGTAACCAGAGTAACCACTGACTGAACACACGTTTCCCTGCTCGTGGAGGGCTAGATCTGGGGGTTAAGACACGTTTCCCTGCTCGTGGAGGGCTAGATCTGGGGGTTAACACACGTTTCCCTGCTCGTGGAGGGCTAGATCTGGGGGTTAAAACACGTTTCCCTGCTCGTGGAGGGCTAGATCTGGGGGTTAAAACACGTTTCCCTGCTCGTGGAGGGCTAGATCTGGGGGTTAAAACACGTTTCCCTGCTCGTGGAGGGCTAGATCTGGGGGTTAAAACACGTTTCCCTGCTCGTGGAGGGCTAGATCTGGGGGTTAAAACACGTTTCCCTGCTCGTGGAGGGCTAGATCTGGGGGTTAAAACACGTTTCCCTGCTCGTGGAGGGCTAGATCTGGGGGTTAAGACGTGACTGGGTGAGAGTGAGCTGGGTGTGTATGGCAGCAGGGTCGATGGTCACCTGTCCTGTAGCAGGGCAGATGAGCCTGGTGAGGAGCCTGATGACAGCGTATGGTATGTCTATGGCAGCCGATGTATCATTTGCAGTGTCCCCATAAATAAACAGTATGACAGACAGTAACTGTGATTGTGCATGCATGATGTATGAACATGAATGCAGTATGGTGGCACGTGACACAGGGCAAATGCATAACAAACATACCTGTGCGTGCACGCGCACAGACAAACACACACACACACACACACACACACACACATAGCCAAGCATCTCCCTTCTGCATACACACACACACACACACACACATACATACACACACACACACACACACACACACACACACACACACACACACACACACACACACTCAGGCAAGATTACACACACACACACACATACACACACACACACACACACACACACACACACACACACACACACACACACACACACACACACACACACACACAGAAATAAATGGTGTCAGCTTTCACAGTGGAGGATCCAAAAATAGCCCCCTCCAATTGGGGATAACTTTTGTAGGCACACAAAAGCCCACGATAATCTTTCAATTTCAAAGAAGGACAAAACAATTCACAAGGAAATCAAGCTGATGGAAGGGTTAGAGGCAGTGACCAGGGGTGACACAGTGGTACAGGACAATGCTTGTGACCAACAACAGGAACAAGACAGTTTGACTGTATGAGTTTGAGCATGAGCAATGCAGAGGCAGGGGAGGCTGGTGGAGGTAGAAATCGGAGAACGGGATGAGACTCATTGTAACGCATGGAACGGAATGGTATCAGGACGGAATGGTATCAAACACGTGTGAGCCCGTCCTCCGATTTCTACCTCCACCAGCCTCCACTGAGAGACAGTGGTGGATGGTGTAGTTACACACAGTACGACAGAGGGAAGGAGTCTGGGAGGGAAGCTACCGCAGTGTGTCCTCAGCTCTCCTTCCATGCCTTCTGGAGGGCCACCGCTGGCCCTGAGGTTCAGGATCCTTTAGTAGCCCTAAAGCTAAAGCCTGCGTATGGATATCAACTCACTCCTGATGCTTCATCCAATCGCCTGCGTCGTTAACAAGCTTGCATGCACAATAGCCAGATATGATCGTTACACATAGAAAATAGAAAAAAAAAAAAAAAAAGCAATTGAAACAAAATGATTTCTTTATACGCACGCACGCACGCACGCACGCACGCACGCACACACACACACACACACACACACACACACACACACACACACACACACACACCACACACACACACGCCGTAGAGTTGTGCATAAATTCATCTTCCTTTTTCTCGCCCTCATTTAGGCCTAAGTCTTTGGTTACTGGGGACATGCATCAGTGATTGCTTTGTCCCTCAGGCTGTGGCTGGCAGTCATGGATGGCGGGCGCTACTGTAGAGAAGAGAGCCCTCCATGTCTGTGCCCTGAAATGTTCTTTTGTACTGTACACAGCCATAATAATGACGGTAATGAGCAGAACGGCGTTTGAAGTTCGAGGGAGATAAAACAGGCTATTTCATAACCACAAACTAATACCGTGCCCACGTACGATCCCGAAGGTGAAGTACAGTAATGTCATCCCGTGTAGCACCGTGACGGAGGGCTGCGAAAAAACCAGCAGACCGTGTAACACTAATAACACAAACTGGGAAGAGGAAGGCAAAGGGGCATCTTTGGTCTGCCCTTGTTAATCAAGAGCCAGTGGTTAATGGTCGGGGGGTCTGGAGCCGGCTGTAGACGAGGACCTATGAAGAAATTGATCCTATCGACTAAACTGACACAGAGGTATGAGGAAGCCAGGCTCTCCTCTGGCTCCGGCCGCCTACTGTACTGCTCTTCATCACATCCCCCTCTGACACAGGCTCAGCCAAGTGGCTCCCCAGAGATTTAGGACTTGTTTGACAGAGATGGAGAGAGACATTGACAGGCCAGGCAAGCCCACGGGTCCTCCACCTCTGTGACTAGCGGTGTGTGCAACCGAACTGTCTGATGTGGATGGCCACAGAGGTTCATGGGTCGACTACCGGTGTGTCGTGGGTTTTTAACCACACACACACACCATAATGTCAAGTCTGGAGCGTTGGCATGCTGGAGAGCGTTCATAAACATTACAGTTCTGTCATCCAGTCACACCTACACAACACCATCTTCTGACAGAAATCACCAAGGTCATCCTTAAGGTGAAATGTCCCCGGGGGGGGTGGGGTGGGGGGCGGGAGTGAGGAGAAATTGGATGATGTTGCTATTTGATGTGAAACTTAAGAGTTGTGTTGATCGAGGGTCCTTTGAGTTAAAACACACCCTTGTTAACTAGTGGACTACAAAGTATAACAGGACAGTTGCATTTTGTGCGTGTTTTCTTGTTACACGTGGTTTCAGGACCTCTGCTCCACCACCGACACATTGGGACAAGACCCACAATTGGGACACCGTCGCTAAGTAACGATGCAGCAACCAGTCAGAGTTGACCCTTGCGGACGTTAACTTTGAGCGGTAACCTAATGACCGTTGGTCTTCAACTGTCACAGGTTGTGAGGAGCAACTTCGGTGTTCAACCCCAGGTTCACACAGAGACATAAAACACCAAACAGCAGTGCAGCAGCTGAAACACACGAACAAAATGGTGTGCATTCTATTCCAAAAAAAGAAAAGAAAATGAGTATGCTGATCGCAGTCAAACTAAAATGGAGTTCGTGTCGGAAGGCCTTACATTCAGAGGTTTAAATGTTTGAGGGTTTTTTCCAATGGAATTTTGCACCCCCTTCTTGGACATAAATGCAGTCTCTCAGTCCCTCTATATTCTCGGACCGGCTCATCTTAGTTACAGTGCCACAGATGGCGGCTTTTCATTTGCCCACATTGTCTTTGAAGATGTGAATAGCGGCGACAAGTGCAGACCTAGGTCCCTAAGGAATACAATGAGTCGTGCAAAATAATAATTTAGAACGAGCACAATGCCTCCTACACCCCACCCCTCCTCCCTTTAGCCTTCAAGAACGTAGGACGAACCCTTTTCCCCGCATTCAACGAGGCGTAGCAGTGCAAAATATATGAAGGGCAGAAACTCCCCCTCCGCTTACTTCACTCCCTCACCTGGTATTTCGTCTTCAAAATCCATATCGTCTTGTCCATCGTCTTCATTGCTTAGCGACCCAGGCATCTTTATCGCATACCCGAAAACCTTCCTGCTTGAGAATTAACAGAAAGTTAACCCTCCAAATGCCACTGTTCAGCTCTTACAGTCTCTCGGAAAATAAATGGACCCTAAACGTCTTGTGCACACAATTTATTTCTGTATTTTTTTTGTGGAAAAATTGCTTCTTTCGTTGTGTTGGAAAAAAAATATTTCCTTTTCCACTCTTCTCTATCCAAGTCCTCCAGTCTGAAAAATAAGAAAGAGACAAAAATGGAACACACATGCCCAGATTGTGACGTCTGGTCTGTTGCCATGACAATCCATCCCATAATTTTCACCACAACTAGTTAGTCATGCTCCCCTAGTTACCACTTTTACTAGTCGTGAGCAGTGCTGCAAGGAGCAATGCCACAGTGTGCACCTCCTCCCGTCTGTCGCTTTGCCCATTTTCCCAGCAAGTCCGGAGAATTCGAGGTTACATCAGGATATGGGGGGAGTGGGGGGGGAAACTTTACTCAATCACTCGCGAGTCCACATCAATTCAGCATCTCGGCTCAGATGGTTTCAATGGCAACTGTAGCCAACCGAACGCAGATAAACCGCGAACATGACATATTATTGATAAACTTAGTATCATTATGTAATTTTCGAGGTTAATCAAACGATGTCGCGTTCGATTTGATATAGACACATATGTTCTGTTTGAAAGAGGCTTTGATACAGCCATGTCGCCGATTGAGCCCATCTAAACTTGTATATTTGACTTGTAAGTAGGAATACTGTAATTACTGTAAATACGAATTGATATCCCGAGCAACATATTCGAATAGCAAACATTACAGGAGCGCACACCAGTGTGCGCACTGTGACTATAGCAACATTGTATCGTGACGTGGGCTCTGCGGACCGTCAATCTTTATAAACTAATCATTCGTCTTAAACACAAAGACATGAGAGAAAAACAACCTAAAAGTAAGCAGTAAATATAGTCATTTTCCAGTCAACCAACTTCCTCCATCAACTGACAAGATTTAAAGTGCACCGCTGGACAGGCTGCCCGGCTCCCTGTCGCTCGAACAGTTGTCAAGGTTACCACTGCTGCAACAAGACGCTCATGGACCACATAAAAAAACAATAGACATGTGGGCATCAGCGCATGTCGCTGGCTTCAGTTCATACCAGGGAACACAGCCTCCAACTGTTGCAGATAAAGGCTTTGTACTACAATCTTTCATTGAAAGCCAAACATTTCTCAATTCCCGTTAATTGATTATTTCATACATGTTATGATATATATATATATATTTTTATATATTTATCAAGCAATGAATTTCCAACAATACATTTCAGGTTTTAAGTAAGTCCTATCAAAGCAGTGAAGAAAACCTGAGGCAGACTTTTTTTTTTTTCCTTTTGAAATTTTATTGACAAAAGAAAGTGGCATGGATTTAATCTTCATCCTCCTCCTCTTCCTCGTCCTGGTTGATCTGGAAGTAGCGCAGCTCGTAACTCTCCTTGGTGTTGGCCACCACACGCAACCAGTCTCTGAGGTTGTTCTTCTTCAGATACTTCTTGGTGAGATATTTCAAGTACCTGGAAGACGAAGGGAGAGACGTGTCCGTTAAAATGTCCTATTTGACTAATTTCCGCCTAAAAAAAACAGACCCAAACTAAACTGCTTATAGCATTAGAATTGGGATGATCAGATGCAAAAGTAGGATGCCATTTGATAGTTAACACCTTGAGGTTGTGTGTGGATATGTTGAGATCATAGTTCAGAATAACATAACACATGACAAGGAGATAAAGTAATCAATAATTCAATTGATAATAAAAATTAAAGCAGAATTTGGGCCCGTCTGGCATAAGACCAGCAAGGACAAAACGTCCCCGAGTGTTGCGTACGTAGGGGACTGAGTGTAATTTATATTTAAATGTATTCTAATTTATACATATATAATATATATATATATTGTACGTGCCCCATACCCATTTCACAGCCTCTAGCCTCATTGCCTCGCACAGCCTACATAATTTATTGTTCTATTTTGAAAACAATTTTTTTTTTTGATAGTGTAAAATGTTTTTGTTCATATTTTTGCTTATATATTGTTGTTTTTTATGTCCCATGCACCAACCTGACCAAGTCAATTTCCTGTATGTGCAAATATACTTGGCCAAATAAAATAATTCAAATTCTGAACAGAACCGTGTTCTATATCTATGGTTGCCTCTGAATGTGTCATTAAAATCCATCAATTTAATGAAACCAAACCAATCACATACCATATACTTGTCTCAACTCAGGGGTGGTTCAGCGGTAGGGGGTTTGGATTAATAATTACACATGACCATTTAGCATACACGTTTTGTGAAGTGGCAACTCTGCCCACCAACCAGGTTAAATAGTCTAGTCAGGGGGGAAATGCACATCAAATGGGCCAGTGTCTAGGGTTGATCTCCAACTAGTCAGTCCTCAGTCCACACACTACTCACACACTGATGTTCTTCCATGAGAAAACCAACACAGGACTCAATGGCACACTATCCAGTATAACACACAGAGATGTATCCGACCATTACAGCAATATAGTAGAAGTTCAAATATCGTGACGTTTTCTTAGACAATAGTCAATAGGGGCGTTCAGTGGCGTAGCACACTAAGGCGCATACCATATCATCGCAAGGTCCCTGGTTCGATTCTGGGCATCGATATCTCCTGCAAGTCATCCCTCCTCTCTCACCCGTCCTTCCTGTCAATCTCTACTATCTCTATCCCAATAAAGCAGAAATGCCCTAAAACATTTATTTAAAAAAACTCCAGATATGTGCATAACTACAAGGTGCAGTGTGTGTCCCTCTGTTTCAGCAAGGCAAAGCACATCTTCGTGTCTTTGAAATCATCTAAGTTTCACCAGAACATTTACACCAGCCACACACCATGTGCTGCAGTTCAGTCCTTTGTCCTAACCCTAACCCACACTGGCATATCTCTACCGTTCTCCAGAAATGATCGGTATTAACAGACAGGCCTCGTGATACTTTCTGAAGTAATAGTCAAAAATAACATTTTGAAATCGCCCAACCCTAGTAGAAGTAATCATAACTGTAGGCCAGTTTCTAAAGCCTAGGTTCATATTTCTGAAGCAACTCTAAATGAAGACCTGTGCCAACCTGTGCAAACATGTATAATCAAACCAAAAATGATTCAAGGCAAGGAACCCATGAAATAATACTGGGTCTAACAAAATAATTCTGTTCAACTAACAGTCCATGATCAACATCTTCGTTCAAACATAGCCATTGAATTGAACAGCAATCAGGGCAACCCATCAGCCAAATAAACAGACATTTTTTATTTACTTAACTCTTGTTTAACCAGGCAAGTCACTGAGAACACATTCTCATCTTACAATAAAAACCTGACCAAGGAGGAGCAATGAGATGTGCAGCAAAGCAGACAAGTGAAGTTAAGAGATGTGTGGGGTCAATTCCGAGATGCTGCCCACGTACCTTTTGGAGAAGGGCACTTCAGAGTTGACAGCGATTTTGCTCTTACTCCTTTCAATGGACACCACACCACCACCGAGGTTCCCAGCCTTGCCGTTCACCTTTATGCGTTCCTGCAGAAACTGCTCCTGTAGAAAACAAACCCAGGTGTGCATTGGTTAGGTGGGATGCTTGGGACGGCCTGACCGGCATCATACCATTGAAGTTGAGTTAAAAGGGTTCAGGTTAGGATAAGAGGAAGAGTAGTGTCATCCCAAGGATCCCACTTAGCCTCTACCAATGTGTATCCTTGGAGACTGAGGAGAGAACCATTCCCCCTAAAGTGGAGTCATTCCTAACTTCAAGGGCCTTCAACCCTGCAGAGAGTTACAGAACGCTTAAAACGTTCTGCCAAGATGAGGATCTACCGTTTAAATCAAAACTTGTCTTGCAAAGAGGTCTTGTGTGTAGTTGTAAAGCACTGACGATGCATTTGAAGTTGATGACTATCCGAGAGAGCCACCTCAGAAAGGCATGTGTGTTCTGGTCAATCTGAGATGTGTCTCCCATCCAAACTAATACCAGTATGAGCACAACATCAATCCAGTGATAAACATGCATTATCCTTATTATTGCGATCTTTGACTGTGTGGTGTTAAAGACCTAATCTGGTCATGAGCGTGTTGGCCATCTCCTACAGCAGAATAGCACTTACAAAGTTGGCCGCATCCATAATGCCATCCTCCACAGGGTGCGTGCAGTCCAGGGTGAACTTCAGGACCTGCTTCTTCTTCTTGCCACCCTGTTTCTTGATTTTGATGACCGGCTTCTTCTGTAAATGCATGCAGGGCAACACAAGTCACTTAAGACACAACTTGATAGGCGCAGGGTAATAGTGGACTTTGCTAGAACAAGGTCCAGAAGGTCCAAACTAAATCGTATAGCTTGCTAATATATAGCCGAAATCGCCTCACAAAAATAACATCACAAGATTTTACACAATGACATTTGTGTCCCTGTTACGAGTAGATATATATCAAATACATTACAAAAAAATAAAAAAGCCTTTAGTCGGCTACTTCGGCTAGCTAATATCAAGAAGGTACTTAGGTAATTACCCAACCTGAAGTTCCCTGAAGGACCTAGTTTAGTTACCTCACCTGCCTGATGGCTTATTCCCCTCAGCTATAATGACTTACCCCCCTCAGCAATTACAATGACCGGGAATCAAAGAGTGACAGTTAGCTAGCTCGCTAACGATAGCTGGCTAACTTAGCTTTATGCTAGCTACTACAACGTGGTTCAGGTCCATATGGTAAACAAAGCTAAATGTATGGGTGCTACTTTGCCTCTGCCACATAAGAAACACATAAACATGTAAACGAAATACGTCCACACCAATTACAGTCAAAGACGAGCAATATAAACGATTCTATTCAACATATATTCAGTATTTCAATACTCACAATCGGAGCCATGGCTGACGATTTTGACAAAAAGGAAGACCGGAGTCTGAAAAGGCAGTTTAATATCCGGTAGCCAGCCACATCGATGGCACGATTACTCTGCGATTGATTCAGCCAGGGGGTTCACCAAAGAGAGTAACTAGGGCAGTTTCACTCATTCTCTTTCTATGGTTTCACTTCACTGACCCTAGTGAGTAGATATTGTGTTGAGTTATTTTGGAGCAGTGGCCAGAAAACAATGTATTTCTAATTACAGTACATGATATCAGTGGTTCAATTTAATGGTTCAATTTCTCTTGAGAACTAAAACAAAGCAGGCCACCCTATCCTAGACAATTGACAATGTGATTTTAATGTACATTTCAATTGATATTAGGGTAAAAATCCATACCTCTTTTACACTAACAGTTGAAATTCCCAGGAAACCCCACCCCGAGGGCAATTTTTCGTGTTGCCTTTGGCATGAAATCTTCAAGTGAAGAGACCAGGCCACCTACAATAGGCCGCTAGACTACAATATAACATGCTGCCCAGTAGAGTAGCTGTTAACTCAAATAAAACATGAGGTAATCTCTAAAACACTCTACAACTAAGTCAAACGTTGGCTCATCTCAGCGTCTCTAATACGACTGGTAAAATATCCCCCACTGACAGGAGTTATATCCCCCATTGTAGCTCTGCCTTCTAGTTGGGAGGGAGAGAGTGCAATATTCAAAGCATGTTTGCCCCCCTGCTGACAAGGCATTAATATCTGATTTCTCTTTTGTCACTTGTGACACTGTGGTTGCACCTTTGGCAATACCCCCACTCCCCCTCTCCACCCCCCACCCCATCCCACACCCACCCTCACCCACACCCACACCCCCCCTAACTCTGTGAGAGGAATGGCTGCTGGCGTGGGGGGCCATCAGCTGCTTGGTGTCAGGACTCCAGCGGGCCACTCTTGAAGGGTTCCTACATTCCTGCTGTCATTCCTGCTGGCGGTAGCTGATAGGACCAGTGAAAGGTAAGATATTAGCACTGTGTGCTGTCCATAGACAGAGACAGTCTCTCTGCTACATCGCACATTATTACAGTAGCAGTGAGTGACTTCACTGTTGGTCGAGAGATACAGAGCACTACAACAGAAGTGCAGACATTCCAACACAATGTGACATTATTGACATCCAGTTTTCTGTGGGATTATGTTTGGGTTTTTTTCAACACAGCACTGAGAACTCATAGTATGGCCGGCAAGGTAAGTAAACGAGGGACAATATTTCCTGTTTCCAGCTGAATGAGACTGAATGAAGGTTACGAGAGAATGGCTACATGCCCTGCATCACACACAGTATTAGTTGTACCTTACAGAGGGACACACTGTCAAACATACAGTCAAACCCATGTGATCCTACTCAGAGTAAACACAGGATTCCTTAAATAATGTGCTTCATGTCTTCCTACCTCCATGTCTGATTTCGAACTTTAGCATTGCCTGTTGATGGCAATATGATCCTTCATCCCCTTGGGCCTGTTTGTTTAACTAGGAAGTACATTATGGCTAAACTGATATGTCTGCTGTAATCACATTGGAGCAAGATCCCACTGTGACTGATCAAATTGTCAGACTGTCAGCTTGTTAACCGAACCCTCTCTTTGTAGGTGGCAGGGGGAATGTTCCGTCCTCTGAAAAACCTGTGTGATGTGGATTGTGCCAATGTCCACCCCCTTGTTTGCCACCTGTGCCACGAGCAGTACCAGCATCCATGCCTCTTGGACTGTTACCACATCTTCTGTGCCCGCTGCCTTCAGGGCAAAGCCAATGAAAACCGCCTCAACTGCCCCCTCTGTGGGTAAGCTAGGGGAGTGGACGCTTTGCCTCGATACATTCATCACCATCAATTCACAAGATGTGTATTTGACACTTGTATTGCCACAGTGAAACCCTCAGAGTGTCTGTAGCCATGCGTGGCCCTCTCACTGTAGGTTCCAGAATGTTGGCGTGTTTGACAGAATTCCATTTGCACTAATAACTACCTTGAGGGTATTGAGAAATATCAGCATTGTGTTGGTAAGTGTTGATCCAATACGGTGGGCAGGTCTTGTGGCCTAAGGTCCCATATCCCATGTGGTGTTTCCATTGGTTGAGTATTGGGTTGGAGCAAAACATATTACATGTTAGTTTAAAATGGGTGCAAAAGAAGGGGAATCCCCCTAAGACTGGGTACTGTAACTCTTCACCACTGGCACCTGGGTGCACTGCATACAGGGCAGGGTGGGGCAGGGTGGGGAAGGGCAGGTTGGGGCAAGGCAGGGCAGGATGGGGCAGGGCAGGGGGCAGAGCAGGGCAGGTGGGGCAGGGCAGGGTGGGGCAGGGTGCGGCAGGGCAGGGTGGAGCAGTGCAGGGTGGGGCAGGGTGGGGCAGCGCAGGGCAGGGTGGGCCAGGGTGCGGCAGGGCGGGCCAGGGTGCGGCAGGGCAGGGTGGAGCAGTGCAGGGTGGGGCAGGGTGGGGCAGCGCAGGGCAGGGTGGGACAGGGCAGGGCAGGGTGGGGCAGTAGCTCTGAGCAGCAAGGACAGCTGCAGGGTCAGCCCAGGGTCTGATCTGATTTAGCCCCAGGCTGAACGCCCAGCATGGTGGGCAAGCTCTAAAAAGGCCACCGTGCCCCCACGCAGGAGCACAACAACAAACACCCACACTGGCATCTTGGCAACCCAGCACGGAGCTCAGGGCAATTAAAACGGACCTCGCTGTGGCCTATCCCATTTCATCCCCCACTGATAAATGAGTCATGACATGCAATGTTACGTAAAGGCCCTCAGGATTAGCTCCTTCTGATCAAAGCACTATGTAGACAGAGAGAGAGAAAGAGAGAGAGAGAGAGACTTCTCCTGGACAGAGATTATGTAGTAAACAACCATAATCTGGTGTTGAATCTTTTTCTGTCACTAGAGAAAGTTCATAACCCTGCTTTTGTGAGTTTCATCACTTCATCTCTGGATAGCGGGCATCTTCATACCTTTAATCCGTGAATGCTTGGCAAGGCAACAAAACTGAATGCCCAGAGATAAAAGATTGGCAACTAGATTACTGGATCATGTGCTGTCTGAAGAAAAGCACAACATGGAGGCTGATGTCAGAGACCAAACTGATACACCATTGTCCAGATCCAGTGTGCAGCAGCTGACTGTAAGACTACCCCTGCTGCGTAGCCCTGCTTAGCGCTGAGCTCACAGCTAAATGTGTCCCCTTTGTTGTGCAGTGTCGCCTGGATCAACTGCGGTCCGAAGGGGCTTAGACACCAGGCCTCCGGGCCCACGGGTGGTTCTACTGTTCCTCTGTGGCGGTCCTCGGCCCGAATGGCTGAACCAGATCCTGAAGCCTCTTCATGTGATCTGGTTTTCCATCTCAGATATCTAATTATAAATCACAATACCTGATCATATTCTCTTCATGTAAGATTAAGGATTTATATAACCTTCAGATGTAAACACAGCCTAACATGATCGATTTGTTCCATATATAACATATAATTACAAACTGAAGATGTCAAATACTTTAAGAAAAGGCTTTTATGGTGAAGTTTGTTACCGTGGTCACAGGAGACATGGTTCCCAGCGGCCAGACACAGTCTACACCAGGGGAGGCTGCTGGAGGTAGAAAGTAGAGTAGCTCATTGTAATGCATGGAATGGAGTGAGAAATGGTATCAAACACACTTGTCTCTCTCTGTTCCCAGTGGCGGTGGTAACCCAGTGGTGATAACCCAGTGGTGATAACCCAGTGGGCGCACACACACACACACTCTTTTGACGGGTCCCCCCGACCCGACCCATGTGACCCGTGCAATGGGCCAAAGAGGAGAGCTGCTGTTTGTTGCTATTTTCATCATCAGCACCATTGCCATCACTCTTCACTCAAGAACCATATAATCTAGGAATCCGCTGCACTGCTATAAGTAGCACGCAGTAGGCCGCGTTGCTATGACAACTAGATAAACATTGGGGAGGAGGAGTAGGCCGCGTTGCTATGACAACTAGATAAACATTGGGGAGGAGGGGAGGGGAGAGGAGGGGAGGGGCCAGAGGGGGAGACATGTTTGCACCATTGTTATTTTTATTGTACTAATCTCTCTGGAACCGTAATAAAGTGTGTGCTGAATAAAATCAGGCAGGATTATTCGAGGCCTAGGGTATCAAAACTGACACAATGAGAAAGAACAGTAGCCCTACCCCTCCGTGTTTCCTGCCAAAAGAGGAGGTGTTTAACATTATTGTTTTGGCACAATATAGGTACCTCCTACTAACTTTGTGTGTAACAACATCAGCCCGATGTTACATTGTAAAGCCTTATGCTTAGGAATTAATCCACATATTTCATATTTATGAGATGTCTGTCACGAAGAGTTATTTCAGGCAATGAATTAGAGTCGTAGGCAAAGCCTCTGTGATCGGAGAGGATGAATCGCCATCTGCTGGAGAGATATGAGAATGCACATCTCTGCCTCTTGATTATCAGTCAGGGAAAACGGTTCAAATCAAATCAAATCAGTTTATTTGTCATATACACAGAATACAGCCGTAGACGGTGCAATGAAATGCTTAGGGCAAGCTACCTCGTCAACAGTGCAACAAAGTACTAATAATAATAAAAACAAACCTGGGGTGGTGTCAGTTGAGCAGTCTGCTGTAATGCACGCTATTAATTTCTGATTGTTTTCCATCGGATGTTATGCCACTGGATGTTAAACCTATTTTAATTGTGACACATCTTTGTGTGTTCGTTGAAAGGATGGATTAGGCTATTTGATGTTTTGAGAGGTAAAACAACACTGTTTTGAGAGGTAATCAACTGTGTGTGTGTGTGTGTGTGTGTGTGTGTGTGTGTGTGTGTGTGTGTGTGTGTGTCACAGTTACCCATCGATTGTAAGGGGGATGAATGGCCTGCCAGCGGAGGACCGTCTGCTGAAGTTCCTGGTACATAACTCTCCTGATGGCGAGGAGGAGACGGTGCAGTGTGCCAACTGTG
The DNA here is from genome assembly GCF_951799395.1 of Argentina silus. Classification (NCBI taxonomy): domain Eukaryota; kingdom Metazoa; phylum Chordata; class Actinopteri; order Argentiniformes; family Argentinidae; genus Argentina; species Argentina silus. The sequence continues at coordinate 21,292,135 of NC_139658.1, read as the reverse complement.
ACCTGGAGAGCAACAAGCAGGTACCTCACCCCACACACTGGCTCAATACACAGTTGAACATAGCCATGGATCTACCGTACCATGGATCTTATTATGGATTGTGTGTGTGTGTGTGTGTGTGTGTGTGTGTGTGTGTGTGTGTGTGTGTGTGTGTGTGTGTGTGTGTGTGCGCGCGCGCGCCTGTGTGTGCGTGTTGTAGGACACAGGGGCGATGTACTACTGTAACACGTGCAGCCAGCCCTTGTGTGGAGCCTGCAGGGCCTCCACCCACCAGGCAAGAATGTTCACCCACCACGAGATCGTGTCGCTCGCCAAACGTCACAAGGAGAGCCACAGGACCTGCTGTGAGTACCGCCTGTACAGCAGATGTTAGTGTCAGGTGTTAACTATAATTATATTACA
>NC_139658.1:21176733-21284233 GCF_951799395.1 Argentina silus | reverse complement strand
ATCACTCCAGTTCACAGGTTGGTAAGCCCCCGGCCCGAACCCCCTCCTCCCAGTTCACTGACAACCCCCTTCCTCCTCCTCCTCCTTCTCCTCTTCCTCCTCCTCCTCTTCCTCCTCCTCAGTGAGTGCCCCTCCATGGTGGATGCAAAGTGGGCGGAGTTTAGTGGCAGGCAGGCTGGCTGGCACTATTTTTATCAGAATTTCAAAGAACTCTCCAGGATTCATCTAGTGAGAAGTGAGAACACACACACACACACGCACACACGCACACACACACACACACGCACACACACACACACACACACACACACGCACACACACACACATGCACACACACACACACACACACACAGGACTGGCGGAGGCACTGATGTCACTGCTTTTGCCAATGGCTTAAATTGGTATCAGTGAAACTGGGACAGGACAGGACAGGACAGGACAGCAGACCTTGGACAGGACAGCAGAACTCAGACAGGACAAGACAAGACAAGACAGGACAGGACAACTTGGACAGGACAGCAGGGTCGGGACAGGACAGGACAGGACAGCTAGTGGATGGTCCCTCAGAAAACACATATGCGTATGTCAGCAGGGTGAGAGGGACATGCTACCAGGCTAGGCGAGGCTACCTCCAGAGTTAGCTAGTTGCGCTGCTGCAGCACCTTTACTTTTTGTCTGAATCCCCTCGGTCCTGAGTGGGAGGTAAGGCTGCAGCAAGCTTCTTCCACTGGAGTCCATCTTTTGACAGTTTGTGCCCTGTCCAATGAGACGCTTACACGTGGATTAAGAGCCTCCCTCCCAGAGCTCAGGTAAAGCCACAAGTCTTCTGTGTGCTGGGGGCACTGGTGATATTACAATGGCAAATAATAATACTATAATACGTTTTAACATTGTATTTGCTTCAAGTACATTGAGTAATGTAATGTAAGTCGCTTTGGATAAAAGTGTCAGCTAAATGGCATATATTAAGACACATCTTTCACGTGGTCCTCTGTGGCTCAGTTGGTAGAGCATGGCTAGGTTGTGGGTTTGATTCCTGCTGGGACCATATATACTGAAATGTATGCACTCACTGCAATGTAAGTCGCTTTGGATAAAAGTGTCAGCTGAATGGCATATATATTATTAATGTATTTGAAGAAAATACAATGTTAAAATATAAATACAAATACATTAACATGTAAATACAAATACATTAAAATGTAAATTCAAATACATCACGCAATGTACTCTGATTCCGCTGCTCTCTGTTGTTGTACACATTTATGTTTTATGTATTTTCGGGAACTGGAGCTCCTCAGACAAATGTTCTGCATGGTTAGCTTTAAACATGGCCGTCAGAATGTCATTCTCTCAAGAGCACGTACTCTCCTGAGAACACTTCCTGCGAGGGGAATGTGTGAACAGCATGTAATGAATGTAAGGGACGGTAAATTGATATGAAATGGAACAGACGGTGCACATCCATTCAATGGGAAAAGAGACATTATGGGTGTAAAGTACTAGAGCTGTATATCTAAAATGCAGACCGTGTGATGCACGGTGTTTAGGTGTTGTGGTGGATCAGGATCAGGATCAAATCAGGATCAAATCAAATCAAACTCTATTTACAGAGCACATGTCACACGCAGATGCAACATAATACGCTGTACAGGAATATGAATAAAAACAAATAAAAGACAGCAAGACAACAGTAGAGGATAATAAGTCATGGGAGTTTAAAACTGTCAAAGCTGAGAACAAGTGAGGACTGCAGAGACTAATGTCTGGTAAATAAAAGCTCAAATGTAGTCAAAAAAAAAGAAAAAAGCTAAAAGAACTGAGTAACTAAAAGACTAAAAGCACCCTCAGTAAAAGCACGGCTAAAAGGATGTCCTGATGTAGAGGCTGTCCTGATGCTCTCTGGTTCTCCCTCCTCTCAGGCTCCAGTCCCCCCTCTCCATGTCTTGCCGCTCCCCGTCCCTCAGTGACATGCCCCTTGGCTCAGCCGTAGGGCCAAGGCCCACCCCCCACCGCTACATCTGCACCAAGGTCCTCCTAGCAGAAGGGGGCGACACTCCCTTCACTGAGCACTGCCGCAACTATGAGAACAGCTACAGGGTGAGCCACATGGTCCCTGGACAGGACCAATGGACAATATGAATTAGTTGTCATGACAGCTGGAGGAAGAGGTGTGTAACAGTGTTGGTATATGTGTGTGTGTGTGTGTGTGTGTGTGTGTGTGTGTGTGTGTGTGTGTGTGTGTGTGTGTGTGTGCGGTGTGTGGTGTGTGTGTGTGCATGCTTGTGTGTGCGTGCACGTTCGCGCGTGTGTGTGTGTGTGTGTGTGTGTGTGTGTGTGTGTGTGTGCAGACTCTCCAGACTGAGATCCAGAATCTGAAGGACCAGGTGCAGGAGTTGCACAGGGACCTGACTAAGCACCACTCTGTCATCAACACCGACACCATGGGGGAGATCCTGGACAGATCTGTGCACATCGACGGACAGATCACCTCCCAGTACTCCTCTGTGGAGACCATGAGGGCCATGTTTGAGGAGGTACATCTACAAATGTAGCAGAGGTGATCTGGTGATCTGGTGATCTGGACTCATCATCATAAGTAGCCCTGCCTGAGACTTTTAAGCCCAGATGTAGCCCTCGTACTAACTACCTTGTATGAGGATGTCTTCTTGGTATAATGGTTTACATCTGTGGCATCCTTGCGAGAGCTGCCAGGTTCAAACCCTGACGGTTTCACAAGCTGCCTATGTCCACCAGCATGGGGTCATTCTGAGGTCAAGGCATGATCGCAGACCACATGACACCAGCAGCTTGTGTGGTACCAGGACGTGTTAGGGCACATGATTGGCTGTTCACAGTTCAATTAGATTCTGCCGAGGAGAATATAACCTGCTGACGAATGTATTTCCTGTAGATTTGGGAGGAGACCTATCAGAGGGTCACCAATGAGCAGGAGATCTATGAAGGTAAGACTCACCCTAAACACCCACCTCTCATGAGTATTCAGTGATTTGCATTGGTGATTGGTGTGTTGTCTGTCGGTGACTGTGTGTTGGTGGTGTGTGTGTTGTCTGTAGGTGGTGGTGTGTGTGTTGGTGGTTGTGTGTTGTCTGTAGGTGGTGGTTTGTGTGTTGGTGGTTGTGTGTCTTGTTGGTGTGTGTGTTGTCTGTAGGTGGTGTTGTGTTTGTTGTTGGTGTGTGTGTTGGTGGTTTGTGTGTTGGTGGTTGTGTGTGTTTGTACGTGTTGTGCTGTCTTTGATGTGGTATTTGTGTCGACACATTCCAGCGCAGCTCCACGACCTTCTGCAGCTGAAGCAGGAGAACTCGTACCTGACCACCATCGCTCGGCAGATCGGACCCTACATCCTGTCCATCGCCAAGGTGAAGGAGCGTCTAGAACCCAGGTGATTACAACACACCAATCACCATTAAAAACTACAATTCCACCAATACAAACTACAAATTCACCATTACAAACTACTATTCCACCAATACGAACTTACAAATCCACCATTACAAACCATAAATATACATTCAAAAACCCTGATGACTTTTATGCCCCCAAAAATTTTAACTATCTTGCAGTGAAATATCTTAACGATGACTGATGTAAATTTGATTCACTTACTTAGACATATGTGCTTACTGTAAGTCGCTTTGGAAAAAAAGAGTCTGCTAAATGATTTAAATGTAACCCTATGCTAAATGATTTAAATGTTACCCTAACCCTAACCCTAACACTAACCCTAATGTTGCAGGTTTCAGGAGCCTAAGGAGCATAATGATGACCGCACAGAAACCATGCTGAAGATTTATGAAGACAGCAGCACAATGATGATAGATGAACAGCACAGGTGCGGTACCTCCTTCTGACTCTCATTGGCATCACCATCATCTAAATAACGAATAACACACTAACTCTGCATCATCTGGTGGACATGATTTGCATTGATCCTTGTATTGATTGGGGTTGGCTAATTGGCTTGACATACTGACTGCACTACTGTGTGTCTGGATACATCTTACATTATAGAACAGTATTGAAGGTATTTCTAGGCGTTTAGCAGTGCACAGTGCACCAGGTATCAGTCTATGTGTTTCCTTAGCAGTGACGACCAGAACGGCCCCTCTGACCACGACTGGGACAGGAATGTCGACAACCGCTCCCTCCTCATCCAATCAGACGAGTACTCTCTCAAGACCAACGATTTCCATTGGCCAGGGAGGCAGAAGAGCATCGCAGAGACAGCCAATCACAATGAGATGCCATTATAAACTATCCTAGTTGACTGCCCCCCCCCCCCACACACACACACACACACACACACACACTCCCAGCCCTGTACCCTGAGCCCTGTACCCTGTAGACCCACCACTGTCCCAGGGATGGCATGTGACCTCCTCTACAGAACAGATAGCCAGAGACTGCAGCCGCTCCTGACATTTCCTGGCAGTGGAGGGTTGTCATCAGCTCAGAGGTGAGCCCTTAAACAAGCAGCTCTCAGAGGAACTCCACTCAGACTCACTCTGGACTCTGTCTGGACTCTGACTCTGAGTGGAGGCATTGACTCACCGAGCAGGCGTTGGACGATCGACGTCCTCACCCGCTACGTCCCAACGTGACTAGCTCTGTCCAGCCAATCAGACGGACTGTTATGAAACCTCACTTCTCATCACGGACTCATGTGGTTTGTCAACGTTCATTATGAGTTGCAAACGCAATCTCATTGGCTGAGGAGTTGTTCCCACTTTAGAGGCACTTGAATGCATTCATGTCGCGGTTATGACGTCACCGACTGGGAGCTACGTGTTCCTGAGAATCAAACAAACACACCATCAGTGAGCAGGTAAGGAGCAGGATGTCCTCCCCACGATGCCTCAGTGTGAACCGCCCGATCGGATTGGCTGTAAGGACCTCTATGACCTCATCGTAGACGGACTTACCTCTTGAACATTTCACCCGGAGCTTCATGCCTCATGGCGAGGCGACCACCATGATGTCTCAAACACTGATGCTCAGTCCACATCCACCATCACTCATGCAGAGGAAGAGGGCCTTTTTCAAATCTTTATTTCTAAAATGTTATATAACATGCTTGTGGTGTGAATATGAAACATGGTGTTTTATCGTTATGCTTCCAAAAAACAATTGTTAATATTTACCGTACAGCATCACCAGTACAGTGTTATGGATATGTTCCTGGTTCCTATCCTCTTCTCCTTCCCTTCCTCCTGTATGCCATAGAGCTGCTGTTTGTAACTCCCTCCCTCCCTCTCTCCTCCTCCTATATAACCCCATCTCTTTTCCCATCCCTCCTTCTCTTGCTCTCTCCTTCTCTCCTCTGTACCCCCATCTCTCTCTCTCTACCTCCTGCCCTCCTTCCCTTCCTCCGGGGAAGGCTTCAATGGACCACTACATAAACGATGACTACCGTCCTGGAGCATTGATCATGTTGGCATTGGGTGAGCGTTATCAGTGTCCACATGGTGTGACTGAGTTCTTTACACAAGAGAAAGAGAGAGACAGTGGAAAATTGGTGAAATGTATGCAAGGCAAGGATCCCCCCCCCCCTCTCCCCCCACCCCCCTTCTCTCCCCTCCCCCCCCCCCCTCTCTCTCCCCAGCTCTCCAAGGCACAGCCCAGGAAGTGTATTCCTCCTCCCTCCCTCCCTCCCTCCCTCCTCCCTCCCTCCCTACACCTCTGCTATATTAGTAAAGTGTCAGCACGGTGCTCCAGGGTGTTTTGCCCCCCTGCAGGAAATCAGCAGGTAACACCCTCCCTCACTCCCTCCCTCTCTCCTCCTCTCCTCTATACCTCCATCTCTCTCTCTCTCTCTCTCTCTCTCTACCTCCCGCTCTCTCTCCTCCTCTGCTTCTATATACCCCCATCTCTCTCTCTCTCTCCTCTCTCTCTCTCTACCTCCCGCTCTCTCTCCTCCTCTGCTTCTATATACCCCCATCTCTCTCTCTTTCCTCTCTCTCTCTCTCTCTACCTCCCGCTCTCTCTCCTCCTCTGCTTCTATATACCCCCATCTCTCTCTCTCTCCTCTCTCTCTCTCTCTACCTCCCGCTCTCTCTCCTCCTCTGCTTCTATATACCCCCATCTCTCTCTCTCTCCCTCTCTCTCTCTCTCTCTCTCTCTCTCATTCCTTCTCCATCCCTTGTTTATTATGAACCCTCCCTTTGCTTGTTGTAGCAGCTGAGCTAAGATTGGCTGGTTCGTATAGCCGTAAATGCAAAGGAGGACCGCACATGCTTCAATTCATGCTCCCGTGTGTGTTCATGGAATAGGTGACAGCTGAGCCAAGGAACAAACAATGGCAGCATATTTGGAATCTGGCCTACTTCAACACACCGGATAGATAACATGTCTGTATCACCCCGGAAAATAAAGATTGAACCAAATGTTTCTACCTTGTGTATTTTAATTAACTTTTCTTTTCTTTTCTTTCCTGCACATATTTTCTTGAGGTATCGCCCCACATTGAAATAAGACCCGAGGAAAGAAACACACCCGTACATAAATAGAACAAAGCAGAGTCATGGCTTCAGTAGTAGGTAACACCCTTCTCCTGTTTTATAGATCGGAACAGAAATGACCTTTGTTGCCAGATGAGGTAAATATTACCATTCCCCAGACTGATACTTTAAAGAGCAGGGGGGGTCAAGGTTATTTACATTACAGCATGTGAGCGATAGTGGGTCTGTTCAGCCCTGCTGCTTCCCAGAACACATTGGGGTCACGCTGGCCTCCTACCAGGACAGAGCAGAACAGAACAGAACAGAACAGAACGGGCTGGGCCCACCACTGCAGAGAGAGGAGTCAGGGGGCAGACTCATTAAAAATACATTTGTGACAACGGAGTAAAAAATGACTGTGCTGCTGCTCTGGCCCCCCACTCCCTCTGTGGTCGTACATCATCTCCTCTGGTTGGACCACAGGCTCCTCGTCCCCTCCCCGTCTGGTCCTCACCCCCCCCCCCCCCACCCCCCTCACCCCCCTCCTCATCCCCCTCCTCATCCCTTCTCACTGAGCACACTCGCTCACTGACTAGTTATTCTCCACCTTCCAGGTGCCGTACCTCTGGCTGCCGTCTAACACACATACATCCATTTTTCTATCCAGAGCGTTCAATAATCTATTACACAAGCCGTGTAGATGTGGAGGACCGGGACAAAAAACTACACTCAGAAACAGGGTTCTGTACTGATGGTATGGGTGGGGTCCCTGTGAATATGTGGATCCATCTACACTTTAGGTCAAGCCTTGCTTCATTCCATCTAGAATGAATCATGGGTCTAATTTATAGAAAAGCCGAGGCATCCATTATGGTTCCCTTATCACCACGGTGACAGGCCCTGGGGCAGTCGCATGAGAAGGTCAGGGGTTGAGCTAGAACTCCCATGGGAACATATGCGCACGCGCACGCGCACACACACACAGATTGTCAATACATGTTACATATCCTTCACTATTCACCAGCTCCATGTCTCTCAGCCTTGAGTCAGGAGACCCTCAGGAGGTCACACAGTTGTTGGGATAGCAACGCTGAAAGGTCACTCAAATGTCATTGTGACACATCCTGGACAGTTTGGCTTGACAGCACCCCTATCCCCCTAGACCCAGGGAGGGAGGGAGGGAGGGAGGGTCTGACGGTAACCACCTAAGCAGTTGGAGGAGAGAGGAGAGGACTGGACCCAGGGAGGGAGGGAGGGGGGGGGGGGGAGGGAGGGAGGGAGGGTCTGATGTTCTGAGGGTCTGGAGGAGAGAGGAGAGGACTGGACCCAGGGAGGGAGGGAGGGGGGGAGGGAGGGTCTGATGTTCTGAGGGTCTGGAGGAGAGAGGAGAGGACTGGACCCAGGGAGGGTGTGTTTGAGCATTCCTCCTTCCGTTCCATGCATTACAATGAGCCCGTCCTCCAATGTCTGCCTCCACCAGCCTCCCCTGCAGTGGACCATAGTGCTGTGGAACCCCCAGTCGTAGACGTGTGGCCTGTGTGTCCTGATAAAAATGTTATTCCATGAGGTTGATGAGGTGTGGAGATTGAGTTATTTTCTATAGGTATCATTTTCATTCTGTCATAAAGACATTTCACATTTCATCAGTAGTACTCCAACAGCACCTACAGGGTAAAACACATAGAGGGATTGTCTGTTTTACCACCTCATGAGCCTTGTGGCCTTATTTCATGTAATGTAACAATAATAAAAACATTTTTTAAAAATCCCAATAAAATCCCTGCAAAATCCTTCCCTGTTGGATATTGTTGGACAAATTGGTTTTCAGTTCAGTCCTGTATTGACGAGGCATTTCATACAATGCTGGAAATCTGTAGCCCCCCCCCCAACCCCACCAACCCCCCCGCCCACGCCCCGCCCCGCCCCCACCCCCCCCCCCCCCGACCCTCGCTCTCGAGGGTCGTTGCTAATGCAATCAGAGACCTGACAAACTGAGCTCCTATTATTGCCCAGAACAACAAAAGCAGCAAGCGTGTCCTTGACTCACATGAATCACAGGTGTGTTTGCGCATGTCTTTGTGCACGTGTGTGCGTGTGTGTGTGTGTGTGCGTGTGTGTGTGCGTGTGTGTGTGTGTGTGCGTGTGTGTGTGGAGGAAGATTTGTCAACCCTGCATTCAGTACTCAGGAGAGAGCCCAGCAGCCCGTTATTAATCAACAGCTCGTTGGGCTGCCAGTGCCAGCCCCCTCCATCTCCTCCTCCTCCTCCTCCTCCTCCTCCTCCTCCTCCTCCATCTCCTCCTCCTCCTCCATCTCCTCCTCCTCCTCCTCCTCCTCTCCTACTCCTCCTCCTCCCCGGACTTCAGCATCATCTCTCTCACTAGCTGCTCAGCGGGGATGACTCATTAACAGATCAGTTCCTCGTTAATTAAGACCTCTCTGAGACGCTCTCACAAGGGAGGAGAGGTAGAGGAGAGGAGAGCGAAAGAAAGAAAGAAAGAGATAAGGGGAGAGGGAGAAACGAGGAAGGGGAGAAAACAAAAAAGGCGCTCTCCTACTGCGGCAGTGTGTGTGTGTGTGTGTGTGTGTGTGTGTGTGTGTGTGTGTGTGTGTGCCATCAGAGATAGCAGCATTAACAGAATACCCATTCTTGCCTTTCCTCAGAGATAGTAGTGGCCCCAGGAACACATTGGCATTCATCTCAAGGCGTAACATCCTGGTGTGTACAGTACATGCTGTACTGTAGGTGAATAAACACATGCTGTTTCTGTTGGGAGTGCTGGGTATATTGTCCTATAAATACTCACCAACACACACCATTTACCTCTGTTTATCTATTGCGTTAATGTTTCGCTCTACGGCGTTTATCAAGACATAGTCCAGCCCTAGACTGAAGGGCTGGCACAACAAATAAGCCGAAGTAAATGGTGTGTGCTGGAGTATTTCTTTTCTATTTACCATTCCATGCTGTATGTAACTCACAATGGCATGTGCCTTACTATGACAATAGCCTGCAGCCATGGAATATGAAACCTTCACTGTATGTGTGTGTGTGTGTGTGTGTACCAGGGGAGGCTGGTGGAGGTAGAAATCAAGCGACCTTATTCTCATATTTCACACATATTCAAACTACATGTGAAGTGTATCGGAGCATATGCACACACACAGTGGAGGCTGGTGGAGGTAGAAATCGGAGGACAGGCTCATTGTAATGCAATATGTGTGAAATATGAGAACCAGGTCGGTTGAGGTCCAGGTGCCAGACGACCACAGACGAAGCGTGTGAAATGTTATCAGGTAAAACATTATCTAAATGCCTGCCATTTTATTCTCCAAACCTAAATGTTCTTTTATAAAGATGGGTTAGGGGTAAAGATGATGTCATGTATTTTATATATATATGCCATTTATCTGACGCTTTTATCCAAAGCGACTTACATTGCAGTGAGTGCATACATTTCAGTATATATGGTCCCAGCGGGAATCAATCCCACAACCGAAGCATTCTTAGCACCATGCTCTACCAACTGAGCCACAGAGGACCACACTGAGCCACAGAGGACCACACTGAGCCACACAGGACCACGCCGAGCCACAGAGGACCACACTGAGCCACAGAGGACCACACTGAGCCACAGAGGACCACACTGAGCCACACAGGACCACGCCGAGCCACAGAGGACCACACCGAGCCACAGAGGACCACACCGAGCCACAGAGGACCACACTGAGCCACACAGGACCACGCCGAGCCACAGAGGACCACACCGAGCCACAGAGGACCACACTGAGCCACAGAGGACCACACTGAGCCACAGAGGACCACACTGAGCCTCAGAGGACCACACTGAGCCACAGAGGACCACACTGAGCCACAGAGGACCACACTGAGCCACAGGGGACCACACTGAGCCACAGAGGACCACACTGAGCCACAGAGGACCACACTGAGCCACAGAGGACCACACTGAGCCACAGAGGACCACACTGAGCCACAGAGGACCACACTGAGCCAGAGGACCACACTGAGCCACAGAGGACCACACTGAGCCACAGAGGACCACACTGAGCCACAGGGGACCACACAGATGACATATAGATTATGTATTGTATTCATAGTACTCCGGTGTGAGTGGTCCACAATGTGACTTTTAAGTCTGTATTTTTCTATTGTTCTATTGATGCATTACTGTGGCGTATCACTTAAATAAAGTATCTATCTATGTATCTACACAAGACAGAAAGAATGACATTAGCTAATTCTGACCAAGGCGTGGTGGATAAGCTGCTAAAACAAATGAGGACTGAATGTACTGCACAACATTTAATAGACCAAGAGAATTAGTGATGTACAGTTGGGTATAGAAAGGAGAGGACGGTGAGCCCAGGAAGATGAGCGGTGTCAGGTCTCCTGTGATAACTCACAGCAGTACCAGGGATATAGAGAAGCTCTCCTGACAGACGAGATCAGGGCCAAGGTCAACAGAGACGTGTCTCTCACACACAACGCCAGAGAGGAAGAGAGGATGAATGACAGAGAGATGATCATTATTAAGATGCAAGAGGAGGATGTATTAGAGGAAGGAGACTACTATATTCCACAGCCTGCTACTCTAAACTCCTCCTAAGCACAATCTGTGACTATGATTATATTTGTATTTACTTTACATGCGGATGGTGTGTGTATACCAGGGGAGGCTGGTGGAGGTAGAAATCGGAGGACGGGCTCATTGTAATGCAACGGAATGGAATAGGGAATGGTATCAAACGTGTGTCCAGGGTGTTTGATACCATTCTTCATTCCGTTCCTCGCAAAGAGCCCGTCCTCCGATTTCTACCTCCACCGGCCTCCACCGGCGTACACACATAAGCCTAGTCACAGATGGGGTTAATCTCCTGCGCGCTACCGCCTACTGCTGTCAGTGTGAGGAGAGGTAAAAGAGCTGTGATTGAGGCAGAGGAAAGCCACTTGAAAACATGAATGTGAAGTGAAGGATTGTGTCTCACGGCCGACAGAGGCGCGAGGTCGGAAATCAAAGAGGAGCCAAACAAAATAATGTGACACTTGAGAGAGTTTATTAGTAACAGGGACACGTGAGACGTGACTTGGCTTGGAACAGACTTTTTCGTGGCGAAAAAACATTCAGGATGCAAACACACAGTAACGAAGGGTCAAAAGCTAGAGGCAGAGAGGGAAGGGACATCAACGGATGTTCAAAAGATGGAGATGGAGATGGAGATGGGGAGAGAGAGAGAGAGAGAGAGAGAGAGATGTTCTTTATGATAGAGAGAGAGTCAGAGTGAATCATTTCATTGGTAGAGCCGGTACCTTAAACGAAACCCTGAAGGCAGCTTGCTGCTGTCAACATCAGTAAATAAATGATTGCGTCGGAGAACGGAGAACGTACGGCTTTCTCCTTCTCTTAGAGTCGGTTCCTTATTCACTCGAGTACAAACAGGCATTGACCACACAACATATACAATACAATATGTACCGTATGTAAGGCATAAAGTGTCGCAAGTTCAATATTCTTTGAGGTATTATTACCCAACGTCTGATTTCACCATTATTCTACAGTTGGCAGACAACGTGTCACAGTGCAGTGCTTTCAATAAGCAACGTACCAGACAGTAGCCTTGCCAACCACTGACACATGACTCACACGCTTCCTACATCCTGGCATACTGGTCCTAAAAAAGGAAGGACAGACAGAAATATTGCATTTTTGTTTCGTAAGAAGAATCAGGGAAGGCAATGCCTTCCTGGCCCGCTCTACAGAGCAGTCAACCGCTGGGTCTGGGTCGAACAGGAAACACCCCCTACTCACGCCAGGGAAGGCTGGCGGGGGCATGTCGGACGGGGGATAAAGTGCAGACTGCTAAAGGTGGTCATGTTGCAGCTATAATAGTCTCTCATAACAGACGCTAGTCTTAGCAAAACAACCCCCGGTGTGGGCAGAGAATATACAGATAGTCTGGAAAAAAAACAAAAATGTTATTGGATGTATTGTCTGTTAGACAAGAAATAAGATAACATCACTGACCAGAGGCTGTGTGTGTAATAACACCATTACCAGATCATTACAATCACCTCCATCTTTTCTGCCGCCACAGGTGTTGTCGTTTAGACATGTTTTAATAAAAGAACAGCTTGTAATACAGTAACTAAAAACACTTAATAAAATAAGACCGAAAGCAGTAAACAATGACTACGACACTGTGGCAAACACTCATATCAGCCATTCAAGGGTTAAGGCAACTGAAGTACTTCATTCATCAATGAAGTCCACCTACTACTGCTACTGTAGTTTGTATCACCAACCTACACAATACTGTCAATCTGCTAATCTACACAATACTGTCAAACTACAAATGACTGTTATTCTGCTTCTCTAATCAATACTGTCAGTCTACTAATCTACAGTCCTTCACTTTCCGTCTGTAATTTAATTGTAACAGATGTGTTCATCAGACACACTAGTCTGTGTAATCTTGAACAACTTCACTGTGCATTTCATATCAGCGTCTCCTCTCCTCTCCTCTCCTCCCCTCCCCTCTCCTCTCCTCTCCTCTCCTCCCCTCTCCTCTCCTCCCCTCTTCTCTCCTCCCATCTCCTCCCCTCCCCTCTCCTCTCCTCCCATCTCCTCTCCTTCCCTCCCCTTCCCTCCCCTCTCCTCTCCTCTCCCCTCCCCTCCCCTCCTCTCCTCCCCTCCCCCTGTGTTACTGTAGCGTTAAAATCAACCACTCTTTCATTTCACTTTGTCATATTCACCATACGACATACGCATCGGTTTGACTTCAGTGGAGGCAAATGTTTCTTCATATCGTTAAACGCCCTCTAAACGTTCCGGTGCCATTACAGGTGCCTGGATCTCAAGCGACCTGGTTCTCATATGTGACATTAACCTGAGGACATCCTGGCGAGCGTTCAGACAGAACGGGGGTGTTTCCTGATGAGTATTCCGACAGTATCGGAGTGGATTTGGCAGCAGGTGAAACTGAGACACACACACACACACAAGTAGTACCAGAACAAGGAAACATCCAGCCGAGTCCAATGACTCTGACAGTTCAGGAGTGCAACATGACAGTTCAGGAGTGCAACATGACAGTTCAGGAGTGCAACATGACAGTTTACAACATTTTAAAGGGGGACATGACTTGACTTCGAAATACAACTACTACATTTGACAAAAAGAAAATAATAACAAAAAGGTAACCATTATTTTACAGCCCACAACAAAGCAGGTGCTTACTTAGAACGTACTGAGTCATAGTGTTGTTACAGCACCTGATATTTGCATATCAATTACGCCCGCTGGTTCTCTCTGTGAGTTTTCGCTGGCTCAGACACCACTACGGGCCACTGAGTGCCAAACCATTACCAGAGGTGCTGAATTTATCGCGGTAAGAACCGGTACCAGTCGCTGTAGCCTCACTAAGTCAGACCAGAGACGACATTCTGGGTTCCGAGATCGTTACCACGGTTACCAAACACTTGCTTAGTAAACACTGGGTAAAGACCAGCTGAGGCAGGGCCGTCAAATGAATGGTTACCTACAAAAAAAAAAAAAAAAAAAGGGTAGGCAAATTAAATGTCACAACTCCACACCACGCACCCCTTCCCATTAAAACAACAACAACAACAACAACAACAACAACAACAACAACAACAACAACATGTCAGAGTGCCAACTGTGGCCTCTCAGTAGGAGCGAGGGGCGGCCCCGGCCCCGGCCCCAGGTTTGCTGGCGGCCTCGGCCTGGTTGAAGGGGTTGGCAGAGCTGGAGGAGCTGGACTGGTCCTGCTGGTCGATGGACTGGTACGCATCCCTGTTCCGCGTCACCCTGGGGAAGCCGGCTGCACAGAGACAAGCCAGAGGTCTGGATGAAACTACCACTGTTTCCCGTCCCAATGTTGTACATTTAGAAATCACTCCAACTCACGCAGCCCCAGAGCATCTTTGGTATCGATCGTTAAACTTCACTTAATGCAACAACAACTAAAATCTGAAGCTCAGCAGAAGTCTCCACGGCGGTATTGATTTTAAGTAGCGTTCCTGTTCCACTCCGCTGACTGATTCATGACACACTTTGTTAGGTTGAATGGACTTGGTGTGAATGGACTGCGTGGGGCTCGATACTGTTAAATGTTTAATCTGTCAACATAAAACCAAAATCGACAAAACAAAAATATGGACACCATTCCTCATTCCGTTCCATCCATTACAATGAGCCCATCGTCCGATTTCCACCTCCGCCAGCCTCCCCTGGTGTACTGTACAAACATCAGCCTCTTACTCCAGCATGCTCAGAATACCAACGACCGAACGCCAGATAAGGTTGGATTCTATTAACCCGGATTCATCATTAGCTTTGATCACATGGCCAAAGCTAAATATCATATCAAATCCCCCTTCTTATAAACGACCAAGCATATAATTCCAGTCTGCAAGGGTCCATTTTAGCTTTCAACCACAACCAGCACACGGAAATCATGAACGCAAATACACTTAGCATTTCATTCCCTCAAATAGAATTTATTAAAAATATAACTTAAAAAAAGAAAAAAAAGGTTCTACATGAATTACGTCTCACTGCTGTTTAAGAACACAAAATCGCTGATGTCTAGCTGTGGTGGGTACAGGTGGAGTCTGCAATAATGTCTGTTGTGTGCAAGACTGGTGCAGTGTACTGGTGAGGTGCCCCTGTGCTTCAGAATGTAGTTGAAATACATAAATGTATTAAACATGTATCAGCTACACTGACACACTGTGTCTGGAGAGGAGCAGAGTGAGGACTGTATGCTACCACACATACACAGAAGCATGAATACAGACATACAGACACAGTACACAGACATAAAAACACATATTGGTATGGTGTCTTATACCCAGGCCGAACAGGTGACAGACAGACACCGGAACAACAACAAGGGGGTGGACAGCAGAGTACAGGGGATTTAGAAAAACAAAACCAAATAAAAATGTAACGTGAGGTATACTTCTCCAGTCCAGCGGTTCCTCTGTGTGTGTGTGTGTGTGTGTGTGTGTGTGTGTGTGTGTGTGTGTGTGTGTGGGGGGGGGGGGGGGGGGGTTGGAGAGAAACGGGGAAAAGGGAGGAGGAGGAGGAAGGAGGAGGAAGGCTCAGTAGCGGCGGCCAATAAAGGCACTGTCAGCGCTATCCGTGGTGCAGCGGCTGTCTGCTGAGGTCTCTAGGTCTGGGAGGACAAAGATCAGCAGAGGAGGGGAGGAGAGGAGAGGAGGAGAGGAGAGGAGAGGAGAGGAGGGGAGGGGAGAGGAGAGGAGGGGAGGGGAGGGGAGGGGAGGAGAGGAGAGGAGGGGAGAGGAGAGGAGGGGAGAGGAGAGGAGGAGAGGAGAGGAGAGGAGAGGGGAGAGGAGAGGAGAGGAGAGGAGAGGAGGAGAGGAGAGGAGAGGAGAGAGAGGATAGGAGAGGAGAGATGAGAGAGACAGACAAACAGACAGACAGACAGACAGGCAGACAGACAGACAGGCAGACAGACAGACAGACAGACAGACAGAAAGGTAAAGATAGATCGTCAGACAGAGACAAAGTGAGGCATAGAGAAGAGCAAACAGAGAGCTTGTTGTTTACAACTTAAAGTAACTTAAAATAGAATATAAGTTTGACATATTCACTTACTCACTTCTAGCGAACATAAAGCATGTCGGGGGGGTGATGCATGGCAGCCATTTTGGACTGGAACGTGGACCAAATAACAATTAACGCCGACTGCAGAACTGAGAACAAGCTCTGTTAAAAGAAGTCAACTACAGCCAAGTTTGCTCCAAATGAAGGAGTTGTTTATACCAAAATAACTGCCAATCACAGTAGCCTATGCTTTGATCGAGTCCTTGGTACCTAAACCTGCAGGGGTCTAAGTGACCCGCCCCCTCCAGTCAGGCAATCAGAGAACCATTACCATTAACCCCCTTTAAACGCCATCATTATCGACATTCATTAACAGCTGCGCTGGTCTCCAATCAGAGCCACAGGTTCCCGCTGTGGGTCAGCGTCATCAATGTTCTATTACCATCTGAATAAACAGGGAGTCATCGAAAACATGAGCAAAACATCCCTTAGTGGATTTATACGGGGAATGAAAGCCTGAAATAGCCTGATGCTGTAGATCCAACAAATCAATTGGGAAGAGCATACATAACTGAACACGTGTCGTCTCACGCGTATCCCGTGTCACGCTCAACATGACAGGATACAATAGTCAATAGGGGCGTTCAGTGGCGTAGCACACTAAGGCGCATACCATATCATCACAAGGTCCCTGGTTCGATTCCGGCCATCGACATATCCTGCATGTCATCCCTCCTCTCTCTCTCACCCACCCATCCTTCCTGTCAATCTCTACTGTCTCTATCCCAATAAAGCAGAAATGCCCTAAAAATATATATATATTTTTTTTTAATAATAAACAGGACAGGATATGCCATTCATGCACCAATGGAGTGAGCTACGCAGTAAGTTAAGTTAACTGTCTACATGATCAACCTCTACTAAAACACCTTAAAAACACTGGTTTTAATCTCCACGTCCGCTCATGCCACATCATTAAGGCCACCGAGTCAAAAAAAATAACTCCAGTGGCTGATGTTTGTGGAATGGCAGTAATTAACCAACATCAACAGACACATCGTTTTTCATACAGTTACATGCATGATACATTAAGGCTAAACATTTCTTACATGTGTGTCAATAATGAGCCATGACTAATTAACAAACAAATCATCTCCTGTAATGTGATCTCACAACACACCGTGGCCGTAACTCTTATCTAAGTGGCTCACGTTGGGTTGGTAATAAGGTGCATTAGTCTTGTGACCGTCACTATAACTGAATTAGCTGGACTCTGGTTTGATACAGTGCGCTTGTGCTTTCACACGCAAACAAGCTGTCAGCTAGGGCTCTCCAGCCTTCCTCTCTCTCTCTCCTCAAGGTTTTAGCACTGGGGTGGGATCTGAAGCACACACATCACAGCCACACCATGCTTCTAGCTTTGGTCAGACAACCCTGCTCTGAACTCCAAAGCCTTCTTTGACCATTAGAAGCTAAAACAAACTAGCTTTACCAAGAAACAACAGTTAGTTAAGGTTAGACTAATCATATATAGGGACTGTGTACATGGCTCTTTGGTTAAGGCCTTACCTATAGTCCAGGGGAGGCTGGTGGAGGTAGAAATCGGAGGACGGGCTCATGGTACAGTAATGCATGGAACAGTATGAGGAATGGTTTGACACCATTCCTCATTTCGCTCCATGCATTACAATGAGCCCATCCTCCACCAGCCTCCCCTGCTACAACCTCACACCTTGTTGAACAATACTTACCGAAGTTGACGTTGTAATCTCCTCCCCGCTCACGGTACATCTGGTAAACGAAGAAGCAGGACACGGGTTTGATCAGCAGGCTGAGGATGGCCATGCCGGCGCTGAAGCGGAACGTGTCTCTGTTCCTCTCGGCCAGACCCTCCGCCAGGGGGTAGTAGATGCCAAAATGGATGATGTCCGTCAGCAACGTTACCGTCATCCCAATCAGAAACTAGAGCCATGGAAGGCAGATGGAGGGAACAGACACACAGGGTTTAATAGACTCCATAAACACATGTGGGGAGAAATATAACTGAAACGAAGTGTGTCGTGAACAGCAGGACCAGCGAGGCGCTGATAATGACACTTCTATAATGGTTATTTCAAGCTGTGCAACTCATCTCCGATTTCTTTGTCAAGGGCCTGTAGGAACGGAATGGAATGGATATGTTAAAAGCCAGTCAGACTACTGTATTACGGGGGGCAGAGGAAGCTGAGATTGTGCAGGAGGGGGGAGAGAGAGGGAGAGAGAGAGAGAGAGAGAGAGAGGGGAAGTATTTAACAGAGGAGAGAGAGAGAGGGTGGGGGGTTTACCAGAGGAGAGGGCGGGGGTGGGGTGGGGGAGGGGGAGGGGGGGTTACCATGAGCACAGCATCGATGGAGTCCCTCTGGGCAATGGCCCACACACCCACAGCTAGAACGCTGAAGTTACCCCAGGCAAAGGAGGGAGGCAGCCAGGCCATACACCCCCTAGAGCACGCACACACACACACACACACACACACACACACACACACACACACACACACTAATTAAGAAGGGAATCATGTGGGTGAGACTTGATCTGGGATCAATCGTTGTCTATTAGTGCGTCTAAAATAAATCACTGGGGAGCATTGAGCTGCAGACATTAAATGTTACGACTTTACAGACCATACAATAGACAGTATATGGAGCACATCTTGTGTGACAATCTTTGTAAAGTGTTCAGGTCTTAGTCTGCGTAGCCAACCACAGGTAACACACCCTTGACTAGGAGTTAACCACTAGGCTGACCACTCCACTGTGTTGACTAGGAGTGAACCACGGGGCTGACCACTGTACAGTGTTGAGTAGGAGTGAATCACTAGGCTGACCGCTCCACTGTGTTGACAAGGGCAAGAAGATACATTCCTCAGAAGTGTGAACAGACACAGAGGAGCCAACCAACCCACCCACCCACCCACCCACCCACACTCACCAGATAGTCAGCAGCCAGTGCACCAATACTATGGCCTGTAGGGACAAAAACACAAACGTCACACGTCATTTTCACCAAACTGATGCCGAGTAAAGACGGGACGTGAGTCACGTCAGCTCCACATTGCGGTTCATACATGTATATGATTAGTGGGAAAAGAGGAGTTGAGAGCATCCCGTTATAGTCTCCGACACGGAGGTTGAGGTTTGTTTCACTTGTTGCCCGTTTCATCCAAGTGATGACAATAAGCGTTTCTACTCAAATCTTCTCAGCAGGAACTTTAACCGGAGCGAACATAGTTTTTGCTAGAATGTGAACAACTGTCAAAGTGCGCATCTTGTAAGGTAAAGACAGCAAACATCGTGAACATGTATTGACAACCTCTACATGGCTTCAAAGTGAAGTAAAACAACCAGCTTTACCTTGAGGTTTATGGCAGGAATTTCCATTGTTTGAGGCCAACGCAGATCTAATTTAGTCCCCGTCAGTTTTTCAAGTTTTTGTGGACAAGTGCATAACTGTGCAACTTCTCTTCTGAAATGTTTCAACCCCGCCTAATCTGACAGCAAACACAAACCATGTGACAGGAGCCTGACCACCTCCACGTGACCCCCCTCCTCACTCCCTCCTCCTCCCCCCTCCTCCTCCCCCCTCCACACTCCCCCCACCTTCCCACTCCTCTCTCCTCCACCGTTTCAGACTGAAACCATGTGAGCTGTGAACAACCGTTATTGGCGCTCCCCTTATCTCTTCATCAATTATCATGGCGATTTCACCGTGCGCGTTGGAATGTAAGCATGTCAGTATACGAAGCTGGCTCAGTATACGAACCGCACCATTCTTTGGTTACTTGCCTGCGTACAGTATGTGTGTTCTGTAAAGTCTAATAAAGAAGGAATTCTGGACCATAGACCATTCTAGACACCACAGAGACCCTGCCCAGGAAGATAGATTGAGTCATGAGTATTCTGCTATTCACACTGGCCCTCAAGTAATAATAAAAAATAATAAATAAAAACGTGTGGGGGAAAAACGACAACCCGGAATGCTTGTGTTACATTTGTTGTTAAACCAGTTACAGAAGCAACTTTTCTTTTATCATTTATATAGACGTGAGTGACATGTCACAGAACATGAGAGTGGTGTTAAATCATAAAATAAATCACAAGGTGAATATCCAGAAGTGATCCAGGGTTTGATACCATTCCTTATTCCGCTTCATGCATCACAATGAGCCCATCCTCCGATTTCTACCTCCGCCAGCCTCCCCTGACACCCTCCAGGTGTCTAACGTGGGTGTGCACTTGAATCTGCAGTTATGAGATGACACAATCACGTAACATCTCTTGTCATTTCCGCTACAGCTGGTCATAAACCCTCTCTCTCTCTCATGGGGCTGATCTGTTTATTTGCACCGGGAGAGGCAGCGTGTGTGGAATACAGTATTTCTCAGAACAGCTGATGCTTCAGAGGATTGCTAATGTGTTTCCTTGTAACTTGGTGTTACTGATTTCGACAACAGATTTATTTTTAGTGAAAACACATTAGGCACTCCTTTACAGCTTAGACGTGTTTGCTCTCTACCCAGCTCTACCCAAGACACACACACAAACACACACACACACACACACAAACACACACACACACACACAAACACATACACACACACAAACACATACACACACACAAACACATACACACACACACAAACACACACCACACACACAAACACATACACACACACAAACACATACACACACACAAACACACACACACACACACAAACACATACACACACACAAACACACGCACACAAACACATACACACACAAACACATACACACACACAAACACATACACACACACAAACACACACACACACACACAAACACATACACACACACAAACACACACACACACACAAACACATACACACACACAAACACACACACACACACACAAACACATACACACACACAAACACACACACACACACAAACACATACACACACACAACAATGTTTTTGGGGGCAAGGTTGGCCTTGATGCTAGGGAGGCTAGCAACTGACCAG
The DNA here is from genome assembly GCF_951799395.1 of Argentina silus. Lineage (NCBI taxonomy): Eukaryota > Metazoa > Chordata > Actinopteri > Argentiniformes > Argentinidae > Argentina > Argentina silus. The sequence goes on along the minus strand of NC_139658.1, from coordinate 21,263,124 downwards.
AAGGTTGCTGGTTCACTTCCCGGATGTGAGCCGGTGACTGGAGGGTTGGTGAAATCACACCTGCTCTACATGACCAGTTGCTACATGACTAACATGAGAATAAGAAAACACTGAAAAAATATCTAATAAATGGTGAGTAAAACCCCCCAAAAATAGCATAATTAGCAACTTATTAAACACTCATAAGATACACATTAGTGCCTAATAAGTAGTGCCCTCCATAAGACCTCTTCACCCCCACTACCCCTCTGTGCAAGTTTCTCTCCAGTCAAAGAAGAAATAAGTAATTTTTCCTTCTTCTAGCATTGTGACTGCCTATGGCCCCTGGTCCGCGCATTGATTACTTTATCTTATGATGACTGATGGATAGATGAGTCACTTACTTAAATGTAAATGTACAGTACCAGTCAAAAGTTTGGACACACCTTCTCATTCAATGGTTTTTGTTTATTTATTTTTTTATTATTTTCTACATTGTAGATTAATATTGAAGACATCAAAACTATGAAGGAACACATATGGAATTATGTAGTAAACAAAAAAGTGTTAAACAAACCAGAATATTTTTTATATTTTAGATTCTTCAAAGTAGCCACCTTTTGCTTTGATGACAGCTTTGCACACTCTTGGCAAGTTTGTGTCCAATCTTTTGACTGGTACTGTAAATGTAAATGTAAATGTAAATGTAAATGTAAATGTAATAAGTGTTCCACTGATTTCTTAATGGACCGTTCCTCATGTTCCTCATGGCTTCTATCCTGTGAGACAGGTATGAAACAACGCAGTGCAGAGTGTATCATCACCCTTCTGTGCTTCTCCAGGTACGTCTGTGTAGAATGATAGCTGCATCAGAGGCGGATGAAAGCAGATACAATCTCTAATCATCACTCCATTTCCTGTTGCAGCCAGAAAACCTGGGGTCTCTCTGCTGCTGCTGCTGACAGATACCTCAGGCCAGTCTCAGGAGGAATGGGAGATCATCCAGACCAGATTATACCTTTTGTGTTCCCCGATTCCTTTTCGGGTGTCTTCCTCCTCCTCCTCCTCCTCCTCCTCCTCCTCCCCCTCCTCCTCCTCCTCCTCTCACACCCCACCGGTGATGACCCCATTGGTTGTGTGTCACCAATATGGCAGATGGCCCTTGGCCTCTGGTGGCAGCTGTGACCCCTGAACCCTGACCTCACAGTGATAGAAGGTTGGGGTGGGGAGGGCAGGATAGAATGTGGGGAGTGGTGGGGTGTGTGCATGGGGGACAGATGGATGCGAATGTTACTTAATTTCCCATTGTCGTTTTTTATCTTTACACACAAGGAGCCAAATCAATCACAGAGAAATCTAACGTAATTGGAGAACAAGTGACCCTGTTTGGCTTCTAACCGGTGGAAGTCTGCTGGTCTCCTCCCCAGAGAGTGATCGACGATGCCGTGAACACAACACTCACTGAAAAACATCCCGCAGTGCCCTCACTGTAAAGCCACAGTGTCCCATCCCTGTCCCATCTCGTGGTTTATGAGCTGTTTAACAGTCTGGGCAGGTCCCTTAGTGATGCGATGCTGCTGTTGGTTCCCTCTGCAACCTGCCGGGATCAGCCTGAGTGTGATATATCATCCCACTGGCTACTGGCCAAGCCCTAGCAGAGCTCTCAGTACCACACAACACACTCTCTTAGAGGTAAGTATTAAAAATACATCACTGCTGATTTTATTCCATGGCCGTATATCAGACGGTGAGACCAACTTTATAGTCCCAGCGAGCTGATTGTCAGAGAGACCAGCCCTCTAGTCCCAGTGATCTGGGCCTGGGTTCACGAAAGGTTCTTAAGAAGGAATGTCTTCTGAACTGCTATTTTCTTCTTAACTTTACTCTTAAGAGTAATTATTAATTCAATAGAGAGAGACCAACCTTTTAGAGAGACCAGCTTTATAGTCCAGCGAGCTGATTGTTAAAGAGACCGACCCAATAGTCCCATTGATCTGACTCTTAGACAGAGACCGACCCTCTTGTCCAGGGTGTTTGATACCATTCCTCATTCCATTCCATGTATTCCAATGAGCCCGTCCTCCAATTTCTGCCTCCACCAGCCTCCCCTGCGGTCCCAGTGAGCTGACTGTTCAAGAGACCGAACCCTATAGTGCCAGTGAGCTGATTTTTAAGGAGAGAAACAAATGTAACTTTCTCTGGCTGATCAAATATTGATAGAGACAGGATTGCGGGAGCGATGTAACGTTTTACTTGCTACTGCACAGTAGTTCATTGATTTAACTTTCTTTCTGCTTTGTGGAGCAGCTATTGAGAGAAGGAAAGAGAGAGAGAGAGAGCGAGACAGAGAGAGAGAGGATGAGGGAGTGATAGAGAGAGAGGGGGGGGGGGGACTAGGAAGTGATAGAGAGAGAGAGAGAGGATGAGGGAGTGATAGAGAGAGGGGGGGGGGACTAGGAAGTGATAGAGAGAGAGAGAGAGAGGATGAGGGAGTGATAGAGAGAGAGGGGGGGGGGGGACTAGGAAGTGATAGAGAGAGAGAGAGAGAGTGTGCTGCTTGTGTTCACAGTGAAGCATTCCATCAATAGAATATACAATATAACAAAGGTCATACATATAGTCATGAGCACAGGTAGCATCGTCTTTGCCATATAGTGCACCACAACAGCTTACACAGAGCAATATCTTGCAAGCTGCTTGGCTTTTTTCTTGCAGAGGCCTGCAATTGGCAGGGAGCATACTGTCACATAATGCACATTTCCAAGGCTGATAAATATCAATATTACTGGCTGACACCTGAAGCCAAGGTCACTAATAAGTGTGACCAGAGGCTGGTATTTTAACACACACACACACACACACACACACACACACACACACACGCACACGCACATGCACACGCACACACACACACACACACACACACACACACACACACACACACACACACACACACACAGTAACCCACTCAGTTGGTACTTAGCCTACAGCCAGTCATCAGAGTTCCTGTATAGTCACATCCTTCCTCATTCACTGTCACACAGCAACAGAGAAAACCACTGTCATGGGGTGTCATAGGGTGTCATGGGGGTGTCATGGGGTGTGCCGTGTGACTTTTCTGCTGTTGGGTATGAGCAGTGACACTGTACTGGGCTGTGGGGTGTAGGGTGTGGGGTGTAGGGTGTAGGGTGTGGAGTGAGTGTAGGGTGTGGGGTGTAGGGTGTGGGGTGTAGGGTGTAGGGTGTGGGATGTAGGGTGTGGGTGTGTGGTGTGTGGTGTGGGGTATGGGGTGTAGGGTGTAGGGTGTTGGGTGTGGGGTGTGGGGTGTGGGATGTAGGATGTGGGTGAGGGGTATGGGGTGTGGGGTGTAGGGTGTGTGTGGTGTGTGGTGTGGGGTATGGGGTGTAGGGTGTGGGGTGTAGGGTGTGTGTGGTGTGTGGGATGTGGGGTGTGGGGTGTAGGATGTGGGTGTGGGGTATGGGGTGTGGGGTGTAGGGTGTGTGTGGTGTGTGGTGTGGGGTATGGGGTGTAGGGTGTGGGGTGTAGGGTGTAGGGTGTGGGGTGTAGGGTGTGGGGTGTGGGGTGTGGGGTGTGGGATGTAGGATGTGGGTGTGGGGTATGGGGTGTGGGGTGTAGGGTGTGTGTGGTGTGTGGTGTGGGGTATGGGGTGTGGGGTATCGGCCTCTGGAGTGTTTTTGGGACAGGCCTGAGATCAGTTCCTTTGAGTTGACGAGGATGGCACATTTGCTGCTTGTGCTAAAAAACACTGTTTGAGCAGTCAGAGAGCTAGCCTGAGATAGGAACCATATCAGGGTACCATCTCTCATTCCGTTTCATGAACTACAACGAGCCCGTCCTCCGATTTCTGCCTCCACCAGCCTCCTCTGATCCATATCATCATACATCTATACTAGACAATGATGTTAGGTAGGAGACATTCAATATGGATGATCCTGATTCTATAGATGACTGCTACTCGAAAAATGACTGCTACTCAAAAATACTCCAGACAACAGTCATCATTGTACAAGTGTTTAATCATGAAAAATGAGGTTGAAAAAAACACAATATAGAGAGACAATCCAGTTTAAGGGATAGTATAAATAAAACATATATTAAATCATGTCAAATGAACGTCAAACAAACATTTCCATACTAATTACTTTTTTTAAAGAGTACTGTGACATCATCGGTAGAAAAGCCAGAAAAGGCAATCAATCCATTCTGAGAAAACACATTCATATGTACAGGACAGGACACAGGTAATAATCAAACACGGCTCGTTGGCTGTGTGTTTGGACACGCGTGTGCATGATTCTGTGGCACGGTGGTTGGGGAGACCCGGTGAGGTGATAATATGAATCATTCTGAATGAACTAGCACTGTCAGTGTAGGCTGTCTTCTGTCTGCTCTGTCATAGTGGTCATGTATGGGATGTGTGTGTGTGTGTGTGTGTGTGTGTGTGTGTGTGTGTGTGTGTGTGTGTGTGTGTGTGTGTGTGTGTGTTTGTTTTTCTGTGTGTGTGTGTGTGTGTGTTTGTTTTTCTGTGTGTGTGTGTGTGTGTGTGTGTGTGTTGCTCCTCTTCCTCCTCTTCCTCACACCGTGATGAAGGCTCCCTGGTCGCTGTTAGCTGACTCTGGCACCACACAGCGGCCCCTCCTCCTGGTCACACGGCGCTTGCGGTGGAACTTGGCGTAGCAACGGAACCCTGGGATGAAATCATGGAAAACCAGTCAGTTGATTGGGAGGGAGGGCCGATTGGTTGGTTGTGATAAGACACAATCACAATCAATTCACTAATTGAACAGTTTTGCTCTGAATCTCCTACTAAATTGAACTGACTTCCCTGAGTGAGGGTTATAAACATACACAGTACCAGTCAAAAGTTTGGAGACAAACTTGCCAAGAGTGTGCAAAGCTGTCATCAAAGCAAAAGGTGGCTACTTTGAACAATCTAAAATATAAAACATATTCTGGTTTGTTTGACACTTTTTTGTTTACTACATAATTCCATATGTGTTCCTTCATAGTTTTGATGTCTTCAATATTAACCTACATATTAATAATTTAACCTACAAATTAATAATTTAAAAAAATAAAGAAAGAAAAACCATTGAATGAGAAGGTGTGTCAACATTTGACTGGTACTGTAATGTAATATACAGGCAAGTCCTCCGCGTGGTGCTGTCACTCACCCTCCTCACACATGCAGTCATCATAGCACTTGTTGTTGAGGCCTCGGTTGTGAGGTTTACACTCGTGCTGTCTCAGGTCACAACAGGAGCCTATGGGTGGGGGAAAGAGACCAACCAGCTTAACTCATTCAGTGCCAAGGGTGAATGAAGTCGCCCAAATTGTCAACATTCTAGATTGCCACGGGTGACTTAATTCACCGAAAATACAGACATTATGACGCTTCATTTTGTAGCCAATCAAAGTGTTGTTGCTAGGGTAAACACCACATAGAACACTTGGCACTCTAGGCGGAGAGTGTTCCGGAATTATTTGGCAGTTGGTGAGTTAACACACTGTACAGTACATGGCAAACCATCCCTTATAGTCTCACAGGTTGGGAGATGCTACTTGGACAAACATCAACATGAAAAGCTGAAATGCAGTTAAAAGTTTATTGCGAGATGTGAAAAGTGCAACTCTGTTGTAAGTTTTCAAACTGTTTTTTATTCACTGATGTTTGAAAGCACTGATGATGTTTTGAATGCACTGGGACCTTCATCAGAATGAGGAGGAGGGTGTGGCCTGAGTATGGTAATGACTCAGGGGTCAGGGGTCAGGGGTCACGGTGGAACCACTGACCTGGCAGGCAGTCCAGGTGGTGGTCACATGGCTCAATAGCATCAGGATCCACAGTCACGTTCCCACTGCTCAGATTCTTACTGCGCCTTTTGTCTGCAGCAGGAATAACAAAAACAACCAATTAGTACTGAGTCTGACAAAACACAGACTCAGACATTCAGATGGATGATTAAATGAACACTTTAATGTGAAACAACAACAAATACTTCAAGCGTGGGTTTAACTGTGATGTATATATTTGTCAGTACACATCAAGGGATTAAGGATGTGATTTGGGGGAGAAGAACACATGTTTTTCGGCATGTCTGTCAGAATTGGTGCTTGAGGTTCAGCATTCATTCGCTGCTCATTGTCAGACTCCAGGAGATGAAAATGTAGAGGTGTGTGCCAATAATCTTCTTCTGGCTTCCTTCTCAAAACGCATTGGAGGAGAAGATCTTTGGAGGTTCCTCCGCATAGATATTCTGCTGCAATGCTTTATGACAAGGAAGCGAGGAATAGAGGGAAAACCATTGGGACACAACCAGTGAGTGTGTCTGTTTGAGTGAACGAGAGAAGGAGAGAAGGAGACAAGGAGACAAGGAGAAAACAAAAGGGATCAGTTTCAATGAAAAGAGAGAACGAACTCACCTTTCTTCCGGGAAGCGGGCCATGCGTCCACTGGCTTCATGTCCTCGTAGTCTGTCCAATCAAACAGAGTCATGTCCAGAGTGGGCATCACCTCACTCTGCACCTTCCCCCGGCCCAACTTCTGGAACAGAGAAAACACCTCAGATCCTTAACACCCTCGCTCTCTAACGGTACAGTGTGCCGGTCAGTGGTGGCTGGTGGAGGTCGTAATCGGAGGACGGGCTCATTGCAATGCATGGAACGCAATGAACCCCTGTCCTCCGATTTCTACCTCCACCAGCCTCCCCTGGTGTCGGTGTTAAACAGTTCAAGGTCCCTATTGAGATGTTCAGGTGCACTGACCGACACTAGGGCAGAATCTTCCTCCTGCCCTCTCTCCTTGCCTCCTTCTTCAAATACTTTGGAGGAGAGGATCCAAGGGGAGGAACCTCAGACCTTCTCCACCAATCAGTTTTGAGAAGGAGTTGAGGATAGAGGATACAAGGAATTTAAGGAAAGACTTGTGGCCCTGGCCTGTAGATGGCTCTGGCCTGTAGATGGCCCTGGCCTGTAGATGGCCCTGGCCTGTAGATGGCCCTGGCCTGTAGATGGTCCTGGCCTGTAGATGGCCCTGGCCTGTAGATGGCCCTGGCCTGTAGATGGCTCTGGCCTGTAGATGGCCTCTCAAGCTTGAGGTTCCTCAGGCAGGACCTCCCACCAAGCAGCTCTTCCAACACTGACTTCCAGAGGACAGGGCTGCCTACTATGCCCCCTGGTGCACAAAACCAAACATTGAATACTGTCAAGTCTCTAAGAGGGAAAGGGTAATTGGTCAGAGGAGAGGGGCTGGGTGAGGACGGTGAGGATGTTCTTCAGTTACACACACCAAGCCAAAGCAATTTAACCGCAAGTCAATATTGACAAAGCGTCTCCTTGGTGGATATTGCACACTGCCATAACCATGCATAATGAACTTCATAAAAGCTCTTCCCACACTGCATTTCCTGCACACTCTGTCGGAGAAAATAATAGGGGAGTATAATGAAGTCAATATGCCTTTGAGGAGGTCCCTCGGGGAATCCTGGAGACCGGAGCTCTGTAGAATACCATCTATCAGAAATAAGCTCCTCCTCCAGGCTCCTCGTTCACATCGATTGCTGCTCGTTTCCTCCAACCCTCAGAACGCGGTGAGGAACATCAATTAGATGAATCGCAGCAGGTTACTGGTGCTGGCTGTTCATTTAGCCATCAGCAGAGATCGAACATTCATTAAGAACGCTTGCAGCGTCGGTACGTCATTGAATCCGGGTCCACGCAAGGCTATAGTTTCTCCTGCAGGCCAATACCTTGACAGCCCCTGAATAAAGACATACACAGACAGGGCTCTGTCTCTCTCTGTCTCTCTCTGTCTCTCTCTCTGTCTCTCTCTGTCTCTCTCTGTCTCTCTCTCTGTCTCTCTCTGTCTCTCTCTGTCTCTCTCTCTCTCTCAGCTTGTAAACAGCATACCAAGCAGTCTGACAGTCCAGTCCTCAGACTACCATCAGAGCATTAGAGGTTTTAAGCTGCAGCAGTGTGTTGTGAGAAATGTATTTTGTGTCTACCTGTCAATGGAGGGAACAGAGGAGTGATAACTATCTGTGCGTGCGTGTGCGTGCGTGCGTGCGTGCGTGCGTGCGTGCGTGTGTTGTGATGTCAGGCAGCATGCTAGGACACAGTGAAGGACAGATGGCTGTGAGGAGGAGGGGTGAGCAGCGACACCTCTCCCCCCTCACACTCGCCTCCTTCTCAATGCCTTGCGTAGCCAACAGCACATGGCTGCTGCAGACAGTACATCCAACACAAGGTTACCCTGCTCTACAGTCATACAGGATAACGAGGGAGTCACAGGGACAGATGGGGGTATTACTACCTCTCTCCCAGAATGGTATGAATTTGAGCCCTGAGAATTGATACTGTGTGTTAAATGGTTTAACATGACCCATCGTATCTGGGAACCCTGGAGACTGGTGTGATAATGACTAGCTGATGAGATGATGAGAGCCCTCTTTGATGAGACCTGACAGGTGGGTGATACACTAAAGCCATTATGAGCTTTCATTGTTTTTTAGTGCTTAGCCTACAGCCTCTCTTCACCACGCCTGCTGCATCAGGGGAGGCTGGTGGAGGCAGAAATCGGAGGACGGGTTCATTGCATTGCAAGTCCAGCACCTCCACCAGCCTCCACGGTACTGTCGGTGTCTCTATAAACCAGTAACACTGAAGCACAGCAGAGGCTGCTTCTAATAAACCCCCTGTGTTTCTTCAGGGGTACCTGGGGTTTGGTGGAGGCTGGGGGCAGCGTTGGGGGATGCTCGTTCATCACCGTGGTAACCATGGAAGAGCCGGAGCCAAAGACAACGCCGCCGATGGGGGAGGGGGGGTCGGTGGGCGGGGTCATGCGGTGAGAGGGGAAGACAGCGGCAGAGGAGAGAGCCTCCTCAGACAGATCCTTGTCCTTTAGAACAGAGCCCAGCTCAGGCTCAGAGTCTGGGAGAAACCCTGGAGGGATGGGGGAAGGCAGGGGTGGGGGAGGAGAGAGGTGAGGGGTGGGGGAAGGCAGGGTGGGGGAGGAGAGAGAGGATAGGGGAGGAGAGAGAGGATAGGGGAGGAGAGAGGGGAGGATGGGAAGAGGGGAGAGGGGAGAGGGGAGGGGTGGGGGAAGGCAGGGGTGGGGGAGGAGAGAGGGGAGGAGGGGAGAGGGATGTACATAATCAAACTCACATAGGAAGGACCTGTCTCTGTAGACAATATAGGTCTATAGGTCTACGTCTATCAACATCTGGTGCTGTTTCAAAATGTCCAGCAACTCATACACTTCACCTGCACAAACACACATATACGATGACTGTATACCACAAATGTAAACATTGGTTTTCTCAGCCATTGAGAACTCACCTTTACCATGCCGACCTCCATGTCTCCTGTTCTCAAAGTGGTGCCCCTGCCCCTGCCCGTGCCCCTGCCCCTGCCCGTGACCCTGCCCGTGCCCGTGCCCGTGCCCATGCCCGTGCCCATGCCCGTGCCCCTGCCCATGCCCCTTGCCCTTGCGTGGCCCCAGGGGGTGGTTGTCCCGGGAATGAGTTGGGTTCCTAAAGCCCATGCGAGCCCGGTCCCTCTCCCTGCCCCTGCCCCCGCCCCCAGGGCCCATCTCCAGTCTCACTGGGCTGAGCCCCTCCAGGCCGGTCCCGTCATCCTCTGGACGGCTCAGAGGCTGCAGGGGCCTGCGTGAGAGCAGCCCAGAACCAGTCTTGGCGCCACGGGCACCCTGGCCCCCACCCTGGCCCCCACCCTGGCCCCCACCCTGGCCCCCGTGCCCCCCGCTGCGCTCCCTGCTGTGCCCGTGGCTCAGTAACCCATGCTCAGGGTACTGGAGGGCGTTGCCGCTGCCTGGCGAAGGCTGTGCCAGTCTCCTCTTGGCGTGCGTGGCGCCGTTCTCGGCGCTGTGGGACACGGCCAGCGTGACTACCAGGAGCGCCACAGGCAGACGCCAGGAGAGAACCATCATCTGTAATCACAGCGCCACCTGCTGGAGAAACGAAAACCACAATTTCAGTGCACTCCTTCTACTCAAGATGCACGAGCAAGCGTGCACCGCGCACATGCACGTGCATGCACGCACACACACACACACACACACACACACACACACACACACACACACACAAACTTCTTTATCATAAATTCATTTTGTCTTCATCAATGTGAAAATGATTTTCCTTTGAGTTTCCTTTGAGTTTTAATCACGGCCACACGTTGCAGCTACCATGGCAGCGCATTAAGGAACACGTTATATAAGCGTTTCCTTTGCTGTGCCTTAATGAAGCTGAATTAGGAGGAGGAAGTGCAACCAGCCATTTAATTAACATTCTGAGTTGTTTACTTCTGCCTTTCAAACCAGAATAGCTTCACAATGCCTCCTGACTTGCTTAGGTTAATTGCTTGGCGTGTTCTTAAAGTAATTTGAAAAGAATCACCTTTTCAAATTGACTCTATCTTGTAAATGTCATGTGAACGGCAGACTCAGTATGGCAACAATACGGAACAGTACGGAATCTATGTGTGGGAGGGAAAAACTTTTCCAGTAAGCAACAACACACACTTACACACACTTACACTTATACACACACTTACACACTTACACTTACACTTACACACACACACACACACACACACACACATACACACACACACACACACACACACACACACACAAACACACACACACACACACACACACACACACACACACACACACAAACACACACACTATGGACTCCCCTGTGGTGAGCTATAACAGAGGAAGAGTACATCTCATTAAGTCCAGCATATGATTAAAAAACATGAGCAGCAGCCAAATTTCTCCACATGTCTAATTTCCATTGGAGAAACATCAGAGTCACGTTGACCGGTGGGATTTACTTTATGCGACGGTCTTCTGCTGTGAACCTCTGCCATGTAGTCCACCAGCCCCCTGTCATCCACAGAGGGCCCTGGCATGTCCTGCTCCCATGAGCTCTCAGCTCCACCATATCATCCTCAGCCACGCCTCCCATCCCCCGATGGCGGCAGTCTTCAACAGTCCTAGCACTAATCACCAGCCCCTAGTGCTACGCTAGCTAGCATCTCTAGCAGTAATCACCAGCCCCTAGTGCTACGCTAGCTAGCATCTCTAGCAGTAATCACCAGCCCCTAGTGCTACGCTAGCTAGCATCTCCAGCAGCAATCACCAGCCCCTAGTGCTACGCTAGCTAGCATCTCTAGCACTAATCACCAGCCCCTAGTGCTACGCTAGCTAGCATCTCTAGCAGCAATCACCAGGCCTAGTAGCAGTACTCGCATAACTAGGCTCAAAAAGCTGCTCTTGTCTCTCAATAAGAATGAACCTTGACTCACTGCGAGTGTAAGTGTGATTAAACAATCATATGTGGTTATAATAACCCCACTTATAGCACATTCTGTACTTTGGCCATGAGGCTCGGGGAATCTTGAGGGAAAACAACTACTAAATGAGCATTCGTATTCAACTCACTGGCCTAATCAAACCTCTGGGTCGCTGTTTCTGAACCTCTGTTCTGGGTTCATGGGGGTTCATGGAGGTTCATGTGGGTTGTTTTATTCAGAGGAAAAGGTGTTTTCTGCCGCTGTGATGGGTCGAGACAGTCCATCGCCGTAGCAACGCAGTGCGACTGCTGTGGCCTCACAGGCCCCTCCTTTGTGTTGGAGACAGACGGGCGTGCAGCCCTTACAGAAAATCAATAGGGGAGAAGTATTGAGGCAGCCACTGATGTTGGGGGGTGTGTGTGTGTGTCTATGTGTGTGTATGTGTGTGTGTGTGTGTGTGTGTCTGTGTGTGTGTGTCTGTGTGTCTGTGTGTGTGAGTGCATTTTTGTGTGCATGTATATGTGTGTGTGTGTGTGTGTGTGTGTGTGTGTGTGTGTGTGTGTGTGTCTGTGCATTTGTGTGTGTGTGTGTGTGTGTGTGTGTGTGTGTGTGTATGTGTGTGTGTGCGTGCGTGTGTGCATGCCTGCATGGGTCGATAGCCTGGCCTCCTCCATCACATATACACACTAACTTGAACACTCACACCCTGGGGTTTACAGTGGGTTATTTAGGTACTTCTAAAAACAGGCCAGCAGTAGAAGGAGGGGGGAGGGGGGAGGAGAGGAAGCTACTGCTGTCAGGGGAAATCTGTAGTGCTATTGCAGGCAGGCAGGCAGGCAGGCAGTCAGGCAGGCGGTGCTGGGGGATTAGGCTGCAGTCTGCTTGCCTACCTCTGGGAGTTCTACCAGCTGGGCCGTCTGCAAACAACAGTGGAACAGTAGCTGCTGAGGTGAGACCTTTATCTCCCTAGCCTTGGCTAGCAGGGTGTCAGGGAGCAGGGCTCTGGGCTAGCAGGGTGTCAGGGAGCAGGGCTCTGGGCTAGCAGGGTGTCAGGGACCAGGGATCTGGGCTAGCAGGGTGTCAGGGAGCGGGGCTCTGGGCTAGCAGGGTGTCAGGGAGCGGGGCTCTGGGCTAGCAGGGTGTCAGGGAGCGGGGCTCTGGGCTAGCAGGGTGTCAGGGAGCGGGGCTCTGGGCTAGCAGGGTGTCAGGGAGCAGGGAGCAGGGCTCTGGGCCTGCAGAGTGTCAGGGGGCAGGGAGCAGGGCTCTGGGCCTGCAGAGTGTCAGGGGGCAGGGAGCAGGGCTCTGGGCATGGAGAGTGTCAGGGGGCAGGGAGCAGGGCTCTGGGCCTGCAGAGTGTCAGGGGGCAGGGAGCAGGGCTCTGGGCATGGAGAGTGTCAGGGGGCAGGGAGCAGGGCTCTGGGCCTGCAGAGTGTCAGGGGGCAGGGAGCAGGGCTCTGGGCCTGCAGAGTGTCAGGGGGCAGGGAGCAGGGCTCTGGGCATGGAGAGTGTCAGGGGGCAGGGAGCAGGGCTCTGGGCTTGCATGGTGTCAAGAAGCAGGGCTCTGGGCCGTATCACACACACAGCGTTTGATCAGGCTCCCTCTCTGCCTTTGACACGTGAGGTGCTGCAGCTGTGGAGTACTGCGTGCCCTAGATCTAGATCTAGCTTTTTTTTTTCTAATAACAGCAAATAAAGTTACCAGAAACCCTGGCAGCACTAGGAGAAAACTCCATCTCCCTTATTTGTTTGCTCTGTCGTCCCTTCTAAAATCAACCCATTTTGGAAAAAATAAACATAATCAAATCGAAAAACATTCAGGAAGTAGACTCTTAGATACACTAGTTCTAGTAAGTATCAACAAAGGTTCCTTTGACGAACCATTTTGGGGTCCATCTAAAACCCTTTTTGGTTCCGTGTTGAACCCTTCCCACAGAGGGTTCTAATGGTACCAAAGGAGTTCTACATGGTACCCAAAATGCTTCTACAGGGAACCCAAAACGGTTCTTCAAAGGGTTCCCCTGTCTAAGACTGTACATATTGACTGAGCTGAGTCAATAGAGATCACAGAGGCCTCTGAAATGAGCCTGGAGATAATAGCACACACAGAGAGAGGCTGAGCAGCATGATTAAATGTCGCCCAAATGATTTTTCTCTCACACAAAGAGAGAAGTGACAGCTCCATAGAAACAGAAAGAAATGTCGGTAGAACCCATCCGTGCTAGGGCCTGAATAGGGAGCTGGCAGGAGGTGGAGGGAGGCACAGAGAGGAACCAAACATCCCGACGCAGCACCACCCCACTCCCCTGCCGCTCCCCTGCCACTGCCCTAACACTCTTTCATGTGTCACTAACAGGTGGTCCTTTGAGGAGACACAGGGTGGTGGGGGGGTGATAATGGAACACACTGGGTGGGAGTTCTTAGAATCTGCTGGCGATAAGCAGCTCCCCTATACACACACACACACACACACACACACGCATGCACACACACGCACGCGCACGCACACGCACGCACGCACGCACGCACGCACGCACGCACGCACGCACGCACGCACGCACGCACGCACGCACGCACGCACGCACGCACGCACGCACGCACGCACGCACGCACGCACGCACGCACGCACACACACACACACACGCACGCAGACAGACTCCTGCCAAACAGTGTATTAAACAGCTCTGTGTGATATAGGTACTGTAGGGTGCAGCAGGGAGAGCATCTGGTGTTAAAGCTGTGGCTGAGGCGTTAGCAGGCCAAGACAGGGACGCGGGAGCACTGTGTAGCTCTGTTTGGGGAGACAGGGGGGGCTTTGAGTGAGTGTGAGGAGAAAGGACATGTGGTGCACCTTCAGTACTTATACACAGACTGTGAACTTCAACGATGACCTATTCAACAACTGAGGAACTAGCAGACACGACGGCCGCGCGGATCCTGGAGGACTTGGTAGAACCTCTGCTTACCGTTCCACGAGTCTCTGCGAGCTGGATTAAAAACAAGAGGGAAGGATTAAAGTGCAAAGAGGCCAGTAGAGAGTGATAGGCAATCCTGCAGCGGAGAGCAAAGGGCCGCCTCTGAAGGGCTGCTTCATTAACCACCGATGAGATCTGAGACCTCTCCCTCTGCTCTGTGACCAATCGGTCAGTCCTCAACCACGAGGCACTTGACATGCTTCATAAAAACAGCACAGTTGACAGCACAGAATGTAGACCCTGAAATAATAGGGTGAGAAGGAGAGGGGGAGGTAGAGGACAAGGAAGACACTGAAATGATAGGGTGAGGAGGAGGAGAAGGAGGTGGAGGTAGAGGTGGAGGAGGAGGAGGAGGAGGTGGAGAACGTAGTTACTGAAATAAAATTGAAGAGGAGGAGGAGGCGGAGAAGGAGGAAGGGGAGAACAGGGGAGGGCATGGGGTGGTGGTGGTGGGGGGAGGTAGTGGGGGGGGGGGCAGCGAGGCGAAATAAAAGGTGCTGGCGGTGGACTCTGTTTTATTCGCATTGATAAGTTCACCTACTGAGACACGAGCCTCCAACAACCATCTGGTCTTGTCCTGTTATCTCTCCTAGCAACCAGACTGGCCTGCAACCCCTTCGCCTCTGCCATCAGACCTGTGCAGCTTATCCAGAATGCTGCAGCCCGTCTGCTGTTCAACCTCCCCAGGTTCTCCCATCTCTCCTCCACACACCCTTGACTGGCTCCCAGTAGCAGCTCGCGTCAGATTCAAGACCCTGGTGCTCGCCTAAAGGGCAGTAAAGGGATCAGCCCATAATATCTGCAAGCAATGGTCAGTCCCCGAACCCCGGTACGAACACTTCTACCACCTCTGCTGGCCGCTTGGTACCGCCATCTCCACAAGGTCATGGTAGCTCAGCTTGGTCACAGCTCTTAACTGTCTTGTCTTGTCCTGTCTTGGAGCCCAAGAGGTGGAATGAGCTTCCCACCATTGTCAGGACAGCAGAGTCACTGCCTATCTTCCACCATAGACTAACAACCCATCTCTTTACATTACATCTGGGCTCCTCCTTCCCAGACCTCTACACCTCCTTCCCAGACCTCTACACCTCCTTCCCAGACCTCTACACCTCCTTCCCAGACCTCTACACCTCATTCCCAGACCTACATTTATTGTTGCACTCCTCTGTGGCACTGTCACTTTTGCATTTCATTGTCTACTTCTCTACTACTGTGACTGCTTCTAGCACTTAATGTTCTAGAAAGTTTTAATTGTGATTATTGTGCTGTATAGTTGTTTCACTTACTTTAAGCAAATGTACTTATCAAATGTAAATACCATGTAAGAACCACCAAACAAGGATCTCGACGACAGACTCACAGAAACTAGGGGGTATCCCTGGCAACCTTGCCAGAGTGGTTTTGGGCAGCAGTGTAAAGAGATTACAAGCCTACGTTTAAAAGGAGGGGTGTCCTTTTTTCCATTTTTATCAGATTATTGACATAATTAGCAGCATGAGCAGCAGATTGCAGAGTGTGTGTTTGCTCTTGTAATGTGGTTACAGGGTTGTCGAGGGCAGGCCAACGAGGAGCTGTCCTTTGTCAGGCAGGGTGTGGGAGTGGTGGGTGGCAGGCTGGGTGGGCTTAGGTGTGTGTTGAGCGTGGGGGGGGCAGGGCAGGGTGGCAGACTGAGTGGCGGGGCTTAGGTGTGGAGTGGGGGGGTTGTCTGGGTGGCAGGTGGACTTTGGTTCCTCTCTCCATTACACATGGCCGCTCACACAACAGCTGAAGAAAGACTTCACACCAAACAGATTAGACATGCATGATTCATTCACCTACCCTTCTTGGCTTCTCCAATGAACGGAAATAAGCCCCCAAGCATAATAACACGTACTAAATAAACAGCTAGTGATCTATTGCTATAAGTGGATTTCATTTAGGACGTGCTCTTATTCTTGAGACAAGAATGCAAACATTGAGACCATTCTAATTATTTGCCAGACCAGACAATGTGACCAGTCTTTGCCAAGTTTAAAACACAAGCTTCTTCTTCCACTCACAGAGAGGCCACACACAGTAGCTTACACCTCCGTTAAATCAGTATTGCCCGAACAACCACCACCTAACCTAACCTACAGTGTAAGACACCATCTGATTTTAACCCCCACCATGCATAGCTGCAGTAAGCACAGCAAAGTTCATCCCTTCCTACAAAGCTGGATCAATATCACTTGACTGCAGCAATTGAACTGCTCCTCTCCTCTCCTCTCCTCTCCCTGAGTCCTCACAAACAATATTGGGGATTTCACGCCATCGACTGGGAGGTTCTGCAGCTCTGAGTGCACATTAGTCACGGAGCCCCTGGCCGCAGCAACAGAGATGATAAAAAAGAGCCATAAGGAAGAGCCATCTGTCAGCCAGTCAGCCCATGCAGAGAGGGAGAGAGAGACTCAAACAGAAACTCTGGTCATTTTGTTGCAGGTACAACAGATGTTGGGGGAGAGATTGAACATTGCCACTGTTGCACAGCAACATCACAGACACCCTGCGATGTGGCCCTTATCTTCCCCTTGGGCAAGCTCACTGCACACACACTCACTGACGCACGCACGCACGCACACAGACACACACCAACACGACACACACATAAGCACAGACACGCATGCACGCACACACAGACACACGCACAGCGGGGCAACCTCCTCCAGACACACACAAAGAAACATGTTCCAGGAACGCTCGGAGACACAAACAGCACCAGGAGCACAGTTACTGACACCATACTGAGAGAGAGAAAGGTGGTGGTGGTGGTGGTGGGGGGGGGCAGAGAGAGTGTGAGAAAGAGAGAGCGAGAGAGGGGAGGGAGAGCGAGAGAGGGGAGGGAGAGCGAGAGAGTGTGAGAGAGCACTTACAGTACCAAGGGTTAATTGGGACAGAGTGACAGTGGGCATCTCTCATTTTGTGGCACATAAGGAGACCAGCTGGGGTCCACTGTTCCACAAAGATATGCCTTAGCTAACCAACACAACGAGAACAACAGCTTGTTTTCTAACAAGCAGCGAACTCCAGCTGCGGACCTAGAGACATGCGAGAATGATGACTGGCTAGCAGGTCTCAGTAATTGGACCCTATCAGACACATGCAGGCTGACTGTGGCTGTGGCCACGGCCCGGTCTCTTATGGATGGTTCTACATTCATGTGAAACATGCAGCGAGGGTATATCTACTGGAGAATACATAATAGATGAACGCTTGACACAGTAATAACTTAATAAGTAATAATCCTCTAACAATGTATTTGCTTCCAGCTGTGCGGTAAGCGTACAGCAACCACTGAGGCAAGGGGAGGATAATGACACTGAGACGGGATTGTCTCTGCTGCTCCAACACGACACCACCTTCCACAATGACTCACACACAACTCCATTAAGATGTTTGCGCAATGTCTTTTTTTTTAATAATCGTGAATGCAGTTGATGCAATGATTGTGGGGGAGCCCGCTCTCGTTATCTGGTGGATGGACGGAGTACGACTGGCATTTACTGTGTGACTTCTGACAACACAGGCCGAGTCTGCAATGCAACCACACATAGCAATGTCTTACCATTGAGGTCTGCTATTGCTCAATGGCACAGCACATGGAAGTGCTTGGAGACCCGTCATTTGAAACCCACACAGGCACAACAGGATTGTGTCAGGGGAGGCTGGTGGAGGTAGAAAACGGAGGACGGGAGTCATTGTAATGCATGGAACGGAATGAGGAATGGTATCAAACATGCGTGCATTACAATAAGCCCGTCTTCCGATTTCTGCCTCCACCAGCCTCCACTGAATCATATGGTCAAAAAAAGTTGACACCAATCGGTATGCTTGTCCTTTTCCAGACACATTAAATTCTCCATAGAAAAGAGAATGATGAATCATCACAAGTGGTGCGTGTCCTTGGGTCTTCAAATAAAAAACGTTTTTATGATGATGATCATTTTTCTCATTAATCATTCCGCACTTCGCTGTGACTCCCAGCTCCCCTGCCCCTGCCTGAGGCCTCCCCGCCAGGTCCCTGTCCCCACGGCTCTTCTGATCATGCCTCAGCCTCACAGTCAGGTTCTTCCCTCCACGGCTCTAGTGATCATGCCTCAGCCTCACAGTCAGGTTCTTCCCTCCACGGCTCTAGTGATCATGCCTCAGCCTCACAGTCAGGTTCTTCCCTCCACAGCTCTAGTGATCATGCCTCATGCACACTCCTGCTGATTGACTTGCCTTTAATCAACACGCTTGTTAACGATGAGTCTGTAGATGCACCACATGTCTGCTTTATATTCACTTTTAATTGCATGATCTCAGAGACCCCCCACTTACTCTCTCTCTCTCTGTCTCTCACACACACAGTCTGTCTCTCTCTCTCTCTTTCTTTCTCCTCTCTCTCTCTTTCTTTCTCTCCTCTCTTGCATAGACACACAACCTCTCTCTCTCTCTCTCTCTCTTTCTTTCTTTCTCTTGCGCAATCACTCTCTCTCTTTCTCTGTCTCTCACACAGTCTGTCTCTCTCTCTCTCTCTCTCTCTCTTTCTTTCTTTCTCCTCTCTCTCTCTTTCTTTCTCTCCTCTCTTGCATAGACACACAACCTCTCTCTCTCTCTCTCTCTTTCTTTCTTTCTCTTGCGCAATCACTCTCTCTCTTTCTCTGTCTCTCACACAGTCTGTCTCTCTCTCTCTCTTTCTTTCTCCTCTCTCACGCACTCTCTCTCTCTTTCTTTCTCTCCTCTCTTGCACACACACACACCCTCTGTCTGTCTCTCTCTTTCTTTCTTTCTTTCTCTCTCTTGCGCACTCACTCTCTCTCTCTCTCTCTTTCTTTCTCTCCTCTCTTGCACACACACACTCTCTCTCTATCTCTCTCTCTCACACACACACATTCTCTTTCTCTCTGTAATTATGTCCCTGTAATACCAACACTGTTGAGTATCCTCCTGGGCAAGAGGACATCATTGCAACAGATTGGAATATGAACATGTTATACCATCATGTCTTATTCACATATCACTCAGGTAAATAAGGTAAATAAGAAAACTATTTCAAATAATAGGTCTGTTATAATCTGTCTGTTATTGTCACCTACCACTAAACAATGACCTACCATGTGTAATTTCATTCATACAAATATTAAATAAATGTCATCTGTAAAAACAAAGCAAGACTAAAAAATATTTACTTTGACTAATTTCTGATATGTCGCTAATCGCAAACTGCTAATGACATCATTGTTGTGAACAGGGATACCAGTCTGCCATGGTTTCCCAAGGCTAGGCTATTCATATTGGACTACATTTCGATATCAACTTTTTAAAGACAACTAAAGTGGACGTTTTTCATGCACTGTAATATGGCAAAAATAACCAAGTGAGGAACCAAATAAATAGCCTGATGTATAACTACTAGTTTATGTATGGCAGTTATTGCGACAGTGAAAGGCTTTGGATCAGTTATTGGAGCGAAATAGATCATATTTATAATAATAAAATAATCTCACTCACGTTGGTTAATCCGTTGAGGTTGACAATAAATGCCAAGGCGACTCAATCATATGGGATGGCAGTTGTAGGTTGATACAGCGAACAGGACAGAAATTCCGTGTTTGTACTCCGTTGACGGTAGGATGTGTTGCGCGTCTGGGTTGTATCGGGTATATGAGGAGTCACTGGCTCTAAGCGCGTCACCATATGCGCGTTCGTGTCGGGACTGATGTCAGCATTGGTCCCATAAAGGTGATGGAGAAGACAACCTGGTGCTGTCGCCAATGGTGATGTTGAAAGGAGAGAGAGAGAGAGAGAGAGAGAGAGAGAGAGAGAGAGAGAGAGAGAGAGAGAGAGAGAGAGAGAGAGAGAGAGAGAGAGAGAGAGAGAGAGAGAGAGAGATTTAGGCTACCATACCAGTTGTTATAAAATGTATATACTTTGCTAAATAGTGGCCTTGCATTGAAATCTGTCAACTGGTTTGATAAAAAGCAAGTTAAATGTGCGTCGAGGAACAGCCTCTGAGAGACAACAGTAATATAATAGACATATTGTTTGAATTGTCAGTGGACGAGACACAGGAAGGCAAACAGAATACTTGTTCTACTTCGCGGAGCTGGCATGGGTTCATGTGGCGGTGGGGGGTATTGAAGGAGTGAAGACGCAGCAGGTTTGTGGAGGACCCCCCGCGTGGCAGCATGCATTATCAGCACATGGCTCCCCGGTAAGAGCGTGCGGCGGGCGACCACCGACACACACCGAGCGCTCGCTCTACTGCGCCACGGGCACTGACAGCTCTTTGATGGTGATACGGGTGTAGCGCCCGACTGGTATTCCCAAGGGTCCCACTCTAGCTGGCGTCAAACTGGCAACTCCGCTGAACTCACACACACACACACACACACAGACACAGACACAGACACACAGACACACAGACTCAAGTGTAAAATATATTCGCTGTTTAATTAAAACTGATTGTCATGAAGAGAACATAATACTTCCCCATACAGTATAAGCCGAGTAGGCTAATGCAAATGAATTATATTTACACGTATGTCACATGTATATACAAAAGATAACGCACACATCACAGAGTGAGTCCACAGGTCAAGCAAATACAGCTTTGGAAACATTTAGACAGAAAGGCTTTTACCCAAACAACCTCCTTCATTTCACACAAAATCAAGAGACATTTCGTTCCAGGCCCTCTGTGAAACGGGTGGGTAAATGAGCAGGAACTGTACAGTAAATCCACTGTCACATTCTTCCAGCCACCGCGCATCACCCAGGGTGCTGCCGTAGAAGAGTGTGCAGTTGCCGAGGCCTTTGGATGGAGAGTATGTTCCCTTTTCAAGCCCTGTCCGTGTTAATGACAGTGGTTTCTCTGCGACAACTTCTGATGCCTTCGATTACAGAAGCTGACTTAATATCTTACTTTGGCTACCAATAAGAATTATATATAATGATGCGTAAATTCAAGATTGTTTAAACAATTCGCCGTAAAACCAATCCAACCTAAATTCAGTGCTATTGATTTGAACAGATTAAGCACCTTCAGAGTCCACTGAACAAAACAACACTTTCACATTTAATTTGGGTTTTGAGAGAAATTCATTTCACAGTAAAACACTGCCCCCTACCGGAGTTGTAAGAACATAATAATTTCTAGCCCCACAATAAAGTGCCATCATTCACTCACTCATTTAATTCAACATGTGTAGCTAATTGGGCAATGATCACCGCATGTTTCATTTCTAGTTAATAATCTCAATTCGTGTATCGGCAGTGATGGACGCTTGGATTCGGACGGTGACACATGACGGTGAAGTCCTACTCCAACAGTATGTAGCCTAGTGAAGAGACCGTACAGGCGTTACTTCACCGCACTAGGAATGAAAAGCAAGCTGCGTTGCACTGAGAGCGAGCCATGCTTTTTAAAATCACTTCCTCAAGGCACATTAACCACTTTTTTTGTTGTTGTTGTTGCTGCTGTAAAAAGCTTTACCTCTGAAAGCTATAAAATGACCAGGGTGGCACGTACTCTCTCCGAAACATCTCAACCCCATTGTCGGAGAAAGTGCGGGTTGTCATGGTAACCGCGGGGATGCTGCGTGTTGGGCTGGGCGCTGATGACTTGACGCCGTGTAGACACACACACACACACACACACACAGACACACACACACACACACACACACACACACACACACACACGAGAGGATCTCGTTTGTGTGTCAGCACACGACAACTCTGACAAGGGCTCAGGCCCGCTTTAATACCATATCAGAATTTAGGTCTGTGCAAGGTGCCGCAAACTAAGTATGGTTGTATTACGTCGTAAAATAATGTCTGATGTTTAAAAAAGCAACGTACTCTACCCTGCCTTGAAATAAGCCTGCCATAATCACCCACCAAGTCTTCAAATCCCACTGATTATTGGTTACTGATTACCTTAAAACCATTCCCTTGTACAATCATCATGTCACCCACCAGGGAGCAGTAATGAGCCCCTCCTGGTCCTGTCCCAACAGGTTCCACAGCTGGTTTAACCCAGGGTTTAAACCATTCCCACCAGACTTCAGCTATAATTTTAACACAGGATTTAAACCAGTCCCATCAGACTTCAGAGGTGGGTCAGTGAGTGGGTAGTTCATGACAGTGTCACTGCCACAGGGTCCTCCAAGGGGTGTTTCAGGGGGGGCACCTCGTACTTGAACACCACGCTGAAGAGCTTCCCCCCGAGCCGGTCGGCCAGCCAGGAGTTCTTGAGGACGGCCATTTTGAGGCTCTCGCAGCTCAGGGTGGCGTAGTAGTTGGTGTGGATGGCGCGGCCCATGCCCTCGATGACCACCAGGTCTGTGTGGCGCTCACGCACAACCGTGGCCAACACTTTGTCCAGGCGGCTGGGGGAGAGAGGGAGAGAGAGAGAAGAGAGAGAGGGAGTGGGGGAGAGAGGGAGAGAGAGAGAGAAGAGAGAGAGGGAGTGGGGGAGAGAGGGAGAGACAGAAGAAAGAGAGGGAGTGGGGGAGAGAGGGAGAGAGAGAGAAGAGAGAGAGGGAGTGGGGGAGAGAGTGAGAGAGAGAGAGACAGAGACAGAGACACACACATTTAGAGGATTGAAATACTTTGAGAACTAATTGCGAAATGATCTGGTGAACCACTCGGGTGTGATACGGTAGACCTCTACCGACCTCAAGTCTAAGCAGGGAGAGCTGGAGCCACTCTGAACCAACGTCAACCTGTCCTCCTTCACCGCAGACCTGCAAAACACCACACGGGCGACAACAACCCTCTGGGTCATCAACTCTTTCCTTTTCAGGAGCTGTTACTGCTTTTAGTGCTCATATTTACATTTGCATTTACTTAACACACTGTATTGCTGATGTTGACTGACGTTGCAGAGCTGCTCTGCCTTAAGAATTTCGTTGCATTGTACACTTGTGTACGGAAGCAAAGCGCTGTGAGGAACGACCCCTTAAGGTCACATTTCACGGTTCGGAATCAAGGTAAAAATAAATAAATAAATAAATAAATAAATCAAAGTGGTCCGAAAAGCGCACCCAACCCTACATCGATAATCCATATGACATGAGTTACAAATGCAATAAACTAAAGTTAAAATAAACAATAAAAACAAACAAAATAAGCTCACTGAATGACGGGGTCCATGGCAGCGATTCGTTCAGTCAAGAACTGCAGTTCGCTGTTTGTCACGTCGTTCAAAGCAGGGCCAGAGTTGCTGGCGAGCACAACCTGAAACCCAGCATAAACAAACCATACAGCCAGACAGAAAATATCATTTGGCATAAATCTTTAATCTGATCGAGACAGTAAACAAAGCACTGTGTGTTTGGAAGAGCAATGAAGGTGCTTTTACTGTACTACCACCATGGCTGTATGACTTGTATTCTCCTCTTGCATTTTTAATCTTGTTGTCTTCTTCTTATTAAAAACTATTTTCTGTAAAGCGCATTGTATCGCAAATGTGTAAGAAATGTGCTACAGTGTATGCAGTACCAGTCAAAAGTTTGGACACACCTTCTCATTCAATGGTTTTTGTTTATTTTTTATTATTTTCTACATTGTAGATTAATATTGAAGACATCAAAACTATGAAGGAACACATATGGAATTATGTAGTAAACAAAAAAGTGTTAAACAAACCGGAATATGTTTTATATTTTAGATTCTTCAAAATAGCCACCTTTTGCTTTGATGACAGCTTTGCACACTCTTGGCAAGGTGTGTCCAGACTTTTGACCGGTGCTGTACATTAGGGGAGGAATCCTAACTCGAGATCTGCGCGGGTCACCCCGACATTTGCGTAAATCTTGCATGGATGTCAATAGGAAATCCGGCAGATGATTTTTAGGACTTTACAAGCACGGATCTTGGGTTTGGATTCCATCCTCAGTTATGATTTGTTTTGAAGGAAACGAGGGCTGTGTGCCAAATTGTATTCTTGCACTATCTAGAGTGAACACCATACTTGAACCCTATCAAGACACATGCAAGCTGATCATAGCTGTGGCCACAGCCAAGTCTCGTGGGGTGTTTCGGGGGGGGGGGGCACCTCGTACTTGAACACCACGCTGAAGAGCCCACTACCCCCCCACCTCCCACCCCCACGAGCCGGTCGGCCAGCCAGGAGTTCTTGAGGACGGCCATTTTGAGGCTCAGGGTGGCGTACTAGTTGGTGTGGATGGCGCGGCCCTGTATACGCTTTAGACAGGGTACAAGAACGCACTTTGGAACACAGCCACCGTGTCATATCTGGGATGTGGGGGTTCATTACCTCTGTTCCCCGGCAGAGGAGCTCCCGGACGAAGGGGAACACCCCCAGTATGATGTCTATCCCACTATTATCTACGAAAAACAAGGCACACTTATGAGGAGGACCCTGCAAGAGAAACAAGGCACACTGATCAGGAGAACGCTGCAAGAGAAAGCCAGTGTGCAATGTAATAAATCACTGAACACAACACTTGTTGTTAAATCACTGCCGGTGAGCAGAGCGTTCAATTACCACGCATCAGGTTAAACACATCACAACAAGTAGGCAGGCGGTATCTAGAAGATTAAAGATATATTTTCTCTTTCCATTTTTAATTAGGCGTTTAAATTGTGACGTGCGGAGCGAGACTTGTGAGGTAAAATTACCTTCAGCCTCTCAAGCCATTGGTCATACGCATCAATGAGCCACGGCCGCTCTGTGGAGAGAGAAGACTTGTTTACTTCATGGTTTATTGAACCGACATTTCCACGCGTTAAAATGTCTCCTTGGCAAAGAAAGATGCAAAAACTAAAAGGTCCCCTACAGTATTTTGACTACTGGCTAAAGTTTCTGGTGACAGCAACAGCAGGATATGTACAGGGGGAGGATATTGTCTCCTACCTTCCAGCTGCCGTTTGGCCTGTTCAAACCCAAACTCGGGATCTGACTCCAGGACACTGGAGTCAAGCAAAGGAGACAAGCAGAGGAGACAAGCAGAGGAGACGTGAGCCACAGTTACACATCACACTCGGACATATGTCTGCGGTCCTCTATGACTCAGTTGGTAGAGCGTGGCGCTAACAACGCTTAGGTTGTGGTTTCGATTCCCACTGGGACCGTATATACTGAAATGAAATGAAAAATGTATGCACTCACTGCAATGCAAGTCGCTTTGGCTTATCTTAACTAAACCTGACATCCCATGTTCAAGAAACCAGAGGAGCATAGGTGAACAACACCTGAATCCTAGCATCTCACACAGAGCCATGCTTCAGAGCTCACACACAGAGCCGGGGTCGGTTGTATCGCTGCATCAAATCCTCTCACCCTCCTCCTGAAGTGTGCACTTGTGTCCTCCCAGAAATGGATTGACGGGAATGGATAGGTGTACAGGCCCATGCTTAGACCAATCCTACGCTTCTTTAATCTGCTTCGTAAGGCGGACAGGTGCACACTTCAGGAGGAGGCTGGAGAAACGGGACGCAGGCTATACAGCGGCTGTGTGGTAGCACTCACTCAGACACGGCCTTGGCTCCCCAGTCAAAGACGTTCCCAGCCAGCAGGCCCCTGACCAGGGCGAACTGCCTCTGCTCCCAGCTCAGCTCCTCCAGGCACCTCACCGCCTTCTGGTAGTACTTCAGCGCCATGTCGTTCTCCCTTTGTTTGATCTGCAGGGGGCGATAGAGAGGCATCAGAGACCTACTTATCAGGTTTATTTGATTGATTATTACACACATACAAATAAAAGCTAATCAAGGCAAGTGAAATTGAATTGCCATCGTCGAGAAGAAATGCAAGAGAAAGAAAGACTAGACAAACAGGGGCACTGGAAGAGAGCGTTGAAGAGAGAGTGATGAAGAGAGAGTGATGAAGAGAGAGTGGCAGAAAGAGAGTGGCATATAGAGCGATAGAGAGAGTGATAAAGAGAGTGATGTAATCGAGTATAACCTTTGAGTAGGGGTCGGGGAAGTTGAACTCGTTTAAACAGTGTTCCCTGGTGTCTAACAGGCTTCTGACTGTCAGGGATCCGTACGCACTAGAGGGGAGGAAAGAGAGAGACAGAGACTGAAGGATCTATTTGCACAGTCAGGGCAAAGGGGACAGTATATGATGAGGAGGAAGAGGAGGAGGAAAAGGAGGAGCAAAGCGTTCAACAGTAGTGGGACATACTGTAGCCCTTCTTGCCTTTTGACCCTACCCCCTCGGGGCTCTCATCCACTAAGGCAAGTGAGACATCGGCTGGCTTTCAAGATAGGCATCTATTCAGACGATCAAGAAACAGTGTTGAGTTCTAGTCTAGTCTAAAAGGGGTGGTGGGTGAGTGGGCGGGGGAGGGGGGGGGGGCACTCCGCCACAGCAGGTTGAACTGGCTTATGAACAGATGAAAAATCGTCCCCCTGGTAACACTGCCAGCTGGGGAGGTCGAAGGGTGAGTGGGCGGGTGGGGGGGTTGTCCTTACAATGGCTGGTGGCGCAGGGTCTGGAGCTTGTGGCGGTACTTGTGACGGAACTTCTCCGCTCGCTCTGCGGCGTCTGGAGAAGCAGGCTGACTGGCCATCGCCCTCTTCACCACCTGACCAGAAACACAACAACACACATCAGCCCATGTGACCTAACGGCCCACGCCATGCAGTATATCCATGCAGGGAGACAGGAGGATGGTGTAGAGGACGCCTCATCATGACGTGGGAGAGGCCATGATCAGGGCTGCTACCCCCCCCCCCCCCGTCGCCACTGGCAAATACTGAAGCGAAACAGAATAAAAAAAACAGAATAAACAGAATTCTACGGACTTGGTCCAAATGCATTTAGTGAGTGCACTGAGGTGGCCTTACCCCATCCAGAGCCTCCTCGAAGCAGTAGAGCCAGTACTCTCGGGCCAGAGCGTCCTCCGTCAGGTCCATGGTGTCGGGGATGTAAGAGGAGGCGTCCTGGAGCAGAGGGAGGTTCACCAGCTGTCTCTCCAGACGGTCCATCTCCAACATGTCAAACTGGAGGGACAGACAGACACATGGACTTGGAGACAAGCTGGGGGGACAGACAGCCACAGCCACAGCCACAGCCACACACACACAGCCACACACACACACGAGACTGGACTCACTGAACGACTGAAGCACTCGTCAAAGGGACACCAACGCCCCCAACTCCTTCTATGTCAACATTATCATTTACACTTTCAGCTCTCAAATGGGAGGTTAATGAGCTGACTACAGTATTATGTGTAAAGACCAAGTACACACTGTTACTGCAGTCCCCACAGACCTGTTGCAGCAGTGCAGTGAGCGTGTTCAATTGTGCTGCAACTCAGTCAGTGAACAAACCACACTACCTCTTAGTGTTTAGCTATGAAGCTAGCATCCTGAGCGGAAGCAACACCTAAACTGCTCAGACCACTACACACAGGCAAGGCATGGGGGGGGGGGGGGGGGGAGAGTACTTACAGAAAACTGAAGGATAAGGTTAGGTAAACAGAGGTAAGAGATGGTGGATATGAAGAGAAGGAATGAGAACAAAACCATGTTAGATTGAAGAGATCAATGAAGGATGTTATCAGGCTTGTGGATATGAAAGGACAGCTGCTGTGACATTTCAACAGAAAATATCAAAACCACAATTATCTCAGAAATCTGATAAGAGGGTGGAGGGGGGGGGGTAACTATAATAATGGGCCATGTTCCCAGCCTCCCATGGCCCTTGAAAAGCATCCTAATCAAAGTAATTATGGCGTACTTCAGTAACACTGGGAAGTCTCTAGCTTGTTGAAAATCTATGAAAACATTGCTGCCTGATATCCATAATAATAAAAAACATCAATAATATACAAATATAAAACATAAAACACATAAAAATGAAGCTCCAGCCGTCACAGGGATTATATTATATTATAGCTCCTAGATTATATTCACAAGTTTTTAGAGCAACAATGTCTTCTGGGAAAAAGCTTTGATGCAAACAATTCACGTCACACGAGATGGGATCTAATGATGAAAGGCTGTGGGGAAGGAGACGACGTCAATGGAATGTCAACATGTAGGGTATGAGTGCCCCCTGGTGGCCGTACAGGGTTTTGCTCTTTTCTTTTCAAGTTGTCCTTACCGTTCCACTGCGTGCACGTTGCATGGGGTTAAGGTCAGGAGACACACTCATCAGACCAGAGCTCCCAGCATAGTTTTCCCCCCAGCTGTACTGGTTTGGATCTAGGCAAGAATATACAAATATTACGTGAACTCGTGGAGAAATGCTGAACCAGCCGAGGGGTGTAATAAGTCTCGGCAGTGCCATTTACACACACACACACACACACACACACACACACACACACACACACACACACACACACACAGTGCCATTTACTATGACAAAACTAACGCCGTGGATGGAGAGATAGATGACTCACTCGCTTAAACAAATGTATTTGTAAATGTAAGTCGCTTTGGATAACGGCGTCTGCTAAATGCCATGAACGTAAATGTAAGAGCTAAATGTAAATGTAAGAGCTAAATGTAAATGTAAGAGCTAAATGTAAATGTAAGAGTGAATCCAAAGACGAAAGAAACATCTCAACTTACTGTCCTCCTCTGCTCCCTTGAGGAAGGCTCCGATGGCGCCCAGATATCCTTCGTGTCTGAGGAACAGCGCCTGAACTTCACCCTGCAAACAACATTGTCTATAATAAGAGGAAGCAGAGGCAGAGGAATCGATACAGAGGAGTACTGCAATATTCTTTTTCACAAGACTACCACGTATTCAGCCCCAGCATCAAGATTCAAGACTTTTTCTTTTGGGGGGTGGGGGGGGTCGATTTGTTCCCTGAGTTATATCAATAATGTATTGTATGCGTACTGTACAATACTGACTACCAAAGCGGTACACACAACACAGTTGGTTCAATTTTCAGTAAATGTATGTAGTAACACAATGCGTTGCCATATGTATTGTATTGCAATAGTATCGCATTGTGATACGTTACACAACGATTGACAACAATCAGATGTCTGTCTCATTCTGACAACTGTGAGGAGGAGAGTATACACTCACTGAACACTTTATTAGGAACGCCTGTACACCTTCTCATGGTGGAGGTGGTGTAATGGTGTGGGGAAGGTTTTCTTGGCACACTTTGGGTCCATTAATACCAATCAGTCATCGCTTGAATGCCACAGCCTATTTGAGTATTGTTGCTGATCATGTGCATCCCTTCATGGCCAATTGACTCATCTTCTAATGGCTACTTCCAGCATGATAATGTCACAAAGCAAAAGTCATCTCAAACTGGTTTCATGAACATGACAATGAGTTCAGTGTTCTTCAGTGGCCTTCCCAGTCACCTGATCTGAATCCAATAGAACACCTTTGGAATGTGGTAGAACGGGAGATTCACAGCACCTAAAAAATCTGCAGGAATTGCGTGATGCAATCATGTCATCAGGGACCAGAATCTCAAAGGAATGTTTCCAACATCTTATGGATTCAAAGCCACAAAGAATTGAGGCTGTTTTGAGAGCAAAGGTAGGCCCTACCCTGTATTAGTATAGTGTTCCTAATAAAGTGTTCAGTGAATGTATGTGCCATTTCCCAGACGTCCCACGTCCCTGTCAATGCATCCTAGTGTTCCATTTCCAATCTAGCCTCTAGGGACATATTCCCCCATCCTATTCAGCTGATAACAGACCCAGTTCAGTGCTAAATCTAGATCCCAAGAAACTGTCACAGATAGTGAGACAGATAGACACATCCTGAACGACAGACAGACAGACAGACAGACACATCCTGAATTACCCAGAACCTGGACGAAGACTGTTAGGAGCTGTACCTGTAGGGCTGACCCCAACCATACTGTGCTGGCTTGGACATTTATTTTTTCTTTCACACTGTCCTTTCCAGCACTGTTACTATGTTGGATGTGTAACCAGGCGAGCCCAGTGCAGCACAGCTCAGCTCAGCTCAGCTCTTAAAGGGTTATGCTATGAAAACGCTGACAGAGAAGAGCTCAGCCTTGCCTTGGTGAAGAAGTTGATGCTGTAGGTGATGGTGTGCATGGTAACGGGGTGTCCTCGGATGAAGAACCCCCCGAAGTAGACCCTGGTGAGGTTGTGGAGCTTGGCGTACAGGCAGGCCAGCTGCCCGATGTCGTTGCTGATCATGTGGAGCAGACTCTTAGCCATGTCTTCTTTAGAGAACTCTAAAATGGAGGACGGAAACTCGGCAGGTAAACATACAGATAACACTGCATGGCCTCCTGTGTATCTGGTTCTAGCTAAACAAACATTTACATAAAAGGCCAGCAAACCCCTGCCCCATGTGAGTGGCTACAACATTTAGGTTGATGATTTATGACTAGGCTTCGTCGTGGAAACATGAATGGCAAAACAGAGTGAGAGGGACAGGGACAGAAACAGGGAGAGGGACAGGGACAAGGAATGGGACAGGGAGGTAGGGAGAGAGTAGTCCCCATGGCTGCCTGCCATCTCTACATTTCTCAACAGTAACAGTATGAAGCCCAGAGTCCACACAACAACTAGGTGAGAGGTCAACAGTTAGTGCCTTGTGTTTCACAAGGAGACATTGTGATGGCTCAGCTATGGGAGACATTGAGACACTGGTTACAGAGGCCAAACCAGAGGACTCAAAGTACTGTCAGGCCTCTTACTTCACCTTTGTCAGCAGTGGCAGATTTCCCAAAGCTGCTGGCAATAAGGTCCCCAGTCAAACCCAAGGAGCCATAGGATCCCCCGTAGATATCTTTGACCAGCATGTCCACACTGGTGTGCTGCCCCTTGGAGGCCAGCTGGAGAAGCTCATCAAACCTCTGGAAGAGAGAAGAGAAGGAAGACGTTCAGTGCCAACGTGGATAGCTTTGTGTAATTTGTAGCAATGCCATTGAATAAGATGAGTCTCGGGACAGAGAGCATGGGACAGTCTTACAATGCACACACACAGCAAGACAACAAATAGCTTCTGTGTTTGGTTTTTTAAGTCAACTGGCAATACAGTCAAGCAGTCAGTCCATCAGACAATAGGCTACTACAAAAGGTAATTTAAACAAGGTGGGTTATTTTACAAGAGACTGCATTGAGATGGGGGGAGGGGCTTTACCGTTGTTTTGGTGAGTAAAGCACCGAGACCCCAGAATGTGCCACCTCCTATGGAGCTTCCTCCAATGCGCTCAAACTTATCCTCAGACTCAACCTGTTTGGGAAGACAGAGAGCTTGCCTGGTGAGCCAACGGGTGAAAGAGAAACAGCGAAATCCATATAGGCCACATGTGTCTCAGCTCAGGGATTGTTACCTTGACGATGGACACTCCGGAGCCTATGTTGATGAGTAGGTAAGGGAAGATGTCGTGCTGAGTGTTCTGGAAGCGGAACTCGGAATCTGCATGCTTGGCGTAAACAAACGCCTCGCGGGGAATGTTCCTCAGCACAAAGTTGCAACCTTTGATCAGGCAGGTCATCTCATCCTCCTTGTCCACCCTAACACAGTGCAATACATGTAATGAGTCCCATTACAAGAAGAACAACCTGTGCACACTAGTCACTTTGGTTTTGAGATTTCAAACACACAAAATCGAATAAAAGACAGTTTCATCTTACAAATATGGAGACAGAAAATGTGTGTGCCCCGCCCCTCTCAAAGGTGCTCGAAAAGACTAAATGTCCAAAAAGCTTTCGAGCAATGAGCACTCACTTGAGCTTCAGTTTCTTCTCGATAAGATCTTTAAACTTGTGAGCCCCTCCACCAGTGGCTTTGATGACTTTGGTGTCCGTGTTGACCAGGTGGTCTTTGATGAAGTCCAGGCAGGTTTCGATGTAAGCATTTTCAAACTTGATGAAGTGAAGGCGAGCAGTGATCTCCTCCTGCACAGAGATCTCATAGAGGGGGTCACCCTCCGACTCCTAAGAGAAAGGGGCACAGGTCAGGAAGGGGCCTGCCCAGGCCAAACACAGCACACACTCACTGTCCCAACTCCACATTTCTAGATCACTTTAATCGTTTTATACAAATTAAATTCTTTCATAAGACAGAAGTTGGAGATACCCCTACTCCGAGTACTCTTCTTACGCAAGGGCTTGTTTGACAGTGTACTGAACAAGCAAGCAGAGAGAGCATGACGTGCTGGTTTTCAACCCTAGAGGTCTAAGCACTGCAATCACACTGCATAGCTGTGCATTTGAGCAGTAAATCGTTTTAGCCTCACCATTGAGCACTGACATAGATATGCTATTGTTGCTGGGGAAATGGCTTAAAAAGCTCACAAAACGTTGGACAAAAATCAAATAAGTTAGTTTGGAAAAGCTAGATAACGTGTTCTTTGCGCATGTTAAAGGTCTTGTTGTTTGAAACGGACATGATTGTTATCAGCTGACTGCAAATACTATATGACCGTCAGTTATTGATTTGTGGTGTGAATGGCAAACATAATGGTTAGTCAGTTAGTTTGTTAGGAGGACATACTTAGCACAGTCCTCCCTGGCTATAGTCCACCTAGGGAACTCATTTACACGTAACATTAGCTACCTTTAATGAGTGGTCGAATGACCGGACTTTCGCTACTTTGTGTTGTACAGTGGAGTAATAGGCAAGCTTCGTCAAAGATCCACCTGTCAAAAAAAACAAAAATACAAGTGAGGTGTTGTTTTCTGTTGTCACGTGAGAAAACAAACACACTGTTGACAGATCAGCACGCATGCAGCTAGGCTAGGTCAATGCAACCTTTGTACTTTGAAAGTTGATTAACATTTACAGTTGTTTCACATGTACTACTGTCCACACAATTCAAGCTGGTGAGATTGGTAGCTTGCTGGTTAAACTACACTGGACATACAAGCTAGCTATCTAAGTAGCTTGCTAGCTCTGCCTGCAATCAAATCTGTACTGTCAAAGTAGCTAGCCTGCTACGCTAGCAAAGTGCAAGCTATGTTCAAACAGAGATGACTGAAAATTGTAAGTTGGTATATCCAAGTACCTATGTCTATGGCGAACATCTTTGCATTTTCCAAATTCCTAAAGATCTCGTCGGGTGGGAGAGTAATGCTTTTATCCATGCTGTGACTGCTCCTGTCCACTCGATCACATTCCGCCATGGTCAAATTTGCTAAGCAGGATCTCGCTGTCGGTGCATGCGTGGGTCCTAAGTCCCACCCGCTGAACAGAGCTGACGGTGCGCTTTTTGCGTTCAGCGCTCCGGTAACTCGGCTCGCTCTTCTATTTGCCTACTGCGGTTCAGTTTACATATTTAGCGCGTAGAGAACAATCTCGCTAATGGGACTTTGTCAAAGTCAGTAGACGAGACAACACGTGATAGCTAGTGGTGTGTTTTTCCCCTAAACATTATGAGTAATTGACAGCGAAGCCTTAAACCAGTCAAACCGAGATCCGCGAAATAGAAGGTCTATCGGCAGGATTAAGCAATCCGAGACTGGGGCGGGTCAACGAATTAGAACCGAAATAGAATAGCAGAACCAGAAATGTGGGTTATGGCTTCGCTGCCAGATGCTCAGGAGAAAAACACCGTTAGCAGGTGTTGTGTTAATTCCTGCAAAAACTCAAAATGACACAACACACCCTAAAGGTGTTCGAGCATTAACCATTAATCATCACATTGTTGATCCCGACCTCATGCGTAATGATGACCTGTTTGACAACTGACACAACTGTGTGGAAGGACTTCCCGCCTTGTGAACCACCCGAAAGATCGAAAACAAAAAAGATGAATAAACAATATATAATTGTTATATATGTAAGGTGAAGTCTCTCAGCAAATCACACCTATCACCCTAATGCATCTACACGGTGGAACTACCCAACACGAATCCTTTGTGGCACCTGACAGTAAGAAAGACGACTTGCCACTCAGATAAAGTGCAGTTGACAAGGTAGCTAGCTACCTCGACCCATGTCGTGAGCTGACAAGTTGTGCTGCGTCGTCGTCTGTCTGTGGTAAGTTCTTGAATGCAATAATAACCTTGTAGTATCAAAGTATGCAATCCTCTTAAACGAAGTAAATGTCAGTGGTCAACTATGTGTTGAGCATTTGAAGACGACGGTAACTGCTAGAAAGGAGTGAGGGAAGAGGCGGCAGGCCTAGGCCCAAATTCATATAATTCATTTAAAATCAGATCGTGACTTCACTGCACAGAGATTTTAAACGTTGTATTTAGTTTGCGAATATCAAGCCTATTTGATGATCACTGTCTCCACCGTTTCCGTAGTTTAGTGGTTATCACGTTCGCCGATCACGCGAAGTCGTAACAGATTTTGACTTTTTATTGACC
Organism: Argentina silus; assembly: GCF_951799395.1. Taxonomy (NCBI): domain Eukaryota; kingdom Metazoa; phylum Chordata; class Actinopteri; order Argentiniformes; family Argentinidae; genus Argentina; species Argentina silus. The sequence goes on along the minus strand of NC_139658.1, from coordinate 21,228,568 downwards.
TTTTCTTGCCGTGCTTTCAGACTGGGTTGGAATCCTATCTCAGGACAGCAAAAAAACCCACTTAAAACATATGTTCTTCATGAACTAAGTATTTCATGTAACACAACATGCGGATGATCTATAATTCATTTAATTAAAGGAAATATGACGTTTTATGTTACAATGAACTGTACCTTAACAGTGTCTATTTTACCTTGGGAAGACTGCAGTGCCTTTTCTCACACCCAAATCTTATCATACACTGCCCCTAGTTCAATACTTAATTTGCAAAAGTGATCCATATTTATTTTTCTTTTATCTTTGACCACATCATAATGACAAGCACCCTCTTTTGTCCTCATCTATGTTCAATCAGGACAATTTAAGCAAAAGACAACACATTTATCCAACTCCACATTTGAGTTATTACAAAGCACACACACACAACTGCTAAACTATGTAAATAACATATAAACACAACTGATCAATCTTGGTTGTATGTCTTTGAACCAAAACAAAAGTTGCATTATCGTGCTGGAAGTAGCCATTAGAAGATGGGTCAATTGTGGCCATGAAGGGATGCACATGGTCAGCAACAATACTCAAATAGGCAGTGGCATTCAAGCGATGATTGATTGGTATTAACAGGCCCAAAGTGTGCCAAGAAAACATTCCCCACCCCATTACACCACCTCCACCATGAGAAGGTGTACAGGTTTGTTCCTAATAAAGTGTTCGGTGAGTGTATATTGTAAAGAATTCTCTAACAGTGCAGAATATAATGTATAGCATATAGGCTATCATGATGCAGAACTCTAGCCTGTCATTGCAGTAGTATCTAAAACACCAGCAGGGACTTTATGAATGACTTGCAACACCTGCTGTAGCCACATGTCCCTAGTCTGTGCCTTCCTCAGATCCTGTGTCACCACATGCTGTATCGTTTCCGTAGTGTAGTGGTTATCACGTTCGCCTCACACGCGAAAGGTCCCCGGTTCGAAACCGGGCGGAAACACATTTTTTTCCCCCTCTCACCATTCAAGTGCCGTGGTGGTTTCTCTCTGTAGCCGTAACATTGTACTGAGATGATTGTCTAAAATTAACTGATGCAATGATGAAATAATGAGTTGAGTAGACCAAAACAGAGCTAGTCACCGTTGAGGGCTGCTTTCAGAGTTTCCGTAGTGTAGTGGTTATCACGTTCGCCTAACACGCGAAAGGTCCCCGGTTCGAGACCGGGCGGAAACAATATTTTACCTTCATCAATAGTACATAATAGGGGGAAAACACAGCAGGAATTTATCTGAATAAATTCTGGTTTAGCTGTCTATGGTGGATGTCTGTAGGTCTGAATGCATAGAGGAGAGACTGATCTTTGGTCTAGGATCAGTTAATACTATTAAGAGTGACCTGGCAACCCTGATTTCCAGTTATACCTCTTTTGTTTGCTCTGTTTAAGCCTTTAGATGCACTGGAGGTTATTGCGTTCACCCTTCCACCAACTGCATCAGGCAACGGCACTGTGGAGCCGCTGCAGGGTGAGGTCAGCTCTTATCTCCTGGACGTATACCTGTACAGTGTGTGTGTGTGTGTGTGTGTGTGTGTGTGTGTGTGTGTGTCTGTCTGTCTCTCTCCACCTACCTACCATAGAAGACAGATCCTTCTGATGTCTGTATGTAGTTGTACTGATAACTGTGCTGTTTTCCTTGCGTAGTATCTTAAGGACATTGTGTTTGTTTGTTCATATCTCCCCTAGCATCGCAGTGTGACCGTTCTGACACCAAAACCCAGCTTGTTTTGCAATTGCAATTACCCCGGAGGATGCACCATAACCTGCACCATCAACAAGCAATATCTGAGTGTCTGTCTACATCTCCCTCGGGGACAAAGTGAGCACAACTTTCCCCTCTGTCGGCTGGCCACTAGGGGACGTTGTACTCGCTGTCCATCTCGGTCTGTCTTCCTCTCCTCTCTCATTTACATTTACGGCATTTAGCAGACGCCTTTATCCAAAGCGACTTACAACAAATACATTTGTCTAAGGAAGTGAATCATCTATCCATCAGTCATCATAAGAAAAAGTAACCTATGCTAGGACCAGGGGCCATTGGCAGTCACAATGCTAGAAGAAGGAGGAATTACTTCCTCTTTTTTTTCCCTTTTGACCAATCGGTGTGGCCATCGGCTCCCTTTTTGATCCTCTCCATCATTGTGATGCACTTGCAGTGACACAGTGGAGGAGTCTAATGCCTGTTTTGTGTTATGCATTGGATAAGTGAGAGATATATTAGGCTATTCTTATATTAGGCTATATTTAGTTTTTGCGGCACACTGGGAATAGCCCATATGCTAATCAATTCATCTGGTAGTGCTGTTTGTCTCACCCATTTTGGTACTCAAATTTAAAGGATGTTTTTTATTGATTGTGTAGATATACTCAACTGTTCTGTTTCTTGTCTTATTATTTTGGTCCGTTGCAAAGTGCCTTTAAAAAGCTAGAATAATGGACCAACTGTAAAGGCTAAATCATACATAGTGACACTTTTGTATTAAAACATCCACACACAGAAATTGTAAGACAGCTTGGTTCGTTATGTGGATAAGTGCAGAACATTTTACAGTACGCATTCGAGCTAAATGGTTGGTGACAAATTAATTTAATCTCAAGTATTTGTAAATGAGTTTATTTCTTGACTCACATTCAGCATATCAACACAGTTCTGCTCAGAGGTGGCAGCTTTCAGGTGTAGACATAGTAAAGACATTTCTTGTCCAGAAACACAGTTTTTATATGTATTCTGTTTTCAGTTGCATGTCATTGATGGCTCTCATTATGGCAAGTTACTGTTTTTTCAGATATGGTATATATTTGTTCAGTTGTCAAATTAAATGGAGGGCCAAGTTTAGTGTCTTTTTAAATCATGATAATATACCTTACTGACTTGGCACTTAAAGAAATTAATGACTTGTCAGGGAAATACATAATGTATTTGGTATTTTAGATAAATAAAATATACAAAACACAAACTTATACATTTTAAAATTTAGTTGAACTTTCAATGAAGTCAGCCTTTTCAGTGTCAGTCCCCCTGTTCTTATAGTTAAGTTTGTTAAAGTCCTCCATGATTTCCACCATACTCTTTCCTTTGGTTTCTGGGATGAAATATATCATGAATGCTCCGCCGCAGATGCAGTAAACCACAAAGATCAGGAAACAGTATGGTCCCAGTCCACTCTGCACACAGACACACAAATATGAACAGTTACTGACCATCATTAACTCAAGGAACATGTACTGGTGAAAGAATGACAGATGCTAACTAACACTCAGGACCCATCTACCTATAATAGAGATTCGACAATACCTCATTACGGCGGTTTGTTAACTTACAATGCCTACTTCAAAGAAAATTATGTATTACTGTTTTAACTCATTTAGTGGGCGAATAAAGTCACCCAAATTGTCAACATTCTAGATTTTGTAGCCAATCAAAGTATTGTTGCTAGGTAAATACCACGTCAAACACTTGGCACTCTAGGTGGTGAGTCTTCCAGAATTCTTTGGCAGTTGGTGAGTTAATAAAGGTTCAGTCAGTATGAAGTGTGCGTCGAGTGGGGTCGGTATCTTACCACTACATATGGGAATAACATCCCAATGAAGAACAGGCCCACCCAGTTGGTTGTGCCATTGATGACATAAGCGGAAGGACGCCAGGCCTGCAGGAAGAGGTCTGCAGGGAGAGTATTAGACACTCCGGCTGAAAAGACAACAGAGTTCCTTTACAACCAGCTCTGCAGTTTACCTGAATCCCAACACAGCACATCACTCAATCCACTGGTGTATTTAAGACATGACACACATGAAGTGATTGGCATTTATAGGCAGGCATGTAGAGTACTCACAAGGACCAAGTCCATACACACAAATGACAGAGAAGATGATTGCAATGCTCATATAGGGTATCCATGGGTGCAGGTCCTGTAGAAAGAGAGAGGCAGTATTACCTCTCAGGCATGCTTGACGAAACAAAGACAGATAAGCCATGAATGTTCTGGCGCCCCGCTGGTGGAATGAGCTTCCCACTGCTGTCATGACTGCAGAGTCATTACCAATCTTCCACCATAGATTGAAGACCCATCTCTTCAGGCTACACCTTAACGGTCTCTCCTAAAGACCTCTTCACCCCCACTACCCCCCTGTACAAGTTTTTTTCCTGTTAATAATAAAAAAATAAAAATGTTTCCTTCTTTTAGCCTTGTGACTGCCTATGGCCCCTGGTCTGAGCATTGATTACTTTATCTTATGATGACTGATGGATAGAGGATTCACTTATTTGCTTACTTGCATTTGTTGTAAGTCGCTTTGGATAAAGGCGTCTGCTAAATGCCATAAATGTAAATGTAATGAATGTATAGAACAGTTACCTTTAGAGACAGCGTGACTGTCAGCACTAACATGATGACAGCCATTATCAGGTAACCATATCCCATCAGCTTTTTCCTGCCGGAACGCTCTATAAAAAAAGCCTGGAACGCAACAGAAAATGTGGATAATATACCGGTAAACAAAACATGGTTGATCACTTGATTGTGGCCAATGCACATTTCGCTCATGCTTGGCGTTCTATGGTGAAGTAGTGCTTTGGAACACTGTTATGTGAAAAGCGACCCGACCATAGAAACGACCTGTAGTGTGTAGACAGCTTCACAGTAATGTTATTCTTTGCTTTATGTGATTTCATATCCTGTCCTACCACAGTCTGAGACGACACTCACAGAGAGACAGACAGCGGTGAGCTCTGTTGTTCCAATGCCAATGGACAGGTAGTGCATCATGTCCACGTCCACGCCAGATTGTTGAAAGATGTCAAAAGCGTAGAAATAAATCTGATAGATAAAGACAGTAGAGAAATTAGGGCGATTCATCTTGCCAGCAACACTGTTATAATTATGGGTGTAACAAAAGAGTGATGTTGTGAACCCTAGAAAGAAAAGGTACCCTAGAAAGAAAAGGTAAAACAAATCCACAACAAGATTTGGGATAAGACCAAAGAAGAATGACAAGAGTTGACAGAGAGGGAAGCAGTTCATCAGAAGTGGGTAAAATGATGAATCAATTCTTCAGTTGCACTGTATATCGGGTACAGAATGACCTTATCAGGTAAAGGTTTTGACACTAGATTGTGTGATATGGGTAGAATAATTCACTCACAGCGTTAATGCCACAGAACTGAATACCGGAACAAGGGATGATCAGAGTCAGCAGCTGCCATCTCACGCAGCGAGAACAAAACACATCTAACACGGTTTTAGCCTTCTGGCCCTGTGAGCCGACTCTCTCCTTCTCCATGTCTTCAAGCTCCAGCTTCAAATCATCCTCTTGCCACAGCCACTGTAGAGCTACCACACACACACACACACACACACACACACACACACACACACACACTTCATATACACAGTAACATACAGTAATACATACGCTCAATCTATTATCTTACGCGACACGACATCTCTGGGTTCATAGAGCTGGCCTGGTTCACACACCTTTCTTGCAGCCCTCTGTGTCACCCTTGTCTATGTAGAGGTACCGGGGCGATTCAGGGTAGTAGAGCAGGGTCACGAACTGAAGAATAGCAGGAACGCCACCGAGGGCCAGGAGGTAGGGCCACATGTCATCTGTACCCATCAGCTCCCTGCACGAGAGAGACAGAGAGAGGTGAATGACTTATGTCACCACAATCCCATCTTTAATAGGGAATATATTTTTGTCAGCCCCTGTCAAACAGCTCTTTGTCATTGTTCTGTGTACATCATGCCATTTATTCATCCTGAGTGATTAGTCAGATGAGCTCAATATCTTCTTCAATATCTTGTACTTATGGTAATCCAGTGCACATAGTTAGGTCTGGAGTGGAGAAGGCGTTCAGCTGGAAAATGTACACAGGTGTTTGGTGTGTGAGAGCCCTGGATGTATTCCTCCTCCTCTTTAATACGTTAGAGAGTTGTGGTTTTACACTGCCTTGCACAGTGTGTGTTGACTAGCTATGTAATACTGAAAGTGGAAACTCATCCTTTACAACTCTGGGTGATTTTTGTACAACTGATGTAGGACATGTCAAAGGCACTGACCTGAGGCCAACTATTTGACCTATGACTTTCCCAACGCCAATAAAGATGGAACAAGTGAGGGTCACGAATCCTCTCAGTTTCTTTGGAGAGCTCTCACCCAGGAACATGAGGTGGACATTCAATCCAAGGCCTGAAAATATGGAGAGAGGTAGACAGGAGGAGATGTTACCACAAAGACTGCAAGCATAATCTCACATAGAGTCCACATGTACACATATAGCATTTACATTTTACATTTATGGCATTTAGCAGACGCCTTTATCCAAAGCGACTTACAAATACATTTGCTTAAGTAAGTGAATCATCTATCCATCAGTCATCATAAGATAAAGTAATCAATGCTCAGACCAGGGGTCATAGGCAGTCACAATGGTAGATGAAGGAATTTATTTATTTTTTTATTAACAGGAGAGAAACTTGTACAGGGGGGTAGTGGGGGTGAGGAGTTCTTTAGGAGGGACCATTAAAATGTAGCCTGAAGTGATGGCTCTTCAATCTACGGCGGACGATTGGTAGTGACTCTGCAGTCATGACAGCAGTGGGAAGCTCATTCCACCAGCGAGGCGCCAGGACAGTGAAAAGCCATGACCGAGTAGTGCGGCTGCTTCATCCACGTAGAGGCGGCGGTGCCAGGCGGCCAGCCAAGGTGGAAGAGCGGAGTGATCAGGCAGGGGTTTGGGGGCTGACCATTGCTTGCAAGTAGGGAGGGGCTGTTCCCTATGACACCCGGTAGGTGGGCAAAGGGACTTGGGTCTTGAATCTGATGCAAGCTGCTACCGGGAGCCAGTGAAGGGTGCGGAGGAGGGGAGAGACATGGGAGAATTCGGAGAGATTGGATGAGCTGCAGAGGCCTGATGGTGGAGGCGGGGAGACCAGCCAAGAGTGCATTGCAGTAGTCGAGAGATCACAAATGTTTGGACCAAAAGTTGTGCTGCTTCTCTGGTGAGGAATGGACGTATCCTTCTGATGTTGTAGAGGAATAATCTACAGGAGCGTGCTGTCGCTGTGATGTTCGCCACACAGGATAAGTGGTTGTCAAGGATCACCCCAAGGTTCTTGGCTGTATAGGAGGTGGTCACAGTAGAGTTCTCTACTGTGATGGAGAAGTCTTGGAGAGGACAGCCTTTCCCTGGGAGGAAGAGCAGCTCAGTCTTGTTAAGGTTGAGCTTGAGGTGGTGGGCTGACATCCAAGCAGAATTGTCTGCAAGACACGCAGAGACACGTGTTGCCACCTGTGAGTCAGAAGGGGGGAAAGAGAGAAAGAGTTGAGTGTCATCTGCGTAGCTGTGGTAGGAGAAACCATGTGAGGAAATTACCGAGCCAAGAGATTTGGTAGAGGGAGAACAGTAAGTGCCCTAGGACATAGCCCTGGGGCCAGAGCCCTACAGTCAGGGCTTGAATTGTGGGGGTATGCCAGTACCCCTTGTTAATATAATGGGGAAGAGTATACCTCTTGTTAGATTTAGATTTTGGAAGAAAATTCAAATTAAAACAAGCCGATTATCAAAAAACATGCATGTTTCTGCAAAGTGCTCCTTTCTCTCAAGATGCGATTGAGCAGGAGGAACATAATTGGCATCTCAGGAATGTTCATGGATTTGGTGCTTGTGTGAGTGTGTGTGTGTGTATCTGCAGATGCGTGTGTCGGGGGGATGATTTCTTGTTGGTTTACTCTTATCTGCTACATGGCAAACTAGGCTGAAGTTGCTTTAGTCTTAGCAAAACAAGTGAAGATTTTTTTTTTTATGAGCAATTCCTTTAATAGGTGTTGGCTATATTCTTATATTGTCTCAAAGGTCATTAGAATTGACCCTTTAGTTCAGCTTTAAAATGTTGGGGTAAAAAAGAACCACACACACATACCAACATTATATCCATAGAGAAATCTGCCCAGCAGGATCATCTCAAAGGACTTGGCCATGCGACTAAAGAGCATCAGCAGAGCAGCCACAACGGCCACCACGTCGTTGAACAGCAGGACTTTCTTCCTGCAAAATCAAACCGCAGGTTGCAAACGCTGTCAAACAGAGAGTGGGACATAAGGGAAGAGAGAAAAGTATGGTGTTAGTGTGCGTGTCTGTGCATGTGTGTGCGTGTCTGTGCATGTGTGTTGGAGTATCATGTATCACCGTCCGTGGACGACAGCGAGGCTGCCACTGTGGATAGTTCCCGCACATCCCCCGATGCTGAACACAGCTATTATGAAGGACCAGATGAGCATGTCGGTAGAAGACTCCACTGGAACCCCGTACCTCTCTATCCATGTCTGATTCACAAATCTCTGGATGTGCTACAGACAGGGACAGGGACTTGTTTAGTTCACTCAGATTTCACCCCCACTACTTTTTCTTTCTGACATGTGATATGAGACCTCACAGTTGGAGTTGAGCATTCTTACCTCTGCTGGAGAAGCCATGATGGAGACATGTAATCCATATTGAAATGATCCCCCGATTCCCAGTACCAACGTCAACAGGTAAAGCCTCCGGTACTGCACCTGGAATTGAAATCGACATCTTTATGCTTAATTAATCCACATGTAAAGTCTTGGCACCGATCAAATAAAGAGCAATATCTGTTATGTGTAGTGTTGGGGTGTAGTTCCATGTATTCGCCTTCCCTCTGCATCGACTTTTCTCTTCTTGGACATTTTGGGATTATTTGTAGATCTTTTTCATATCCATCACCGGTTTAGTCAAACGCCGATATGCGATCTAGCGGCAGGATCCCGTCATTTCGCGGGTCACAAATTTGACATGCATTGTGGGAGATGTAGTTTATGGTCACTGTACGCTGTAAAGCAGCGTAGACTTTTATTTTAAGACAATTATGTACTTTTTAAGCTCTCGCGGGCCATATAAAATGACGTGGCGGGCCGGATTCGGACGCGGGCCTTGAGTTTGACACATGTGGCCTATGTGTTTCCAGTATTACTTGTTTGCCATGTAGCGGAGTAAGCTACTGTAATTTTTCCAAACGAAAAAACGACAACAGAAATTAAACAATTTAAACATAGCAATGTTATTTCTGCATAAAATTTAGAAAAGTAGGCTAATTGGTAATTTAGTTAAGGACATAGTAGCTTCCCCAACACTGGAGAAGAAGATTATGACAGAATCAACACAGTAACATTGTTTCCCAGTACCACACTAGGACATTTCAAATTCATACAGTACCAGTCAAAAGTTTGGAGACACCTTCAATGGTTTATTTATTATTTTCTAGATTAATATTGAAGACATCAAAACTATGAAGGAACACATATGGAATTATGTAGTAAACAAAAAAAGTGTTAAACAAACCACAATATGTTTTATATTTTAGACTCTTAAAAGTAGCCACCTTTTGCTTTGATGACAGCTTTGCACACACTTGGCAAGGTGTGTCCAGACTTTTGACTGGTACTGTACATTGAGTCAGATATGGTGAGTAATGTGACCTTACCAGCTCTTCCAGTGCGCCTTTCGTCTCTGCCGTGGCTCCCTGGATGCTGAGTGGATCAAGACCACAGCCAGTAGCAGACTTGTCAGGTGGAGCACCGGGAGAATTCCCGTTGGGTTGGTCGATCTGTGGGCTGCGGAGCCGGTGAGCGAAGCCATTTGTGGGATGCGAGAACGGTGGATGGGCCGGTGGATTTCTGGGCTGCGGGCCCGGTGAGAGACGCATCCCAAAATCACCCCGGTCAGCTGAAAAGTCAAGGACCGTCTTGTTGTCCCAGTCCGTCCTTGAGCACAGCACTGTGGGACAGTGGGATCACCTGCAGTTGCGGGAGATGGAGAGACACTCTGGATCAGCATATCCTGTGTGCATTGCCGCCCACTATATACACTGAATGCCGTATTTAACTAAAAACCAGATCTAAACTAAACTGCTTTTAACGTCAGAAATATGTTGATCAGATGCAAAAGCAGGATGCCATTTGAGAGGTGACACCAACATCATAGTTCAGAATAACACACTACACATTACAAGGAGATAGGCATCAATAATCCAATTAAAGCAGAACTTGGGCCCAATTATGGGTTATTAGAGGTCCAGCCGAAGCAAGTCCACAAATTACATCATTGTTCATATATACAGTGCATTCGGAAAGTATTCAGACCCCTCCATTTTCTCTGCATTATGTCATGTTACAACATTATTCTAAAATGGATTCAATTAATTTATTTCCTCAACCCGCTTCACACAATACCCAATAATAACCAAGCAAAAACAGGTTTTTAGAAATTGCTGCTAATTTATTAAAAATAAACCATTTAAATATCACATTTACATAAGTATTCAGACCCTTTATTCAGTACTTTGTTGAAGCACCTTTGGCAGCAATTACAGCCTCAAGTCTTCTTGGGTATGACGCTACAAGCTTGGCACACCTGTATTTGGGGAGTTTCTCCCATTCTTCTCTGTAGATCCTCTCAAGCTCTGTCAGGTTGGATGGGGAGCGGGCTGTCATGTGCTTTTCACTGAGGAGTGGCTTTCGTCTGGCCACTCTACCATAAAGGTCTGATTGATGGAGTGCTGCAGAGATGGTTGTCCTTCTGGAAGGTTCTCTCATCTCCACAAAGGAACTCTGGAGCTCTGTCAGAGTGACCATTGGGTTCGTGGTCACCTCCCTGGACCTTCTCCCCCTATTGCTCAGTTTGGCCAGACAGCCAGCTCTAGGAAGAGTCTTGGTGGTTTCACACTTCTTCCATTTAAGAATGATGGAGGCTACTGTGTCCTTGGGGACCTTCAATACTGCTAACATTTTTTTATACCCGTCCCTAGATCTGTGCCTTGACACAATCCTGTCTCGGAAGTCTACGGACAACTCCTTCGACCTCATGGCCTGGTTTTTGCTCTGACATGCACTGTCAACTGTGGGACCTTATATAGACAGGTGTATGCCATTCTAAATCATGTCCAATCAATTGAATTTACCACAGGTGGACTCCAATCAAGTTGTAGAAACATCTCAAGGATGATCAATGGAAACAGGATGCACCTGAGCTCAATTTCACTTGCACCTGAGCTCAGTGTCATATCAAAGGGTCTGAATACTTATGTAAAGGTGATATTTCAGTTTTGGATTTTTAATAAATTAGCAACAATTTCTAAAAAACTTTTTTTGCTTTGTCATTATGGGGTATTGTGTGTAGATTGATGAGGAAAAAAAATAATTTAATCCATTTTAGAATAAGGCTGTAATATAACAATGTGGAAAAAGTGAAGGGGTCTGAATACTTTCCGAATGCACTGGATACTATGAAAGTCCATACTGTGACTGTAGAATGTACGCCTTGGTAAACATAACTGGAGACACTCCATTGACATTAAATATTTAGCTTGAAAACTTTGTTAACCTTGGGGTGAAACCTCCACAGTTCAGGGTGATGGTACTGGAAGGCAGGAGTGACCTGTAATATTTGCCTGCCAAACGTAACTAAATATGACTAAATACTAAATATTTAGCTTGCAAACTCTGTTGGCCTTGGAGCAAAACAGTCTACATAGAATGTTTACCGTGAACCGTGTATTTTCAAACTAAATATTTAAAGTCAATATTGTTTCAGAATCTTGGCTAAATCAACATTGCACCGTGTTAAAAGATTGGAGTTTTTGAGTGACAAAAAGCTGAATAGTTTAAAAAGTTTTATTTTAAATTTGGATTGGTGTGAATAGCTTAAAAGCTACACTGCCGATAGGTGTGAAATGTTGAACGCAGATTAATCAGTAAGAAAGCGCTGACTGATCAGTGAGAGAGTCTCCCCATTGTTCATTCTCTCACGCCCTTTCTAACGTTAGCACAAGTCCATCAGCCGATAGTCTTGGCGGCGACTTCCATTATGTTCAAACTGTATAAAAGACAAACCTGATCATTGTCTCTTTAGACTTGCGCTAAACTGACCCCCGGATCTACGCTGGGCTGCTGTTACGCTCTTGTCTCTTGTTTGCAAGCAATAAATACCGGACTCAGATATTGTGGCTACTCAGGACTTGTTTCTTGATTCTTACCTCCGAAGAGCTAAAGTACAGAGTGGTAAGTCCTAGACTTCCACCACAAACATCACAGGCAGAACTTGGGCACATCTCCAAGACACATGACACTCCAACTGAGTACAGGGTACACAAGTAATGTATTTATAAAAGACACAAAACAAAAGGAACATTTTGATCTTAGAACAGATCAGTTGATAGTTAATCACAGAGTGATATTAACAGGTATGATACCCAGTATGGGTAGATGATCCTCACGGAGGAACAGGGATGTTACTTATAACTCAAGTTGACTCAAATGACACATGCATCATCGAAGATGCTCAATATAATATCAATATGGCCATATCACTACAAAAACGTAGTTGGAACCAAATAAACTTTTCTCTCACAAATGTTGACCTTAAAACAGATCAGGAAACAAATCAGAAAGATTGAAGAATATAATACCCATTATGGGTAGAAAGCCCTCAAAGAGGGCAACTAGAGCTAAGATCATGTTGATCTTTAACATTGCAAACACATGATAAACATAATTATGCTTTGCCTACATAGTGGCTGTAACCTCAATGATATCATACCAACACTTCAAAAATGTAGTGTTGATGAATGCAATCAATTTCATAGAAAGAGTTGCAGTTCTTTCAAACAACCCCTGTATAAGCAGAACAAGAGGAAGAATTCTTCCTATTTTCATTGCAGTCTCTGACTTTAGTAGACCAACATGGTCTAATGTGTTTGTCTGAAGAGTGGAGCTCCAGTCTGTAGGACTCTACCAGGGCCTCCAGGAGGCGCTGTTGACTGGACTCTTCTCTTTGCTGATGCTGGGCTGGGCTGGGGAGCTCAGCTGAGGCAGGTCACTCTCCCTCCTCTTCTTATCAGAGGACGGCTGCAGGCTCTGGAAGTGGCTCAGAAGTCTTCTCTGGGGCTGTGTCTTCACCTCATCCTTTCACAGGAAGTGCACCATCTCTTGGACACACCTGGAGTAACCCTGATTGGCAGCTGCTGAGCAGGAGGAGGAGCTCACTGGCTTGTTCTGCTGCTGTCGTCTCAGGTAGCAAACTGTCATCTCCAGGATGTCGGCTTTCTCCAGCTTGGAGTCAGACTGCTGGTTGAGGATCTCTGGACCCAGGAGGGACTTGAGCTGCTCAACGCTGCTGTTGATACGATCTCGCCGTAACTTCTCAGCCAATGGCTTTCTTAGCTGCAAAAAAATAAAAAAAGTGAAAGTCGTTAATAACCTTAATCTGAAGTATTACATTGAGAATCATAATAAATCACATCAAATTGATTTCTATTAATTTGAATCCTCAATTTACCTTGTTGGTCAGACTCAGGTGCTCTTTAAAGTAGGTCATTGCTGAAGTGATTGTCGGTGCCATGGCTGGATCTCTGTGTAGAGTGAATCTGATCTCTTCTGGCTCCATCCCTCTTATATATAGTCCCAAATCTCCATATGAATGTGTGGGTCTTGGTCTATTTGGAGGTTCTCACAGTCTGTAGCCAATGGGTGAGCTTGGGGGGACAATGAGGAATGTGAAGTTGCCTCATGCTCAATGCTCTTATTGCTGGGGGGACAATGGCCAAGTCCCAGGGGAGCAGGTGGAGGGGTTGGGGGTGATGGAGAGAGACCCACAGAGCGCTGTGTGGATCTGGGAAAGTGGTGACCCTGTAAAGAGAGCAGATCTGCTGCCTGATGTTGGGATCAATGACACTGACAGAGCACATGCACATCATCACAGCATACACGTGCAAGAGTGACATGCATCTTATAATTTTCTGAAGTATAATGTTGTACCAACACTCCAATGCTAAATTTGGACTCTTTCACTAAAACTCAATATCAGAGTATATAGGATATATTGCTAGTCAGACATGATTCCTATGAGATGGAGTAGTCTAGGTGATACCAGGTCATGTGACTCCAGTAGAGGGTGCACAACACTGAGGTGATGATGTCAGTCCATCTGTCTGTCCGTCTGTCTGTCTGTCTGTCTGTCTGCCTGTCTGTCTGTCTGTCTGTCTGTCCGCCTGCCTCCCTGCCTGTCTGTTTGTCCGCCTGCCTGTCTGTCTGTCCGTCCGTCCGCCTGCCTGTCTGTCTGTATGTCCGCCTGCCTGCCTGCCTGCCTGCCTGCCTGTCTGTTTGTCTGTCTGTCTGTCTGTCCGCCTGCCTGCCTGCCTGCCTGTCTGTTTGTCTGTCTGTCTGTCCGCCTGCCTGCCTGCCTGCCTGTCTGTCTGTCTGTCTGTCTGTCTGTCTGTCTGTTTGTTTGTCTGTCTGTCTGTCTGTCTGTCTGTCCCTCTCTCTACTCTACAGGTCCATGTTTCCCAGACCTGCAGCAGCAGCACACTTCTCTCCTCTGAGCTCCCACAGCTGCCTGGCTCCCTCCCTGCCCAACGCTGAGCGTGCCCCAGTCACACGCCCCCTCCCCCCCCCTCCTCCTCTCTCTGGAGCTGGGAGCCACAGGGACCCACACACCCCCCCTCCCTCCTCTCTCTGGAGCTGGGAGCCACAGGGACCCACACACCCCCCCTCCCTCCTCTCTCTGGAGCTGGGAGCCACAGGGACACATGGCTTCCCACACTTCTGTCTGCAGCCTGCTCAGCCCCTCACACAATAGAAGTGTGTCTGCTCCCACAAAACCCCTCAGACTGTTCCCATGCAGGGAGAGAGGCTGGTTTATGGGCCAGTGTAACATTAGCAACCACAGGCTAACCATCTGGGCCGGTGATAACTCACTTCAGGGAGAGATACTTGTGAACAACATGGCAAAACTTTTATTGTTTATTCTCTACTGCTAAAAAATAACAAAACAAAAACCTCATAGCTTCCTGACCATTTTTTTGTATTGTCGTTTTAATGTAATTTTCAAGGGTTGAATTCTATATCGTTTACAATTGTTGGGGTATTGGAAATGTGTATTATAACGTTGACTAAATCAAAATGTGACAAAGTTATCAAACTGGTAGATGACCAGTTGATGTTTGTCAGTTATATATTTTTTTCATGCATTTGCTGGAACAGTTGTCTGACGACAGACAGGTGACCCTAATATATGATTCAAAGTTCCCTCCAATGTCTCTTCATCATGTCTTAAGATATATGACCATATCTTATTGCATACGTGTGATATGTTTTTGTGATGTGTTTATCTATTTTAATCATATGTATCAATAGGAACATGGAGGGGTGCTTTTCGTCCTAGCAGATGTGCCAGAGCAAACTCACTGTCTGTGTCTCAACTTGACGATGGGAACGTGATATTTCCACACGTTCCCAGGGACTGACTTGGCCCGACCTATTGGCATATGGCAGAAAGAACAACATCCCACCTGCTCTGTGTGGAGTCGGCTAATATATTCCTTGCCTATTGTCCCAAGCTAGGGGACCTCTGATTGGCTACAGAGCATGAGACAGCATGCAAGGAGTCGCATAAATAGAGAGTGGAGATGCAGAGATCACTGGAGAAGATACTTTGAACATACACAAGACCTGCAGCATCACAGGAGAGGAGCAGCCATAACACAAACTCTAGACCTCCGGCGAACGACGAAACTAAGATCAAGAACTCAACTTTATCCAGGACAAGCTACAAACTCAAGACCAACGTCTGAATATGTCAGCCTACTTGGACATGGCTCTTCAGGACAGCATCAAGGAGCAGCAGCTTAGGTAAGCTCAGGTTTCATCGTAGTGAAATACTCCAGGCCTGTACGTAACTGTTGTCAAGGTTGCAGTGATAGAAACTCAAGTCTGTGAGAGGGAGAGATGTTAACGGCGTGTCCTTGTTTTCCTCTCAGGTGTAAACTCAACATGTTGGAGAGGAAGTGCTGCAGTGGCGTGGAGAAGCTGAAGACTGTGATCGGAGAACATCTCCACAACGGGATCCCTACTGCGGACCTCCTGGAGAAGGCTGTGTCCTTTTTCACACTGAGGAAGGCCTTGCTGTCACACAACGGCTACTCTAAATGTTCCAGGGACATCCTGCGTCTGTTCCCCGCTTCAGAGGAGGACGTAGCACCACTCTGCCTCCAACAATGAACTAGACAAGATGCTTGGACTCAGAGGTCGAAAGCCAGGGGTCGGGGGTCACAGACCAAGCTGAAACAATGGTCTAGGACAGAATGATCATTGCACCGTTGTTGGTGTGGTTGATTACCAGTCTGGAGAGTGGTACCAACATGTAGTGGTCCCAGCATGGTGGGTTACTAACATGTAGTGGTACTAACATGGTGGGTTACCAACATGTATTGGTACTCACATGTCGTGGTACTAACATGTCGTGGTACTAACATGGTGTGGTACTAACATGGTGTTTTACTAACACGGTGTGGTCCCAACATATCTGGACCCTATTGAGTTGTTTTACATTAAATGTGAAGCTGTAGAGGCGTTTGAAATGCATTGTATGCATTTATATAAGCAGGGTTGTGCTGCTCTGTCGTTTTCTGTGAAAATGTGAACCCTCAGGTTTGATTTTAAAGATACACACTGCCTTATTTCAAGGTGGCAGATACATTCACACACCAACTGTACCTTTCTTTCTTAAAGGAGCAGATTATTGTTTTGTATGATGATGCATACAGCAAACTTGTTTTGTTTTACATTATTGTAAAAACCCAATAGGATTTGATTTGTGTAAATCGTTTTTTTTTTCAATGTTGTGGCCAAATAAATTCACAAACCTATTGCAACTCTATCTCCTTCATTTTGTTCTACACTCTGTAACGATGATGATGATGATGATGATGATGGTGTAGCTTGCATGCACTGTACCTGCACAGTACAGAATATTGATCAAATTGATTAGGAACAGAGAACTAGACCAGTCTATCAGCTGAATAGGGTCTAATTCTCCGCATCTAATGCGATAAGCGCATTTTGCAGCCTAGTACCATTGATACCTACTGATGCTAAGTGGCACACGGTGATGCTTGAGTCAGTTCATCTAAGAGAACCAGCGAGCGTAACTGATATGATATCAGGTAATTATCAGGTAATAACGCTTTTACCCAGTATTTTCTTAGGAAGCTCAACGTAATAAAGATGAAATATCTATGTGCATTTCCTGCCATAGTGAAGTCATAGTGATGACAAGCTGACGACACTGAGGTCAGCAATAGCAGGGTGAGAGAGCGTGTGTCCAATGTAGCACCCTTTAAAGTTACATCATGGAGGATTTTGCCTCTGGGGGTGCCCTTGAGCCAAAAGGGATCCCCCTAATAGTCAGAAATAATGGTCAGGAAATTATCTCATTGGTAAGAATGTAGTGCACTTTCCAATGAGCACAATCTTATTTTGTTTGTAAGCCTAAAGCTAAAAGTGTAGGTAAACGATGAGCAATTAAACTCCCAGCGTGTATCTTTAAAGGTGCAATCTGTAATTCAAACAACAACAAAGCGGGATGTCTGCCATTTTTTTTGGTAAACAGCTGAAGAATGGGGCTTGAGATGTGTAGCCACTCTACCACTCTATCAATGTGATAGACAAAGCTATGGATGCAACGACTGACCATCCGTGAGATCAAAATTATCATTTTAACCATGTTTTGAAGGTATACAGTGTTTGTTTACAAACAATGGAGTAAAACAAGCTTATATTTTGGCTTCTGACGGGGTAGGACAGTTGTTCTAAGCTCAAGCTGCATTTATATGTTATATTATTTAAGAATCAATGGCTATATCATTAATTTAAAAGTAAATTCATGGATGTACCAATTACAGATTGCCCCTTTAAAGGATTGTACTCAAAGCGCAGAGGCAGCTTTACCTGACTGAGGCAGCTTTATCTGACAGAGGTAGCTTTGTCTGACAGAGGTAGCTTTATCTGACTGAGGTAGCTTTATCTGACTGAGGCAGCTTTATCTGACTGAGGCAGCTTTATCTGACTGAGGCAGCTTTATCTGACAGAGGCAGCTTTATCTGACAGAGGCAGCTTTATCTGACTGAGGGAACTTACAGTTTGATTGAAGCTGGATATGCTTGACCTCGGTATGGGGAAATGACGAGCAGCATGAAAGCTAAGAAACTAAGACATTTCTGTGATTGTTTTTATTCGCAGCTTCATTTGAAGGATCAATACATTCATTTTGCGAAAATACATTTGCAGACTTAAAAATGCCTTCACAGAAGGTAAGGGATATTGACACATAGTAATGGAAATCAGTTTCCTCATGTTGTCTCAATTGAGAGGAATATACTGTTTGTCTGCCTAAAATGCAGACGTCATGTTCAATAAATGCCATTGTGGCATCTGCGATAATATGTTTGCTCTCTTGTTATGATATCCAATATCAATATCAAAGCAATATATGTTACATCTATACATACATATAACACACAGGTTACATACAGGTAAACATTGTTCACTAATCTTACCTATAAGGAAGGCAGTGAACATATATACCATCTCATTGATAGTTAAAATATTCCCATAGGGAAACAAATAAGCAGTATTCACTCTTCATATATAATTTAAAATGAAAATAAAACATTTCATTATCTGTCATTAAGTAAATATATTTCAGATTAGCATTTTGTTCGTAGATTCCGTTCTCAATAGATATCAAGAAATGTATATTCAAATATTGAATATAATTATTAGCTAATAATGGGCTTTTTACACTGAAAGCAAAAGAAAATAACTTCAAAAGTAGAAGCAAAGGCTATTAGGACCAACATGGTCAGGTCTTCCAAACCTCCTGCATTAGCAGAAGTGTAGGAAGAATTCTTCCTATTCTCATTACAATCTCTGACTTTAGTAGACCAACATGGTCTAATGTGTTTGTCTGAAGAGTGGAGCTCCAGTCTGTAGGACTCTACCAGGGCCTCCAGGGGGCGCTGTTGATTGGACTCTTCTCTTTACTGATGCTGTGCTGGACTGGGGAGCTCAGCTGAGGCAGGTCACTCTCCCTCCTGTTCTTATCAGAGGACGGCTGCAGGCTCTGGAAGTGGCTCAGCAGTCTTCTCTGGGGCTGTGTCTTCACCTCATCCTTGGACAGGAAGTGCACCATCTCTTGGACACACCTGGAGTAACCCTGATTGGCAGCTGCTGAGCAGGAGGAGGAGCTCACTGGCTTGTTCTGCTGCTGTCGTCTCAGGTAGCAAACTGTCATCTCCAGGATGTCGGCTTTCTCCAGCTTGGAGTCAGACTGCTGGTTGAGGATCTCTGGACCCAGGAGGGACTTGAGCTGCTCAATGCTGCTGTTGATACGATCTCGCCGTAACTTCTCCACCACTGGCTTTCTTAGCTGCAGACAGAAAGGAGGAATCATTAATAACCTTATTCTGAAATATCATATAAATTAAGTAAATTCAAAATAGAATTCTATCGACATAAATGTCCATTTAAATATTCAATTTACCTTGTTGGTCAGACTCAGGTGCTCTTTAGAGTAGGTCATTGCTGAAGTGATTGTCGGTGCCATGGCTGGATCTCTGTGTAGAGTGAATCTGATCTCTTCTGGCTCCATCCCTCTTATATATAGTCCCAAATCTCCATATGAATGTGTGGGTCTTGGTCTATTTGGAGGTTCTCACAGTCTGTAGCCAATGGGTGAGCTTGGGGGGACAATGAGGAATGTGAAGTTGCCTCATGCTCAATGCTCTTATTGCTGGGGGGACAATGGCCAAGTCTCAGGGGAGCAGGTGGAGGGGTTGGGGGTGATGGAGAGAGACCCACAGAGCGCTGTGTGGATCTGGGAAAGTGGTGACCCTGTAGAGAGAGCAGATCTGCTGCCTGATGTTGGGATCAATGACAGAGCACACGCTCATCATCACAACATACACGTGCGAGAGTGACGCAAATCATCTGGAGTAAAACTTACAGTGTTGCTAATCTCTTTTATCGGAGGATTCATACTTTAATGTGAATATTATTATGTATTATATGGAATAAACACTTGTCATGGCCTGAATAGAGGGATATGAACTCACTGGATGTTGTTGAACATTATTTTGTTGTTATGGCTTGATGTTGCTTCTTGAGCTGTAAAGGATTTGAACATGGTTTTATAGCAGTCTGAGAGAGACACGTTTTTCATATCATGCTCATATCACAGTAAGCATGGTCCACATGAATTGGGGTTCCATTCTAAACAAAGTGAAAGAAAGACTAACCAACTGTGACCAAATGTTTAAACTTTTTAGATCAATATCATGGGACAACACTAATTAGTTATCAAAAATGCAAAAACAAACAACTTGGGAGAAGTGATGTTGCACTACTGTTCATATGAGCTGTGTGTTGACAGAGGGGAGAGGATTCCTTCAGTGTCAGAGCCCAGCTGAAGCAGGTGTGTGTGTTCTCTGTCTAATTTACTGGCTGCTAGTCAGTGTGAGTAGAGAGCTGCTCTGAGTTTCCCACACTGAGTCCTGTGTGCTGTGATCAATGCACTACAAAAGCAGCTGAGTTCTGAATAGGCCATTAGTGAGCGCTATTGGCTGTGTGTTGTTCTATAGACAGAGCCTGACCACGTCACTGGCCATCTGGAGGGGGACAGCTAGCCGAACGGCACTACCTGACTCATTTAGCTATGCGTGCAATTGTATACAGGCACAATACCTGAGCAGAAATGGGCATGACTTGGTCTAAATTCACTGCCACAGTTCAAGTTAAATGTAATTGTATATGACGCAATATATCAGGCAATAGCTCTAGGCAACTATGGAACACATGAAAACATTGCACATCGGAAAAGTAGAAAGTCAAGATTTTTCTTCTCATAGTAAAAATACTTTAAAAGTTAGAGGAGCACCCCCCCCCCATTCCCCTCCTAAAGCGTGCCTATTCCCCAGGGTCTGTGTGTGTGTGTGTGTGTGTGTGTGTGTGTGGGTGTGTGTGTGCGTGTGCGTGTGTGTGTGTGTGTGTGTGTGTGTGTGTGTGTGTGTGTGTGTGTGTGTGTGTGTGTGTGTGTGTGTGTCCTTCCCCAGACAGTCAGGTGCTGAAGGGATTGAGGATGCTAATGATACTGAACTGTGACTCTGCTCTCCAGAACTTTCCCACACTCTGCCCATGGAGAAAGTCTCCTCTAGACAATAGAAGTGTGCCTTGTTAAATGCTAATGCTTCTCTACACAAGCAGTTCCCAACCGTCCCCTGGGGCTAACGTTTGATCGTCCTCAATTAAGAAGGTGCTAAACACAAATATTTTGACAGACAATTTAGTTTAGGACATCGGTTTGAGGACAAACTAAAAAATTAAAATACATTTATCCCACAGTGCTTTTTATTATAATATCCAGTAACCATCACCCCTCTGGGATACATCAAGTATTTATAATTTAATTGAATAATGTGATAAAATTACTTTGGAATCTGAATCTACATGTATTATCTCTACCATGCTCTATGAGTTAGTGTGGTTTCAGCCGTTTGGAAACAACAATTACTGAACATTTTCATATTAAAATTCAACAAACAAAATTCCTCTCCCTATGCCCTGACCTTCCAGGGTAGAGGTCCTGAATCTATTATCCCACAGGGGGTCTGTGAGTGAGTTCTACTTGGTTTCCCACACTCTGTCCATTCACTGCTCTCAACAGAGGAACAAAAGAAGTGTGTCTGGTTGACCATCACATTAGCAGTGGGGTCGGGTTGGGGGTTGAATCCAGTCTCTGAGAGTACATTATGCATAAGATATATGCATATCTTAAGGAAGCTTTCCGTGTATGGCAGGATAGTGAAGACGCGATATGGAACATACCTATCATTAATGAAACTAAAGACACTGCAGGACTAGGACCCATTTGCTCCTGCAAGTGATTTATTCGTCCCAGTTTAGATAATGATGTATTTAGTTCAGTGTCTGTCATTTCCATTCAAGATCTCACCAACACCACAGCCAGAGGCACACTTTGGGAGGAAAATCTAAAGAGGATAGCTTTGGGAGAGATATCTAAAGATACCAGGAAATCTAAAGATACCTGGAGATCTAAAGATACCAGGATAGCCAACCTGGCAGCATTATACTTCAAACCGCCAAATTATGCTTTGAATGCACTTTATTTTATATACAATCATTTACCACTTATTTCAGTCCATATAGTTCATGTTGATTGTAATCAAAGCAAAACTGTAAAAGAAAATATGTATTCAATAGTTCTGAACAATAAAACTTCTGTCAGTTAGAAAAAATGAAAATATTTGGTGATATTGCTCGAAATCCATGAATGAGATAAGCAATACTTGTAGGTGTACAATCTGTTTTGAAGTGCTTTGCTAACTTGCACAACATCATAACGTCAGATATGTAACAATCAAGATGGATCAGGTATCACCAGTTGTGTTGTTGGGCATCTGGGTCAGTCTCGCACGTGTATGTTGTGATGATGAGCGTGTGCTCTGTCATTGATGTGTCATTGATCCCAACATCAGGCAGCAGATCTGCTCTCTCTACAGGGTCACCACTTTCCCAGATCCACACAGCGCTCTGTGGGTCTCTCTCCATCACCCCCAACCCCTCCACCTGCTCCCCTGAGACTTGGCCATTGTCCCCCCAGCAATAAGAGCATTGAGCATGAGGCAGCTTCACATTCCTCATTGTCCCCCCAAGCTCACCCATTGGCTACAGACTGTGAGAACCTCCAAATAGACCAAGACCCACACATTCATATGGAGATTTGGGACTATATATAAGAGGGATGGAGCCAGAAGAGATCAGATTCACTCTACACAGAGATCCAGCCATGGCACCGACAATCACTTCAGCAATGACCTACTCTAAAGAGCACCTGAGTCTGACCAACAAGGTAAATTGAATATTTAAATGGACATTTATGTTGATAGAATTCTATTTTGAATTTACTTAATTTATATGATATTTCAGAATAAGGTTATTAATGATTCCTCCTTTCTGTCTGCAGCTAAGAAAGCCAGAGGTGGAAAAGTTACGGAGAGATTGTATCAACAGCAGCATTGAGCAGCTCAAGTCCCTCCTGGGTCCAGAGATCCTCAACCAGCAGTCTGACTCCAAGCTGGAGAAAGCCGACATCCTGGAGATGACAGTTTGCTACCTGAGACGACAGCAGCAGAACAAGCCAGTGAGCTCCTCCTCCTGCTCAGCAGCTGCCAATCAGGGTTACTCCAGGTGTGTCCAAGAGATGGTGCACTTCCTGTCCAAGGATGAGGTGAAGACACAGCCCCAGAGAAGACTGCTGAGCCACTTCCAGAGCCTGCAGCCCTCCTCTGATAAGAACAGGAGGGAGAGTGACCTGCCTCAGCTGAGCTCCCCAGCCCAGCACAGCATCAGCAAAGAGAAGAGTCCAGTCAACAGCGCCCCCTGGAGGCCCTGGTAGAGTCCTACAGACTGGAGCTCCACTCTTCAGACAAACACATTAGACCATGTTGGTCTACTAAAGTCAGAGACTGCAATGAAAATAGGAAGAATTCTTCCTCTTGTTCTGCTTATGCAGGGGTTGTTTGAAAGAACTGCAACTCTTTCTATGAAATTGATTGCATTCATCAACACTACATTTTTGAAGTGTTGGCATCATATAATTGAGGTTACAGCCACTATGTAGGCAAAGCATAATTATGTTTATCATGTGTTTGCAATGTTAAAGATCAACATGATCTTAGCTCTAGTTGCCCTCTTTGAGGGCTTTCTGCCCATGATGGGTATTATATTCTTCAATCTTTCTGATTTGTTTCCTGATCTGTTTTAAGGTCAACATTTGTGAGAGAAAAGTTTATTTGGCTCCAACTACGTTTTTGTAGTGATATGGCCATATTGATATTATATTGAGCATCTTCGATGATGCATGTGTCATTTGAGTCAACTTGAGTTATAAGTAACATCCCTGTTCCTCCGTGAGGATCATCTACCCATACTGGGTATCATACCTGTTAATATCACTCTGTGATTAACTATCAACTGATCTGTTCTAAGATCAAAATGTTCCTTTTGTATTATGGTTTGTTTTTGTGAAACTGTGCATATTGTGTATGCTATTGGTGGGAGAAAATCAACTCTCTAATTCTCTAAATTACATATTCTTCAATGTTTGTTGAAACATTTCCATGTGTCTTTTATAAAGACATTACTTGTGTACCCTGTGCTCAGTTGGAGTGTCATGTGTCTTGGAGATGTGTCCAAGTTCTGCCTGTGATGTTTAATCACAATATTTGCCTTGAATAATTCACCTTATGTTAAGGTGTTGAAGTCGATGATAAATCAATAAAATGAAAAACAATCAAACTAAGTCATACATTCTTGTTCTTTATTTTACCATCCCTTTACAAAGATACATTACTGCGGGACGCAATACCCTATAGCCCGCGAACTCATGCGCGAGTAATGCGGAACGAAGGCTCTCTCGGCAAATCGTTCACTTCCAAAACGAGGCACTCTTGGCGAATGGGGTTCGCGTCTGAAACTTAAAACTGACCAATTAGCTCACAAAAACTTGGAACCAAATTGGAACTGACCAATGAGGTCCCAAAACCTTGCGACTGTGTGCCGAGAACATTCTTTCGTACTAGAATAGTACAATAGTACATTTCAATAGTACATTCACGTATGCCTGTACCTTATGGCTCATATCTGTATGTTATGGATGTATGCAACTCATAAATTTCCATGGGAAATATAAATATTAACACAGGTCGCATTATTGTGAAGTATGCATGGTCATATTGTGAAGTTATGCCGAATTTAAAGGGAATTGGATAGCTAACTACATTGCAGACCCATGTTCTCACGTGCAGATTGAAAGGCAAGGCAAATATCACGAATTGGGAAATAGACCTTACTGAGAAGAATGGTTAGCCCCTATGGCAAAAAAGAGAAAAAAGTACATTTTTAATGCACGCAATAAGCATTGCATTTTGTATTGAATCTGATTTTGATTTCTTCAAAATAAGAATAATTTATTTGGTATTCTTTGGTAACTATTTTTTTCCTACCAAATGCCAATACACACATGAGCCAATTCGGCTTTTCTTTGCCCTGGGAATAAATCATCATTGTTTTCTCAGTAGATGTAATTCCCCTTGCATGTATGCTTTGCATAAGGAACGTACCTGTGCGTTATATTGTATGCAACTCATAACTACAAGAGGAAAGAGAGACTAAATGTCCGAAGTGGAAAAAAAGGGGGGGGAAAAGAGCGCTTATCCAATTGAATACGAATACTGATTTATTCATCTCTGAATATCAATAAATACACGAGGCAAGTTTCATGTCATCTCATAATTTCTCCTCAATCCTATTTTATTTGTTGCCAGATGTTACAGAATTCAAACAACAGGGATACAGCCAAAACGGGAAGTGCATTGTCATGGTTTTATCAGGGCAGGAGAATTTCACCCTTTTAGGTTCAGTCAGCTAGAATGTTGTAAAGAGTGTATCTTGTGTTACTGAAACAGTCAAGTTGTTGCAAACAGTAGCTTCGCAATCCGATTTGCGACCTCTGACTTGATTAGGAGCGCTCCCTTGTAATACTGCTTGCCGCCCAGTAGATGGGGGTGTTTCCACCTAAACAATTACACTGCAGTCGATGGGGGGTCTTATTTTGCCCCCAAGACCCCAAAAATTCGCTTCACGAATTTGCGTGTCATCCTTCAACTGGGCTGAAACCAATGATGACAGGCTGAAACACGGCACTACACAGTACTAGCACTAGGGGGCGACATCCGGATTCATAGAACCTATAGCAACCCAACGCGCTTGGTGCGTTCCTTGTTTTGTTTACTACTAGTGACTTCCTTGTTGTCTTTTTGAGGAGCGTGAGAAGGCCAATTTTCATCTAAATAAAACACTTTCTGACCTATTGAACAACATGGGATGTGATGGTGGCACTATTCCTAAAAGGCACGAGTTGGTGAAAGGCCCAAAGAAAGTAGAAAAGGTTTGTAACGTTTTGTTCTAGAGTGATGTCCAATCTCAGCTAGCTAACGTTAGCTAATGTTGCTTATACGTTAGCCTGTAGCTAAACGTATGCACTTCTGGTAGCAGGTATCGTTTTTTATTTGCCAATAAAGAGATACGGTGTTTGTTTTATGACTGGCGTGTTTTACCGAGGCGTCTAGCTAGCTTAGCTGGCTAGCTAGACTCGGAATGCCCGAAACACAACGTTTTATGTCATCAAGATGATGTCGTAAAATGTTGTAGCTAGCATTAAACTGTTAATGTTGGAAGTTGGTGGTTATTGGAGCTCACGGAACACAGATATAGCTATCTATATGTTACGTCGGTGAAGTTACCTGCGTGCAACTAAATAAAGCTGCATACTGATCACGGGCTCCTAGAGAACAACAGACTGAGGAAACGTTGAGTGTTTGACAACGTTGTTTAAATCATTGGAACGTTTCATTCCATTCCACGCTGACCTCGATCTGAGCCACGACGCATGTGGTATATACACTAATAATAATAATAATAATAATAATAATAATAACAACAACAACATAGCAATAATTTAGCGAAGTGCAATCAAATGAAACTGTGCATGAGTA
The DNA here is from genome assembly GCF_951799395.1 of Argentina silus. Taxonomy (NCBI): domain Eukaryota; kingdom Metazoa; phylum Chordata; class Actinopteri; order Argentiniformes; family Argentinidae; genus Argentina; species Argentina silus. The sequence goes on along the minus strand of NC_139658.1, from coordinate 21,202,030 downwards.
GTGTTCTAAGATGTTGACAATAGACGCGTGTCCCCCAGGTGGATAAGAATGCGGAGCTCACCGCCAAGTGGAAGTACTGCGCTCTCAGTCAGGAGAAGCTCAGACGACCCATTGTCGCCTGTGATCTAGGAAAGTAAGTTCGCTACTGTCTTCAGTTTGAAATCCGTTTACTTCTAACCTATATATCCCCAATATATATATATATATATATATATATATATATATATATATATATATATATATATATATATATATATATATATATATATGTTACAATTGCTCATTATAAACAGCTAACTTACAGAGGTATATATATATATATATATATATATATATATATATATATATATATACCTCTGTAAGTTAGCTGTTTATAATGAGCAATTGTAACATCAAAGGAATCCCTAATTGTTATTCGCATGCTTTTTACATCAAACAAATAATAGTCAGCTATCATTAGCCTACAATATTCCGTCTCATAGTCTAATCAAACGTTTCTTACAGGCTGTACAACAAAGATGCAGTGATTGAGTATCTGTTGGATAAAACTGGAGAGAGGCCAAATGTGGAAGCGGCAGTACACATTCGTGGTATGAAGGTACCGTATGATGAAATACTTATTCTCACATTTCTCACACTAGTCCATACTGTATGTTCACCAGAGGGCACACACTCCTTGTATTATTTAGGTATACAGTATAGTTGCATAGAGCAGCGTCTGTCAATCATGTACATAACTTAATTGTGTGTGTGTGTGTGTGTGTGTGTGTGTGTGTGTACGTATGCTTTCGCCTCAGGATGTGAAGGAGCTGAACCTGACTGATAACCCTGTGTGGGAGGGAGAGAGGGTCAACACTAAAGGAGACCGTTATGAGGACATACACTGTGCCATGTTTATCTGTCCTGTGGTCGGGCTGGAGATGAGCGGGAAACACAGGTAACAGAACCCGCAGCTGTGGTTTAAAGGGAGACTCAGCGATATGGCATAGCCACGAAATAGCGGGGCGACTACTGGCAAAGATAGTTAGCATAAAGCAAGACAATTCACTCAGCAGCCTTACTGTCATGCAGCTATGGAGTTGCTGAGCAGACAGAATTGCTAGTGAGTGAGATGTCTTGCTTGGGTGAATCTGAAACATCTCTAATTTGTCTAACTTCCCATGGGGATGTCATATCGCAGGGCCTACCTTTTTAGAGCTAATACTCGATCAGTGATTACTTGTCATATATTCATATATCCCCTAACTTAGCCTACCCTTTTGACAGACATTCTTTGTGAAGTTTAATCCTTGAATCCATCCAACCCAGTGTGCCATTGATTATTATTCCCCAAGATATTGCCATCAAATATTTAATCAGTGATGCCAGAGAGGCTGTGATTTATCATCAATATTGTCACAGCTAGGGGGAGTTGTTAGGCACAACGTGTTCCTTTGGTTTTATAATCGTGTCTGTCTGTCTGTCTGTCTGTCTGTCTGTCTGTCTGTCTGTCTGTCTGTGTGTCTCTCTCTCTCTCAGGTTCTGTTTCGTGCAGACCTGTGGCTGTGTTTTTTCAGAGCGAGCCATGAAGGAAGTGAAGACTGAAATCTGTCACAAGGTAGTACAGCTATGACCCCCACAATCACAACCCTAGCTCTGTAAACAGCCCCGAAACCTATGAGCCTGTCATAACACCAATAAACACACCCGTAGCTCTCCTGTGAATGTGCAGACTACAGTCACTATTTTAGATAGAGGTTGTAACATAGGACTTGATAATGGTGATTGGGTCTGTTCTAATATAGATTGATCAGCCTTAAGGACTGTGTGTGTGTGTGTGTGTGTGTGTGTGTGTGTGTGTGTGTGTGTGTGTGTGTGTGTGTGTGTGTGTGTGTGTGTGTGTGTGTGTGTGAGAGAGAGAGAGAGAGTGTGTGTGTTTTGTCACACTCTACTGCCTTAACTGTACCTGTAGATCAGTTTGTTTTCTCTCTAGTGAATGAATAACTCTGAGGTCATTTGGTTGCACTGACTGGCGCGCACACACCCACACCCCCTGTTAATGCATCAGTACCCTGCCTTGATACGAATGGTGATATGAACTACAAGTCTGCCGGTTTAAAATTGACATAAAGACAGTGTGTTTGGTTTAGTAAGCAAACGTAAGCTTTTGCCTTGTCTAATGCACCTGTTTGCCACCTTGGGTAAGGTAGACATAGTCAGCACTATGAGTCTCCCCTCCTCTGTCTTCTCAGGCTTTATTGAGTAGGCTTACTCAGTAAGTAGTAGGCTCAATCTACATCAGGGGTGGCAAACCCGTCTGGGTCGGGGACGCATCGGACCAAATGCAACCTCACTCGGGCCAGAAAAAAAAGATGTTAGTAAAATTATTACAATACTCTACTTTTTATTACAGTAGACTATGCTCCGCCTACACTCAATGCCTCATTTCCACACAGCTCAATATTACAGTGTTACAGTCGCCTACCCAAACTCAGACCAATGCCTTATTTTCAAGATAGGTTTATCTCTGGTCATCTGAAGGTTGGAAGTAAAAATAGAATTCATAATTAATTGACCAATATACTTTTAAGTCCATTACAAAGATTTGTTTATATTACATGTACAATAAATAGCTGAAAGTAAGAGTCTAACTTTTAATTCATGTCCTCCAATCAGGGGAGGGGGTGGTAGGGATTACAAAATGGAGACATTATGCAATCAATGCTTTCTGATAGAACATGATTGCGATCTTCCCATTTCAAAGCATTTTTTGGCGGGGGGGGGCGGGGGCGGATGGGCGCAAATCACCTGCGGCCTGATTGGACCGTCCGATGGGCCGGGCCTTTGACACCCCTGATCTTCACGCTAGGAAATACATTAGAATTCATGGGAAACAAGGCACACAGGCAGGAAGCTAGTTAATGCCTGTGTAAACAGCAAGGGGGGGCTGATCCTGTGCTGTGCTATTGTAACCCTGTTTACACAGAGGCATTTCCTGGTAAATTACCAGTACTGTTGTCGTTATAAACTGAGCTGGAACACAGCATACTGCTAAGACTTGTTACTGATACACGTAAAGGGTCTGTGTAAATGGAGCCGGTGAAATGCTGGTAAAGTTATATGTATTTGATTCCACTCTTATCCTTCACCTTAAGTGATTGGCTGATGCTGTGCTATATGAGGAAGCTGATTGGCTCATGCTGTGCTATATGAGGAAGCTGATTGGCTCATGCTGTGCTATATGAGAAAGCTGATTGGCTGATGCTGTGCTGTGCTATATGAGGAAGCTGATTGGCTCATGCTGTGCTATATGAGAAAGCTGATTGGCTGGTGCTGTGCTATGCTATATGAGGAAGCTGATTGGCTCATGCTGTGCTATATGAGAAAGCTGATTGGCTGGTGCTGTGCTATGCTATATGAGGAAGCTGATTGGCTCATGCTGTGCTATATGAGAAAGCTGATTGGCTGATGCTGTGCTATATGAGGAAGCTGATTGGCTCATGCTGTGCTGCGCTATATGAGGAAGCTGTCAGATGATGATAACCAGATGCTGCTGCAGTGGTCCTGGCCACAGAGCACCAGGTCATCTCGATGCCTCCCTACTGGGGAGTTAGCACTGTTGTGGTCCTTTTCGCGTGGGAAACTCTTCTGCTGTGGAGGGAAAGCAGCACGACAAGAGATACACACTTTATATTGTTGTACTGTACTAGTGGGGCTTTCTACACAAAACCACACATCGTTGTTTTTATTGATTTGTCCTGATATGACCTGTTTTCAGTTTCCTGTACAAACAGACAATTGTATCTTATCTCATCTTATCTGGGAACAGTGTCTATCTCAGAGGATACAGCCGACTAAGAGTTCTCCACTGGCACCCGTGGCGAATAGTACTTAGCAAGGCAAGGTTAACATGTTTCTGATAACCTTATCAAAAAACAAATTGGCTTGATGAAAAGACAAAGTTGGGAAATCGTTTATTACTAGAACTCTCTTGAGTGACAGTTGCATCACAAGTAGAACAATGGATAGCCTGATCAGCATTCTCAGCCTATCTACGTTTCAATGTAATCACAAACGGAACACGTTGGCTAAAGCTGCCAGGAAATTAATCCCACTGTATTTACTGCAGTTACACAAGAGAGTAGTGTTTGTCAGATAGACAATCCTTTACATATATAATCCAGTGTAACAAAAAAATAAATAAACAGACAATTCAATATCGTCTTTTAAAATGGCAATGTTCAGTAGTTGTCTCCTTCATCCACTGAGGTGCCTTCTAGTTAAGCTTGGCACAGGTTGTTGCCATTTATATAATCAGACAGCCACATCCATAAGACTATTTTTTTGCCTGTCACCTGTTCTGCAGCCTACAGTATGTGATCAGGTTGTATAGAGATTGAAATACAGAGTAAAGACCAGCAGCAGAAAGTACTAGCTAGCAGATGACTGGCGGTAGAAAGCAGATTTCATCAGGTGAGCTGTGTGTTGCTCTGTCCCCATGTGAAATGATGAAATTAGTGAACCGAACCCCCGCCCCCGCCCCCCCGTGTGTAGTACCCGAGCTATCCTATGTTGGTTGTGTTGTGTCTCGCTAACTGTTTTGTGACTTGCTAGTTGTGTTGTGACCAGCTAGCCTTTTCTAGTTGTGTTGTGACCAGCTAGCCTGTGCTAGTTTGTGTGACCATGCTAATATTGTGTTGTGACCAGCTAGCCTATGCTAGATGTGTTTTGACTGTACACCACAGGTCTCTAAAGACCCAGTGTGACGCAGAGATGGGGGATTGGTGGTTGGTGTGGGAGCCTTGGCGGGGGGGGGGGGGGGTGGGGGGTGAATTCCTGAGTGATTCTAGTTGCGTCATCCTATAATCCTTCTGCCCTAAGAAGTACTCTGAGCCTATTTTTAACCAGGAAGCGTTTGAGGACAACCAAGACATGTCAATATAAAGTCTCCATGCTCACTGTGCTATCAGCCTTCTAGGTTTGAGAGGAATGTTAGATTGTGGTTGGAAAATAGCCCAAGATAGATATCGTATTGGGTGTACTTTGAAGTTCCCTTCTTTGGTATCAATCCACTTTTAGCTTTCGCTTGCGTACTGTGTAAGCATATAATTAAAAATCATAAAATAGACAATTCACATTCAAGATATGGAATTCTTAGTATATCGCACTCCCTAGAATTCAAGGCATTCTATTCTGTATGTGGTTGCACCTAGCTTGGAACTTAGCGCACCAACGCATGCACCAGGGCCTGTAGATGTTTCAGAAATCAATGTCTGTTATGGAAGTCCAGCCTTATGGTCAGGAAACCAACTGCCCCTTCAGAATCCCAACGTAGCGTTGAAGAGACTGGAGCTGCTGTTTCTGCTGGTGGCGGCGGCGGCGGCGGCATTGGCTTGTCTGAGCGTGGCCAGTAGCCATGACGACTGTATGGGCACAGTGGCTTGCCGTAGCACCTTGTCCCTGTGCCACTGCTCCAGGCAGTCCAGAGCTTCTGGAAAAGTCCGGCTCTCGAACTTGTTGGCGAACATGCTGTTCCGCTGGATGATCCAGTCCAGGTCCTCCAGGCCATAGATGCAGATGTCCCTCACATAGCGACCTGGGGAGAGACACATCAATGTAGATTCATATTGTTTAAAAGTATATACAGTCCCCCCTCCCCCCACCCCCCCCCCCCCCCCCCATCTTTTAAAATGGCAGTTATTATTATTTGAGTAGCTAATGTCCAGAGAGGTGTTTCAGCTCGGTTGTGTTGCGACTGTAGACTAGCTACAGAGAGAGCAGTAGAACGGATATCTGATCAGAGCTACGTCACTCCCCCCCTCTGTGAAGGTGGCTGGAGCCGCCAGTGTACGTTTACAGCGGCCTAATCAAGTTGTGTTGTGGCTGTAAGCCGTAGAGTAAAGGCAGAGAGGACAGTAAAGATACAATCAGCAAGGAACACGAGAAACAGAGGACATCGTGTCACAGGATCAGCGTGAACCCTGTCATCTTCTGTTGGGTAAATCTTTCACATCCTTATCAGTCACCCCACCTGGAGCCAAGGAGCAGAAGAGGTCAGGTAAATTGATTTATACAGTAAGTGCATAGTTCCAATAGCCGAGAGGAACAGGTATGGGGAGTTGGTTAGATCCCATAGGTTAGAATAGCGAGCGCAGGACGTATGGTTGGACGGGGCGTTGTTGTAACTGTACCTTTGCAGCCGTTGTGTGCGGTTCCCTCCTGGTCCCTCCACTTGATGGCCCTGATCTCTCCATCCCATCCTCCCATTACATGGCTCCCTGGGGCCTCTAGGAGAACAGTGTCCATCCACAAAATATTATTTACCCCACCCCAACACCCTCCGTACTCTAACCCCCTGCCCTCCCCACATCCCTAGACCTTACCTGGTATGTGGTTGAGTGTGACCCAGAAGTGTTCGTCTGGGCTGAAGGTGTCCCTGGACCAGTGCAGTAGATCCCTGGCTGTGGGGCTCTCCAGCACGAACTTCACAAACCCCCGTGTCAGGGCGTAGTAGGCCGTCCCAAAGTACACCTCGAGCCCTCTGGGTGGGGGCCGCTTCCTCAGGCCCTTCCCCCGGGGGACCACGTGGGACCCCCTCACCTCGCGGTGCTGCAGCTGGGTGCGGTGCCTCATGGCTGGGGGCTGTTTGATCCCCGGGGTCATGTTCCTGTCCCGCCAGGCAGGGCTCTGCAGGTAGCGCACTAGCTCCAGATTGGTCTTCACTGGGAAGTCCTGACCGCACAGGTTGATCACCTTCATCCAGCCCACCGGAGATCCCACCAGGTCCCTCATACAGTTGATGTCTGCCTGAGTAGAGTGGGATTGAATATACAAGTACTTTATTTGTCCAGTTGTTACCACAGAAATGTAGATTATATATCCGGAATCTGGGACCAGCAGCCTATCAGTCACCAGTTCAAAGACCCCACATATTTTAATACCTGTTCCCGGGACTCGAACCGGCAACCTTTAGCCAACCGGCAAGCTTACCTGGAGGCGTGAGAAGCCGGCGTAGGTCACCGTCTCGCTGCGGCTGGAGAGGAACACGTTGGGGAGGCAGCCCAGCAGGGTTGCCACGGCGATCCGGTAGTGACTTGGCGCCTTGGCGTCCACGTGGACACAGTACAGGTTCTGAGGGGCGTAGATGGAGCGCAGCAGCCTGACGAACAGCTCCAGCTCCTTGTGCACGGTCAGGATGAAGGCTAAGGGGTAGTCCTCCTCCTCGCGGCTCAGAGGCTGGGTGATGAAGTGGAGTTCCCTGGTCAGGAGAGAGCAGTCCAGGCTTCCCCCTGTGGCCCTGTCCTTGTCCCCAACCATCATCTGCAGATACCCCTCCACCTGATGGAGATACAAGACCTTTATTACCTTCAGTGAATACATAGATAATGGATGGATGGATAGATGGATTGATAGACAGGTACTGTATATAGTACAATAGAATAGACTCTTCACCTGGCAGTCTCTGCGTGCCCATGTGGTTCCCGGGGCAGTGAGGGCGTTTGGCAGGACAGCCTGGCAGAGCTGGGAGAAGGGCCTGCAGCCTGCTGGCGCTGTGGTGCTGGGGCCTTGAGGGTATGTGGGGGTCCGGGCACTCAGGTAGATCACTGAGCAGATCACTATGCAGGTTCCCAGGCACAACAGGAAACTGCACTTGGCCCCTTCCAGCTGTACCATAATAGTCCAGCACCACACAGACACACACACACACACACACACACACACACACACACTCACACCACTGCCGTAATGCTACTTCCTGCAAGAGAGGACATAGGTTAGTTAGTTACCCCCGGCAACACAAGGTCCAGGTCTGAGAGAAGGTTTATAGAGAGAGACAGGCGCTACCATGCTACCTCCTACAAAACACCAGAAAAAAGACTCTTTGTGAAGGCGACAATAGCTGGCCTGGCCGGTTTTATAATCTTGAGAGATTTATTGTTAACTCATTGCTGTTCTGCAGTGCCGGGGTTTGTGTCTACAGGTGTTTAACGACCAAGCAAAGTCCACTCACATATAGAGAGCTGCCGGTAATCGGAGATCGCAAACAGTATGTCACATGATACAAGCCTTTACAGAGGAAGTATAAAGACATGCACACACGCACATACACACACACACACACACACACACACAAAGTAAAGACGATTTCTGCCAGAAATGGGGTGGAGAGGAAGTTGACAACAGTGGATGCACCTACTCATTTTCACATAGTCTAGACAACAGTGTGCAGATCTCTGCAGATTATCCTAAGCTTCTGTTGATACTGCTAACATCTGGCTGCTGGCTGTGAGGAGAGAGAGCTGCACTGCCTAGCTGCTTCACTAAACTGTCTCGCTGCACTGCCTAGCTGCTTCACTAAACTGTCTCGCTGCACTGCCTAGCTGCTTCACTAAACTGTCTCGCTGCACTGCCTAGCTGCTTCACTAAACTGTCTCGCTGCACTGCCTTGGTTGAGATAGGGTTCTGTCTTGTCTGTTATTTATCCACTGCTTATGAAAGCTCTGTGGCCAACGTTCCTGTTGGATCGGTCTTGGGCCACAGCGCCTGATGTTGTTTGTATTTACGCCATTGAAGAGTAGAATACCCAGCACACCAAGTTTCTCTTCTTTCCCCCAGCGGAATTAGTGTAACAGCACACCGGAGAACGCTATTCCCCAGAGGCTAGCTAATGGTGTTATTGGTTGAGACCTGCCATAGACCCCCCGTGATTGGGTGACAGAGCTGCAGTGGGGATTTGGACATTAAGAGTCTGTCACAACAATGTGTGGATTCCTAACAACATTTCCAGGGTCGCCCTTGGCAACCAGAACAAGCCATCGTGACATCAGAGAGAAAAACAAACAAGATTGTCTATAACCAAGACAAGTTAGAGATAAAATTATTATCCTCAGTGGTTTGTAGAGAGAGTGTGTGTGGATTGGGCATTAACTTCATGTCGTTAAGGTTAGGCATTAACATTGAGTTGTTAAGGTTAGGGGAAGTTGTCAGGGGGAAGGCATTCGCAAATATTAGTATAAGCGCCAACAATTAGCAAGAATTTCTACCTCCACCTCCTTATGCACTGTTCTGCCTTCCGTATTTACCTGCCAGTATAGCCAGATAACATGTTCACACAGATCGTGTTCTTTGGTCTGCAGAAACGTTCCCAATAATAATTTAGAGATTTGGGTTGGGTCATCATCACAATCTCCGCTTCACATTAAGGATTTGCTTAAAACTCCACGCTGCATAGCCCACTAGCACAGCACACTGCTTCCATTTTGATTCAGAGAGAGAGAGAAACAAGCCTATTTTATCACCTCTACTAGTCACAGATGCAGAGAGAGAGAGGGAGGGAGGGAGGGAGAGGGAGAGAGACAAGCCTATTTTATCACCTCTACTAGGCACAGATACAGGGAGGGAGGGAGGGAGGGAGAGGGAGAGAGAGAGACAAGCCTATTTTATCACCTCTACTAGGCACAGATACAGGGAGGGAGGGAGAGAGAGGGGGGGGGGAGGGAGAGAGAGGGGGGGGGGGGGGGGAGAGAGAGAGAGAGAGAGTGAGTGAGTGAGGGAGGGAGGGAGGGAGGGAGGGAGGGGGAGAGGGAGGACGATAGGTTAGTAAGTTACCTTAACTGCTGTTTAGCCGGGGGTCCCTGTCCTCCAGTGTGGATGAGGTTAAACATTAGCTCCTGACTGGAACATGGCGCTGTGGACTGGAGCCAGGAGTCAAGCCGAGAGTCAGGAGATTCAGGCCAGACACACACACACGGTAGCCGCCATGGTGGTCAGAGGCACGCCTGGAGCCGGAGCAGGAGCAGGAGGGTGTGTGTTGCCAGGCGGCACTCTGCATTTGTTGCGGTTGTCCAAGGCAGCGGGTGGTTCGCGATGCTGCTGAGTGTAGGTGTATGCGTGTGTGCGTGTGTGTGTGTGTGTGTGTGCGCGCGTGCGCGTGCGTGTGTGTGTGTGTGTGAGAGAGAGAGAGAGAGAGCGTGTTTATGTGTTGGTCGTCTCTAGTCCCTGCATCTGTGGCTAAGCTGCTTCCTCGGCTGCATCTCCCTGGAGACGAAGGACGGCCCTGCCTGGTTACAGGCAGCTTCACACACACACACACACACACACACACACATGCGCGTGCATGCAAATGCACACAGACGCAAATACACACCGGCAGCCTTTTTCTAACAGTCTCCTCCCACCGCTCAGTCTTGCTCTCTCTGTCTGCCTCGCATTCTCTCTTTCTGTGTCTATTTCTATTTTTCTCTTTCCATCGCCTCTTACTGTTTCACTCTCACTGTTTCACTCTCACTGTTTCGTTCTCTCTCTCGTTCTCTCTCTCTCTCTCGTTCTTTCCCCTTCTCCAGAGCTCCAGTCTCCTCCTTCTCCTGCTGTAAGCAGTCCAGTAGTGCTAATGGTAGCATGGAGCGTCCTCTGTTGCTCCTCTCAAGCTCAGTCCTCTCCCCTTCCTGAGTGAGCTCTCCTCAGGTGGCCGTGGCCGTGGCCGGCTTGGCTCTCTCCCCTGAGAGACTGGTACGCTGTTTCAGCTCTGGCTCGCTTCTCCCCTGCGAGGGCTGGAGCTGGTGCTGGTGGCGTTAGCTAATGCTAGCTAGCGACAGCCCCAGTGTCAGCCGGCAGTGTTTGTCTGCTGCTCTGCTGCTCTGCTGCCCTGCTGCTCTGTGTCCTGGTGCCTGCTCAGCCCAGCCCAGCCAGTGAGATTAGCTCTCTTGTGTTAACACACCACATGGCCTGACCAGAGGTCACCCCAACACAATAGGTCCCCTGCTGGTGGACACCGCTTTTGTGAGAGAGAGAGAGAGAGAGAGAGAGAGAGAGAGAGAGAGAGAGAGAGAGAGAGAGAGAGAGAGAGAGAGAGAGAGAGAGAGAGAGAGAGAGAGAGAGAGAGAGAGAGAGAGAGAGAGAGAGAGAGAGAGAGAGAGAGAGAGAGAGAGAGAGAGAGAGAGAGAGAGAGAGAGAGAGAGAGAGAGAGAGAGAGAGAGAGAGAGAGAGAGAGAGAGAGAGAGAGAGAGAGAGAGCCTTCATAGGTAAACATTCTTGTGTTTATTAAAGTCCTTTGAGGAGAAAAGGACAATTGCTACTGTTGGGAGCTAAAATTGATCTCATCTCTATTCTAGTGTGGCGACCCGTTCAAAGATGGAGACCTGATTGTTCTGAACGGAACCAAAGAGGATATGGACAAACTGAGGCAGAAGATGGAGGAGAAGAGAGCCAAGGCCAGAACTAAGGTGGGCCATCATCATCATCATCATAGAAGGACAATTATATAAGACAGTATTCATTTAAGATGTCATAAAGGTCACATTCTGTAAGATAATAGACATATTTGATAAGGTCGCATGCACAACTAGGGCTGGTTATTCATTGTGTCTCACTGTAGGGGCAGTTCTCTCGATGATGTATAAGCTACTTCTGATCAGCAGAGTAGTTCTGTCGTTGCTGTTGAAATTACTGACTTTTACTGTTTCTTCTTCTTCTTCTTCTTCTTCTTCTTCTTCTTCAGAAATCAAAGAAGAGCAAAGCTCCTGAGGCCGTCTCCAAGCCTTCAGACTCCAAAGGTACGGTAGTAGACCTCTTTCGTATGAGCTGTTGTTTTACATTATTACAACCACAGTAGGGTTCGTGTCAGTGCATTCAGTCTCCATCCTACCTGTGGTTTATGGCTGATATAGTTTATGGCTGACAGTGACCACACGGGAATGGGAACAATAATATCAACAGTCATTTTTCCGTCCATGCAAAGCCTGACCTCATTAGGATAATTCTATTGAGCTGCTCACATGAATGTCATCTGTCATCATTTGCAAGTGTAAGCATAGTTGCAAAACTTCTAGGCAATGTCCTATTTAATCAAAATAGAATATTTATATTATTTTATATATCTATATCTATATACTGTACCAGTCAAAAGTTTGGACACAACTTGCCAAGAGTGTGCAAAGCTGTCATCAAAGCAAAAGGTGGCTACTTTGAAGAATCTAAAACATAAAACATATTCTGGTTTGTTTAACACTTTTTTGTTTACTACATAATTCCATATGTGTTCCTTCATAGTTTTGATGTCTTCAATATTAATCTACAATGTAGAAAATAATAAAAATAAAGAAGAAATATATATATATATATATAAAGAAGAAATATATATAAATAAAGAAGAAATATATATATATAATGTTTGCAGCGACGTGGCAATATTAGGCATTCATTTCGAGTGGTTAAGGTTAGGGTGGGCATTAACTATGAGTGGTTAAGGTTAGGGTGGGCATTGACTATGAGGGGTTAGGGTGGGCATTAACTATGAGTGGTTAGGGTGGGCATTAACTATGAGTGGTTAAGGTTAGGGTGGGCATTGACTATGAGGGGTTAGGGTGGGCATTAACTATGAGTGGTTAAGGTGGGCATTAACTATGAGTGGTTAAGGTTAGGGTGGGCATTAACTATGAGTGGTTAAGGTTAGGGTGGGCATTAACTATGAGTGGTTAAGGTTAGGGTGGGCATTAACTATGAGTGGTTAAGGTTAAGGTGGGCATTAACTATGAGTGGTTAAGGTTAGGGTGGGCATTAACTATGAGTGGTTAAGGTGGGCATTAACTATGAGTGGTTAGGGTGGGCATTAACTATTTTAGATTAGATTAGATTCAACTTTATTGTCATTGTGCAGAGTACAAGTACAGAGACAACGAAATGCAGTTAGCGTCTAACCAGAAGTGCAAAATAGCAGGAAGTGCAATGAACAGTATTTACAGGTAGTGCAATATATGATCAGTAGTAGTGCAGTATGATATAGTATAATATAAGCAGTATAATATAGCAGTGCAGTATAGCAGTATGTGAGTAGCAGTAGCATTATAGCAGAATAAATAGTTACAGTATGAGTGGTTAGGGGTAGGCATTAACTATGAGTGGTTAAGGTTAGGGGTAGGCATTAACTATGAGTGGTTAAGGTGGGCATTAACTATGAGTGGTTAAGGTGGGCATTAACTATGAGTGGTTAAGGTTAGGGTGGGCATTAACTATGAGTGGTGAAGGTTAGGGTGGGCATTAACTATGAGTGGTTAAGGTGGGCATTAACTATGAGTGGTTAAGGTTAGGGTGGGCATTAACTATGAGTGGTTAGGGTTAGGGGTAGGCATTAACTGTGAGTGGTTAAGGTTAGGGGTAGGCATTAACTGTGAGTGGTTAGGGTTAGGGGTAGGCATTAACTGTGAGTGGTTAGGATTAGCATGAGGAATAGCTTCAAAGTGATTAGGGTAGGTAAGTTATCAGCGGAAGGTATTAGCAAGAATAACAAAAATTGGCAAACAAAACCACAAATTATTCTCTATCTTCGCTCTGATATTTATGTGTTATTATGTGATGAATAGGAATCCGTTTGTGTCAATAGCTATGAGAATTACATCTTATAATATGACGAATAGGAAAGGTGCTTGAACATCAATGTTTACAGGTTGTGTGTGTGTGACTTATCTTGTCCAGGCTTGTTGACGTGGCAGAAGTACACAGTACATCAAATCCCAGTTATTTATTAACTGAAGACACTTCTGGAAGCCTACTTGGTATTGATCTACCGAGATATTACTGGAACACTACCACAGCAGTAAATGTGTCATCTTTAAAAGTGCTTCCCATTGGCCCCAATAAGAGCCAATTACCAGAGACATTTTTTTTTATTTCAAACTGGGTCATGCAGACTACTGCGACGTCACAGTCACCTACCCTGAACTGGGTTTAGGGTAGATTAACTCCACAGTTCTCCTCTTCATCTCGACCCAAGTATGGTCACAAGTCATAGCACTGTCAGTGAAGGGTGAGAGACTGTCCTTTCCGAAGGAAGAAACAGGGTTAGACTGTTATTCTCAGAACAGCAGGTACTTTTCCGGACTGGCTATGTGGGTTTCTGGCTAACTGCCAAGGCTCCTCTCTCTCCACACACAGACACCTCCTACACCTACATGTCGCTTTTCCACTAGACCGTTGTGCTTCCACCAACCAGGGTAGTTCTGAGGAATTGGGGTTTGGTGAAAACATGTGTCATCACGAGTTTTACCCTCAAACCAGCATGACCCGAATCGAAACAATAAATCTGTCAAGTTTTCCTCAGTAACATGACTTTTAAACTAAGAGTGGAGTTGTGTGGTTGAATGTGTTACTAAGGGTTTATATCGCGTCTTCATGCGTTTGTGACATAACAGGTAGCAGTCCCATACACTAGCCAAGCCAAACAATGGTAGAAGGCAGTACATGCCAAACCCTACCCCCAAACCCCGCCCAAGTCCCGGGCCAAGTCCCCAAATTCTCCCCAAGGGATTTTTTGGAGCTCAGAGATGGAAACACGAAGGACCGAGACTTTGGGCCAAGCACCAGTGGCAAAAGAGCCAACAAAATGACTTTCTAACTAACCCCCACCACCACACGTAGAAACCCCACACCCTAGCACTGTGTGGTTTCCTGTTATGACGCAATGTAAGAGAGAATGTCTTCTGAATGTCTCTTTGTGGTTGTTATGTCATCTGTCATCACACTAGAATAGAAACTGATGGAGCCCTGTGCTTCCAAACCACCTTTACTGAAACATTTCCATCCGCGGTGGATTTTTATCTGACATTAATTATTTTCTTAATCTTGTCGTTCAGGTTTTGGAACACGAGATGTCTGAGACGTGAATGTGACATACAGTATATACCTGTTTATTCCTGTTCCTGTGTGTGTTAATCACAATTGTTTGTTTTTTATCTCCATAGAAAATCCAGAAACCCCCCAAACGGTGTCAGCAGAGGGTAAACCCACACAGAATGGTGATGAGAGCAGCCAGTCAGGTAGGTTACCATTCAGACTAGTCAGGTAGGTTACCATTCAGACTGTAGTCAGGTAGGTTACCATTCAGACTGTAGTCAGGTAGGTTACCATTCAGACTGTAGTCAGGTAGGTTACCATTCAGACTGTAGTCAGGTAGGTTACCATTCAGACTAGTCAGGTAGGTTACCATTCAGACTAGTCAGGTAGGTTACCATTCAGACTGTAGACTGCAGCCAGCCAGTCATGTTCAGACTGTAGACTGACAGTTCATAAACCAACATTGTGGTTTCTTCCATGCTGGTCATGGTGGTTCGAGTCATGCTGGTTTGAGGGTGATTAGAAGATTAGCAGATAGATGCATGTTTAAATGGTGGTCATACAGGTCATATCAGCAGCATTGTTCTCTCAAACCCTGTACATTTCTAATGGGTTCTCTCTCTCTCTCTCTCTCTCTCTCTCTCTCTCTCTCTCTCTCTCTCTCTCTCTCTCTCCCTCTCCCTCTCCCTCTCCCTCTCCCTCTCCCTCTCCCTCTCCCTCTCCCTCTCTCTCTCTCTCTCTCTCTCTCTCTCTCTCTCAGTCGCTGGTCCCTCTGGCTCCTCCAGCTCCTCCAAGGGGCTGTCTTCCATCTTGCCTGTTGGCAGCAAGCGGTCCGTCCAGGACATGGAGGAGAAGACAGAGATCTACAAGTCTCTGTTTACCAGCCACAGCTCTGCCAAGCGCACCAAAGACCAGACCTCCAACTGGGTCACACACACACCCTACCACTTCTAACAGGGTACACACACACACACACACACACACACAGAGATTGTACCTACACCTCCTAGCATTTCTAGAGGCCCTATTTCAATCTATAGGCTCTTCCCACACCTCCCCACTGCTGCTCTATCGCCCCCTAGTGGTAGCATGGAGGCAGCACACACAACCAAGTGCTCCTCTGTTTTCGCAATGAGAAAGGAACGTAGATCAGGGCTGCGTTCGGATTGTTTAGAATTGTCTCTTTTCTTGTAAGAAATGCTACGAAAGAGGTCAAGGAGAAGTTAAAAGGAAAGGAAAAAGATCGCATTTTCTGTACAATCGGAACACAGCCGAGATCTCCCGGTGTCGCGCCTTGGTGAATCAATCCATATAATTATTATCTTTTTTTTTCTTCAGCTGAATTCATTCATGTTAGTTATTATAAAGGTCTTTCCTTTGGTTTTTGGTTTTGTATCTGGATGTGCATCTAACAAGCCATTATTGTACAATATAGCCTACCCCTTGATTCAGGTCTGATATACTGTGTGTGTGTCATATCTGGTCAGTTTATTATATAAGGGGGAAATAATTTAGCAGACTTCACCTTTAGTAGTAACAGGCGTTTTATTGGTGTGATTTTATAATGTTCTTATGGTTTGCTTTGTGTGCTTAGTATCTCTATTCTAAACAGTGTCCTCTTGTATGTACGAATAAGAAGATGTGAAAGTGTCCGATGCATAAAGATATGTATGACTGATTGTTTTTGTTTATGGGTGTCTTTGAACGACTGTTTGTCTTGCATTGTGTTTGTTACCCCTCAAACAACATGGAAATAAAGACTACGTCCTTTTACTGAACATGAACCATTGGGTGGACCACATTACATTACATTACATTTACATTACATTTATGGCATTTAGCAGACGCCTGTATCCAAAGCGACTTACATCAAATACATTTGACTAAGTAAGTGAATCATCTATCCATCAGTCATCATAACAAAATCTATGCTAGGACCAGGGGCTATTGGCAGTCACAATGCTAGAAGAAAGAAAGGAACTACCCTTTGATTTATTTACAGGGGGGTAGTGGGGATGAAGAGGTCTTTAGGAGGGACAGTTAAGATGTAGCCCGAAGAGACGGGTCTTCAATCTACGAAAGATAGATAGAGAGTCATATGCAACATCATAACTGTATAAAGTGCTTGTCAGGGTTTGATTAATCAAAAATGTGTCCCTTCCACTGAGAGAAGTGCAAATGAAAAGTCATTTATCACTGATAAGAGAAAAATAGTCAATCAATAGATAACCGTTTATAGGCTCCGACCATTGACAGAGGAAAAGGAATGTCAAGATGTCATCTGCAGTACATTCATAATGTCACTAGGTGGCAGCAGAGGTTTAACTTGGCCTCAGACTGTACTTCTTCCATATGATGATGACCTGTAAGAAAAGACTCATAGGAAAGTGATTGTCCTTATTCATGTCACTCATACATTACATAAATGAGGCCTATTTGTGTGCTCTCACTGTCGGTCTCTCTCGCTCTCTCTCTGAATTCAACTGAGTGAGTTTTATTGGCATACATTATAAATGTAAATATTGCCAAAGTACACAAAAATTGAAAGTAAAAATAACAATTAAAACAACTGAATACGGTTCTCTCTCGCTCCCTGTCTCTGCCTCATAAAGATTGAGGTGTACCTATCTATCGTTCCATTTGCTATTCTGACTTTCTGATTTTGCGCTCCCTTGTATTTATTTCTATTTATGTTTTGTTTGAATATTAGTTTTAGTTGATATTAATATGTTATATTAATATTAGTTGTTGTATGTTTTGGCGTATGCACCTCACATATTTGGCAAGGAAACCTCAACATGAGCACTATTGCGACCATGCAGTGCCAATAATCCGTCAATGCGAATTACTCCGCAGGCCGTTCTGTCGCGCTGGCGAACACGAACTCGAAGTAGACTATAGGCCTGGAGAGGGCCGAAGATTTATTTTAATCATCATCAAATGTATGATTCAATTCGTTCCAACTAAATACGCAATCATGCCTGACGAACAATAACCATAGGATATTAAATAATATAAGTATAACCAGTAAACTAATCGATTTTTGTGCGACACAGAAATGTTTTTGCTAATTTCAAGTCACCAACGTTAAACGCAAATAGATTTTCTTATGTTAAAAACTTGAACGCGACATATAGACTAGTCCTATATCTCACGTTGAATGAGACTAGTTTATTTACCACTGGTATTTGAATCAGATCTGCAGATAACAAGTCATTTTTCCTTTCACGAAAGAGCATCAGCTTCTCTTTGAAAGCAGATTCTTGTGGTCAGGAAGCCCGAGGCAGAGTGGCTTTGAGGGTGAGATTACCTCACCTTAGATTCTTCAACTGTCTTTAGCGCTTGTTGCCACTCTTGAGGTTGTAGGCCTGTGTAATAACCTTAACTTTAAAGTCGATGCAAATTACACCGATGAAAAACATATATATCAACGAATGGTTACCTAGCACCAATTAATAGAAAATGTGCGATGGTGGCCTATTTGAAATACAAAGGCAAGAGATATGATACCGTAATTTGTCTTTCTTAGTGTTTACGAAGTCGACCGTTTTATTTGGTGACAGAAATACACTTTAATTATAGGTCATTTAAAAAAATAAAATTAAAAAATAGAGAGAAAAAGAGAGAGAAAGGTGGAGGGGTGCGGGGGGGGGTCAGCTTGCATCGCACCATGTGGAATGTGGAGAAACCTTTCACTCAGGTGTACATGCGGCGCATGCGCGGTCACAGCCACCCAGGTGAAGTCAGCAGTATAGAAGAGCACTTGTGAATTCACTCACTCGTGTCCTTCCCACTGGAATTACTGCGCGAGCTTTACAGATGTCGTTGCTGGAGAGGCTAGACTGGCGGGTGAGATCACGCATCATCTGTATCACGGTTTTGTCTCAAATTATATGTTGTTCAACTTTCTCACTATTGCTTTAGGCTATTTCATAACATGTTTTATATCGCCTAGCCGTTCGATTGCTCGTGATGTGACCTTGTAGGCCTACTTCAATATTGCTGATGTACTTTTGGAATAATGGTAATAGTGGACAATAATTATCATCATAAAGAATAATATGTAATTAATATTAATAATAAATACATATTATCATGATAGTTGTGACCACTCGTCGAGTGGTTATGGTGCACCCCACGCCCTCTGAAGTTGTTTTTAACAACAGACAAAGTATATATCGCTACATTTATAATCTAATTGATATAGGCCACTCGGTGTGAATGACACTATAGGATAGTTTATTTAACCAATTTGTTATCTGAGATTGTAAATGCTGATTTGTGTCGGAGGCCTACAAGAGAATATTGTGACACGTCTCATGTTTTTTAAAAATAAGACATAAACGAAATCTTTGCCCCAACATGTATTCCTATACATATTAGAAAATTGCGTTTAATAAGAATGTTTATGATAATGTGTTATTGCTACTACTAATTAATTGCAAGATGTAATTTTGCAAACGTTTTTCAAAACGATTTTAAATATCAGAAAGGCAACGCCAACATTTCGCCACATGGCAATGCTGTCACTAAGCAAACTACAGATCTATATGTTATGTTTGATCAATTTAGCCATTTATAACCTTATAACCTTGATACATGTGTCAATATTCCTAGTTTAAACAAACTGTCATTGAATTGATTGTTATTGCAATGACAGGCCACGGCACCATTTTCAACAACACAACAACAGCCAGTCTTGCGTGTCTAACCTCGTTTACTCTGTGCGATAGCAACGTAAAGATCACTTAATTAGTGAGCATTCGTTTCTGCTTCATATCACAACACACAAATAAGCAATAACACGCACATGCACACAGACTTAATCCGGCGCGTCGTGCAAGGATGAGCTGTTCTTGGCCACATTTCTGTTCCCAGCGCCGATAACCACACGCGCGCAACAGGCAGAGAACCATCCACCGTCCCTGCACATTCCCAGAACATTGATGACTATAAAGATGACTTAGACGCGCCTCTCATTATACATTGACGATTATCAGGTAGATAAGGTAGATAATTACTCACACAGACAATTAGTCTAATTATCATCACATTGATATTGCAGACTTTGTAGCCCAACGAAAACAAAGGTTAAAGAAAAAAAGACAAACCATGGGTTTAGGTGTATAGGCCTATATGGTCTTTTATTATACAGCCACCTTTGGCTTGGAATGCCATGCATATGAACACATCAAAGTGAGAGAGGGAGAGAAAGGTAGATAGAGAGAGAGGGGGGCAGCCTTGTTTTGGACATTGTAGTGGCTCCACCAAAAATGTTAATGAAGAGCATGAGAGCCCTCGTGCTTAGCGGCTTTACAGAAGAAAGCTGTCACCCCGGGGCTCGCGGTTGGAGACATAAAGCACCAAACTGGCAACAGTCGTAAAAAAATAAATTATACAAAAACGTACAAACGTAATTTGATTGAAAAGTACATTTCGTATTTTATGGCTTAGGATTCAGATCAGATAATTGAATGGTGCATTTATCTTAAAAGGAGCCCCTAGTGATTAATAAGCGAAAAAAGGCAAATCATTAATAATGAATGTTTTGGAATGGGAAGAGAAGGGCTACTTACCAAGCAGGGAGTAGCACGTGGAGTGTTTGGCCAATGACCCCCACGCTTGGTCAGATCGAATAAATGATTATGGGTTAGAAAACGTTATAACATAACATTGATAGCGCTTCCCTGTAATAGCTGAGGCTGACGGTCTAGTTTAGCATATGGTCTAGTTTAGCATCTTACTGTTTCGCATGCTGTTGTGCCTTTAAAGAAATAATGTACATTTATTAATTGAACTCATGTTGATATGAGCACCATGCTATCCCAGTCGTTTTAAAGGAAGTTTTTTTTTCCTGTTTAAACATTATGTATAGATCCAATGTTAAACATATTTCATAATAATAATATAATAATAGTAATACTAATATTATTACTACTACTACTAATAATAATAACAATAACAGTTATTATTATTATTATTATTATTTTTATTATTATTATTATTATAAGTGAACAATGTAACATAATATAATTATTAAATCATATTGGTATTATTAGTATTACTGTTACTATTAATATGACTGTTATCATTGTCATTATAATAATTCTTACCATTATCATTATTATTATCAGGCTGTTGTTGTCATAATTATCAGGATATTATCATTGGCCTATTGCCTATGTTTAATCTAATACAACGATCGAAAATAGAAGCCTTCGTTTTATTAAACTGTGAGAACTACCACAGACGGACAGCAATAGGATTGGTCCTTTATTTAATTAATAACCAATCAGAAAACCATATTCTCCATATTCAAGATGACATCATGTTGAAGTTAACGCCCACCAAAACGGGTTCAGCCAGTCCAGGCAAGACCTGAACATCATCTCTCCGTCCATCAGAGGGAGTCGACTTTCTTATATTCAGCGTTTCGTCTTATTTTCTCAGCAGCCACTCACCGCGTTCGGGCTGGGAAGGCATCTTTGCTTGATAACCAACTGTTTCCACTCAGTCGCTGTTGAGAACCTATGCATGCTGCTCGCTGCCGCTCGAGTCACGTCACACCGACAGCTCGCCTTCAGAACCCACCGTCGCCCGAGCAGAAGAAGTTGATTCATGATTTGTAGGACGTACCTGGTTTCCCACCTGGATTATTACTAACTCTAGACGACGTTACCTGGTCAACCGTGGTGTTGGTGTGAAAATCTGTCCGTCAGATAAACGATGTTGTGGAAACTAGCAGACAACGTGAAGTATGAGGATGACTGCGAGGTGAGTTGTGACAGAGCAGAGAGAGAGAGAGAGAGAGGGAGGGAAGACGTGCGGCGACAGGACACTTTCGTCAAACTGAAATTAATTACAAAATCATCGAAATAAATCACATCACCGAAATTAATCACAACGTCGAATTGCCCTCATGCGCTCGCTCCATCGAAGGCCCATGTTTTTGGGGAGATTTTTCGCTCGACAATAAAAGTCTGTTGCGTTGATAATGATATACAATTGAAAATGGTCAAAATAGTTTTGCAGACTCCAAAATGGACAGAGGAAATAGCCTACGTTAGAGAAATGTTGTAGCCCACATTCCATGGTGTCGGTTTAATTGAATGATAAACACCACCAGTGTGTCTAAATGTTCAACATAATAGGACCTTTCCAAATATTCTTTTTTTTTTTCTTTTTTTTTTTTTAATCCTCAACCGCTGCCTATGAGGGTTTGTGGATGTTATTTAATCAACACGTTTTTAAATTATATGGGCTGTGATTTTTAGTTTTGTTTCTTGAGGTGGAATTTATAATTATAGGCCGAATAATAATAATAACAATAATTAGAATAATAATAAGTAATATTATATATTATTATAAACACTATAATAGTTTGTGTTAGGCCTATCACAAGCTAGGCCTCCTTCAAAGACAGTCTCTTCTTATCGGAGTTGATCGTGACGACAGCTATGCATGGGCCATGGCGGGTCTACTCACGATAAGTTGCATTATAGCTTATGAAAATACGGTTAATTTAACATCCTTTCTTTCAGTATTTTTGTAATGATAACACATGTGTTATCATTTTATAGATAAGATAAAATGCGCTTGCCTTTCAAGCATAAAGTGAATAGACCAAAAATAATAATACCTTACTCCTCTCTCTAGTATGTATGGACACTAGTGACGTGAAGGCAGAAATGATAACACATAACATATCTAACTAAATATAAATAGATATGTATCAGATGGACACAAGTGTTATTGTATAATTATAGGCCTGTATTTATGCTATTTATCAACCCATTTCGCTCCCGAATATGACAGGCTAGTCTGTACGCGTGAGTGTGTAAATATGTATTATTTTTATTTTTATTTATGTTTTGCCAACTGTTCACAGGCTGTTGTGAACCCGACATGCACACAGTAGGCCTATCAATTGACATCTTATTTCAAAATGGAGCGTAATAACGCCGATAATAATATCGTATTGTCAACCTAATCGACTGTCTGTCTTCTGTCCCCTAGGAGAGGCACGACGGCAGTAGCAATGGGAACCCCCGGTTACCTCACCTGCCAGCGGTCAGCCAGCACCTTTACAGCCCGGCTCCCTCCCTCTCACACTCGGCCAGTTCGGACTTCCAGCCCCCGTACTTCCCACCGCCCTACCAGCCTATATCATACACGCAGTCCGGGGACCCGTACTCCCACCTCGGCGACCCTTTCAACATCAACTCCATACACCAGTCTCCGTCGTCCAACCAGCAGCAGTCATGGCCCGGCCGGCAGGGTCAGGAGGGGCTGGGGCCTCATGCACGAAGCGGACTGGCGAGTCAAATCCTCGGCCTAGAGGGCGGCTCGTCCGGGTTGAGGAGGGAAGGCTTCCGCCGGCCGGAGCTGCTGCCTCCCCACGTTCATAACATCGAGTCATCCGTTATTGGGGATAATATAGGACTGCACGAAATGGGCCACGGCCTGGAAGACGTTCAGGTGCGTGATTTGATAAAGTGGAGACTGTGAAATAAAAATGACACATGGTAGATGTTTATAAGTGATGTATTATAATAGGGAAAATATATGTACCCTCGGTTACCAGATGTGCAGGCAGATGTAAGCTTTGTAATTATGGATTCGTGACCTTCTTTGGAAATGTTTGAATGGGACAAATGCCACACCAATATTGACTTGCATGATTACCATAATGCCTTTGATTTGTAAGTATAATTGTTTTACCTTTATTTTATTTATTTTCAGCATGTAGACGACCACAGTATTATAATGGCAGACCAGACGGTCATCAAAAAAGGTGGGTTTACTTTATATTAATTTGAGTTTGTTTGATTGTATATCCATTTTTACAAATATATGTTAAAAGTAAAATAAAGAGAAAGACATTGTTGACAAAATATTCAGCCAGGCAAAAACTCACTGTGCTGCGACAAAGCCTTTCTCTGTATCATGCAGCTATAGATGTGCAACAAGTATGTATTCAATACATGCTAAATAATAGTCAGGGGTCAGGGGTCATGGGAAATGATACTTGAATGCCATATTTCCATTAGCTAGGTAGGCTAAATACTTGGGCAAATCCATCTCGAAGGATATGTCAGCATGTGCAAGTCCCAGCATTCTATCATAGAATGCGAGAGTCGGGAAGACTTGTATTAGGACCTGTTCATACAATCATTGATAATCCCTGCAGTCAAGAGATGCACTTAACTAAGCCTGCCCTGATCCACGGTGTATTCTAATGCTGTGCTCTGTTGAATAAATGCCCAGAAAAAGAAACCTTTCAAAATGGCAGGCTAGCTGACAAGATGTGGAAGTTGTGCAATCATTGAAATCTGCATTTGGTTGGCAGAGGGAGAGAGAGAGAGACAGAGGGAGGGAGAGAGAGAGAGAGAGAAAGGGGAGGGGGGGGAAGCGTTGGCTAATCTTTAGGGGGTTTAAACTGCGAGGTTCTTTCAACTCTTTTTGAATTTACACAACAGCGTAGGTTGTTGGAGTTGCTTTTGAATCTCTGTCTCATGACTTTCTGCAGAACCAGCTCTAGTTGGGGTGTGGCGGTGCGCTCGCATGTGAAGGACAGCTCAGTAATTTGTTGGGACATGTAATGTTTTGAACGAGGAGTATTCACAGTGCTGTACATTGAGCCTTCCCAAAACAGTTGTTGACTCAGGATGAGGCCTAGTTTTTCACTCACTTTAGTCTGCCCCACCATGTTTCCATCATAAATTATTGAGAGACGTATAGATATGAAATGACTCGATTTTTTTTTTTTAATAAAAATCGAATGTATGCAAGTACTGTAATAATAATGTGATAGAGATTCATGGGTGTTTTATCTTGAATTTTGTTGTGAAATGTTTAGTAGTGATTTTTTTTTGTTTTCATTCTAAACGTGTAATATCTTAACTGACACCTCAGTGGCAACCATTGTGGAGATTAAGAATGCTCAGGCACAGATGATGGTTGTGGACTGTGTTGTTGTTTCGATTTAAAAAAAATCACTAAGATTAGTAAGACGATTCAATACTTCACTTAAACATCAAATACATACTATAGGTTTAAGGGGCTGGTCATTAGTAATTTTACATTAGCAATAAGGAATGTGGCACAGGAATGTGACGTGTGTGGACATTGTCACAGGAATGTGTTACGGTGGACTATAGTATGTGGTTGGCTGTGGGTAGGGTATACTCTGGTAAACTATGACAACCTTCTGTTATCCATGTACCCCATAGCTGAGTTGTAAACCCCCCCCCCCCCCCCCCTGTCCACCGTGTGTCTTTGTCTCAGTATTAGGACTGCGAGGTGGCAGGAGCCTTGAGCGCTTTCAGAGGACTTATTATGATGGGGGGATTCTTGCGGGTGAGGATGATCAAGGTATATGTAGTAGTGTTCTGTTCTGTATGTTTGTCTCGGTGTGATGACATCACTGTGTCACTGCACGTTGTGGTTTTGATGTTTGAACCTTTGACCTAAAATGGCGGCCACCTTGTTTTGGGGCCTTAACAGTAACGGAACGCTTTGTCTGAGGAAGCGAGGGATTTGTTTAGAATAAACGAGGGTCTGTTTGTATTTTGTCTGTGTGGATATCAGTGGGTGGCTACAGGAATGAGGGACTTTTAGCTGTTAGACCTCAGGAATTATAAACTACAATCACAGTTGCAAGGCATCTATTGAATGGCTACTTATAGTCTGCATGTTGGCTTCAGAAAAA